>NC_143142.1:74932666-75241500 GCF_059928025.1 Delphinapterus leucas
GTGAGACTCTCATGGGATGCCCCTTGCCAACCCAGGCAAGTCACTCATGGTAGGATGGAAATGATGGTGTGGCTTCTTCAGGCAGGGCGGGTGGGAACTGGAGAAAGCTCCTCATGGCCTGAGATGGTGTAGAAAGGGTAACCAACTTCCCTTGTGTCTCTTGCCATGTTAAATTCAGAAGAAAGTTGAAGGTCCTGGCTGTGTTTGCCAAGAGATCTCCTCCACAAGGGGTGTGCTAAGAACTGAGAAGGGTCTGAGATTTTACCTTACTTACAAGCCAATAAGTTAGATGGCCACTGCTTTACAGATACCAGAAAAATTCACCAGACTGCTGGGGCAGAGCTGAAGGACAGTTTATGAGTCACAGTAACAGCAGTAACCCTTGTTTCAGTATTTCTCGTGCTGGCTCTCCAAGCCCCAGTCCCACAGGGCAACACAAACCTAATGACAACTGCACACAGCTTAAGGAAGCCAACTCTTGCATAATGGTGGTCAACCTGCCTGCTCTTTGTTCTGAGGGAGATAGCATCTCTACCTTCTGAGGCCATTCAGTACACAAATACTCTGGAAATGATAGTCTAGCACCAAGGGTTATCAGCGCCTTGCTCACAAGATTTGCAGAAATGCCAGAGGCCCATGGAGAATTATTTCCCAACAGGGTGAAGTTAGCCACTGGCTGGGTAATGCTCTGATGGTCAAACAAGCCAGGAATCACCTGGGAGTCATGGTCAGACCAAAGGGGTCTAGAGAGTTGCTAAGGGATGAGGTGAATCCTGGTTTAAATCCCCACAACAGTCACTACCCACTCAGCAGTGAGGTCAGAGGTCTGAGTACAGAGACAAGCAGGATAAGACAGCTTCCCTAGAGTAGAGCCCTCATTCCCACCAATGTCATGAGGACACCTAAACCTCCCTGAACCCGGATGCCACCCTGAGAAGGAGGGAAAAGAGAGGGAAGAAACTTACCTGGCAGAGAATTAAACTCTGAATGGCTTGTTTATTCAAGTAATACTGAATTAATCTGAAAGAGACCGTCTTCAGTGGAAGAACTGAGTTACCTTGAATTGGCATGTTTAATTCCACTGCTAGACACTGCCACTCCCACTTCAATATAAATGGTGACTCCTGAGCAGTATGAGATCAGTTATAGGTAGACAGTAACTATTTCTTGCCTGACTGTAGTGTGTAAATTTCAACCCAACACGTATGTGTTAAGTTTGTACTTCATAATCTAGTGTGCCACAATGACAGGATGTTTTCATCCCATCGTGAAAATTTTAAAGAGTATTTTTAGGAGATGTATTACATGAAGTAATATTTTTATGTATTTATGAAATCCAAAGATACTGCAGACAAAAAGCAGGTCCTTTGGAGAGTTTAGTTGAATTCATGGGTTATTCCACACATGGACGAAGGGAAGCTGGAATTTTTTTCAGCTACAAACATAACCTTTTGAAGTTAATGTCATGGTACACAAACATGTCCTTTCACAAAATGTGCCTTGGAGGCGCTGTCAGAGGCATAATCGTAGCTTAGCCAATTATTAATCTGATCACATCTTCTAGTCTCTACGGATTCCAATATCCAGGGGGTTAACAGTTGTCTGGCTCTTGTCTGACCTTTCTGTAAAATTTCCCATTTCCTTAGTTAAAGCCAATACCTCAGACTCTATAACAAGTCTACAATTTCCAATTATTACCTTGGGGTTTTGACACACAGCCTTATTAACGTATATCATTGTCAACTGGTATATTGTAAAGTATCCAGGCATAGTAGGCCAAAGACCTGAGACCAAAGTCTGATTCTGCCACTTGCTGGCTTTGTGATTTTACACAAATGACAACTTCCATGTCCCTAAACTTCTTCATCTTTGAAACTGGGAAGATGTTATCACTAAAACTGACCTCGTATTGGTCAGAATAATTGAAACTCAGATTGATTCATGTAAAATTAGTCATTCTGTACGAATACAAATGTCTAACCTAAATTTTCCATGGAAGAGAATTAAACGGTCACTCAGAGACAAAACTAACTATAGGAATTCTAAGTAAATGGCATTATTTATCTCTAAGATAAATGGCTCTTTACTTAAATGAAACCATGAATGGTTGTTTGGGGTTTGAAGAGAAAAGCTAAAAATGAGCAATCTAGAAGGCAAAGAAATAAAGAGAAGGAAAATGGATGTACTACAATAAGGAGGATTTGGAGCTCCTTCCAACAGCTTCAGAGAGAGACATGAGGGGATGGAGGGAAGCGGGGGGAGTGGAAAGAAAAAACCCAGCAAGATGGCCAGAAACTGGGCCTCTGCCTATCAAGATGTTCAGAGAAAATGGCCAAGTGACTTCATTAGGTGCACATCTATTATTCAACTGTAACTTATTTGTTGCATAATGCTCTGTGTCTACGTTACCCACCTTAGGCCTAAATTTTATTAAAAACCACTATAGAGTCTAGTGTGTGTGATCTTTTAGACGATGGAAGAATCTGGGTGATGGTCAATGCTGCCTGGCAATAAAGAGGAAACCTCTGCAATAGACAAAACCCCAGGCAAAGGGAAAGCATGGCCAAGGTAATGAAGAAGTAAAGTAGGGATAAATTAGGAACTTGGGTTTAACAGACACACACTACTATATATAAAATAGATAAACAGCAAGGTCCTACTATACAGCACAGGGAACTATATTCAATATCTTCTAATAACCTACAATAAAAAAGAATCTGAAAAGGAACACATCTGTATCTATATCTAACTATATCTGAATCACTTTTTTGTACCAGAAACTAATACAACATTGTAAATCAACTATACTTCAATTTAAAAAAAAAGAAGAGAAAAAAAAGAGAAAAGGTAACATTTCTAAAACACCCAAGACTTTTGGAAGACATCCTGGGTTTCTGCTTTTTGTAGAATGAGAGTTGAGTCATTTTATTTAAATCAAAAAGACAAAGTGATTTGGAACAGCCTGGCAGTTGACACCTGGTTTTCCTCAATATTATCATAAAACAGCATGGAAATACCTAAGAAAAAGGTAGAAAAAATAATATACCAACAATCGTATACTTTGCCAGCATTTCTAATCTATAGCCCCCTCCCAAGTTCAGATTTAAAATTTTTAATTTTTATAGATGTCCAAGTTTACATAATTATTGTATATAAATAATTTTCCCAAATAGTTCATTTCACCAAAATTTAGAAGTTGTTGACTCCTAAGATATGGGAATACCATATCATAAATTTTAAAAAGTTTTTTCAGTGGAAAATGCTGACTCCAAGAAAAATAAGACATTGATTCATTTTCATTCTTCGTCTATTTTTCATTTTATTTTGCAGAGTAATCACTTGCTGAGTGGCAGTAAGATTCTGCTGGGACATAAGATTCATTGAATGCCTTTGGGAGGATAGGCAGCTGAGGAAGAGTTCTGATGACCTTGCTTGGTGAGTCTGACTTATTTTTTCCTGATTGTTATTATAGTAACTAAAGAAGATAAAGTGAGTTATAAAATCTTAGATGCTTCTTTGCAAAGCGTTTCTTAAACTTTCCAGTTGTAATATGTTGTTCCAAATTTTACGTTAAGAAATCCCTTATTTTAGGCTTGAGATTTTATGATTCCTGCTTCTTCACATTTCTATGAATATGTTATCTAAAGGAGGGAAAAGTGCTCAAATGATCCTAAAAATCCCAAGAAAGGAAGAAGGAAGTCATTACCATATAGAGAAAGAAAAGGAAAAAGAAGAAAATGGAAAAAGTGGCATATTCCATGTGTGTAATTCCAGTTAGAGCCCAATATAGGACAAACTCCCTATATTTTATAAAATCAAAGCATCAGTACTCATCATTCTGAACTAAAAGATTAAATCAATTATAGACAGTAAAGATGCATAATTCCCCCACATTTCTAAGTGCTTTTATAGAGTTTTGACCATGCTACGTCCAGTGCAATTGCTATGCTGATTCATTGACCTCCAAAAATTTCACCTTAGTTTTTCCCTCACATCCCTGGATAATAATAACGACATTTAATACTTTAGTAGGACTCAACATGTGTCAATATTCATTCTAAGCGATTTACATATATTAACTCATTTAGTTCTTGTAACACTCAGGAACGAATTCTAGAAGATGAAATACCTGCATAGAAGGTGTAAATTAGATTTTTAACTTGAAGATAAATTTGAGGTGAGCGAGACCAACCTCCCAAGTAGTATCACACCATGTTTTACAGATGAGGATACTAAGGCACTGAGGGGCTATGTGACTTGCCAAGTTGTTTTAATCAAGGTGACACCGGCCACTGCAAAAAACTAATTCCAAAAGGTATAAAGGCTCAAACAGTAGACGTTTATTTCTTGCTCACAGAACGTCCAAAGCAGGTTTTTGATTGGTTGGAGTTTTCTTCTAAGAGCTGATACAGAGACACAGACTCCTTCCATCTGGTGGCTCTGACACCAACACTGGCTTTCAAGGTTGCAGTGTGTGTTAATTTCCTACCGTTGCTGTGACAAATTGCCATGGACTCAGTGGCTTAAAACAACATGAATATTTTATCTTACAAATCTGTAAATCAGGTATCGGACATGGGTCTCCCTGGGCTACCCTCAAGGTATTGCAGGTTTGCATTCCACTCTGGAGCCTCCAGGTGAGAATTTGTTTCCTTGCCCTTTGCACTGTTTAGATACCACCTTCTTTCCTGGGCTCATGGCCCCCTTACATATTCACAGCTAACGATATCAGGCTAAGACCTTCACACGCTGCCCTCTCTCTGATTCTCTCTCTTCTGCCTCCCTCTTCTGCTTTTAAGGAGCCAGTGACTACGCTGAGCCCACTCAGATAAGCCAGGATAATCCCCCTCTTTTAAAGTCAGCTGATTAGCCACCTTAATTCCATCTGCAACCTTTTGCAACGTAACCTAACATACTCCCAGGTCCTGGGGATTAGGACACAGACTTCTCTGGCAGGGCCATTATTCTGCCTACCATATCGTGCTTATCTTCATGCACTGGCATATGGAGAAAGAACGTGGAGAGTCAGACATAGCAGTTCTTACAGGTCATTTCTGGAAGTGGTGTACATAACTTCTGTTCATATTCTATTGGCTAGAACTCAGTTATGTGGCCACCTTTATGTAGTCTGCCAGGGTGCCCCAGAATAAGAGGAAACAGGTTTGAGGGACAGATAGCCATCAAAAGGTGGCAGAGCTAGGGTTTAATCCTGGGAGTCTAGCTCCAGAGTTCCAACTCTTGATCACAGTGCTATAGAAACTTCCACCTCTACTCCTTTCGCCCCTCTTCCAAACCTTAAATACACACAGTTTTCATTTAGTAAGCTTCAAGAAACGTACTCATATCTTCTCAACCTCAAACAAAGAACAATGGGTTATCTTGAGAATAGATATGGGTGTCTTGCCAAGAACTTCTGATTAATAAAGCAGTGATTAAATTTAAGCTTTTGGGTTGTACTTGATAACATTTTATAAACTTTTTTTTGTTTTTGCAGGAAAGCAGGAAATTAAATTGTTCATGGACTTGATTCACACAAATGCAGCATTCTTGGCTCTTGAATTAGGCTAAGAATCCAAGCAAAAACTTGAGAATTAGAAGAAGAGGCTCCATTATGGCATTACTTTATGATTTTTATGTTTTATTTTAAAAAGCTAGCTAGGAATGATCAGCTGAAGCTTCAGCTAATGTCTTGCCTTGTAAGAGTAAAACATAATTTTGAACTGAAGAAGAACAAATGGGACATTCTCACCTTCAGTAAGTGAGAAGTGCAAATCCTGCATTGGTAGAGCTGGTGAGTGGCGGACTGGGTTTATGAATACATTGCATTTTATGTATGCATACTTGATTAACAGAGTGCAGAAAGGGGACATTTTGGCCCTGAGATAGTACGAAGATTGGTTGAGGTTGAGTGCCCTACGTTGTAGCAGCTGTGTTTGTCTCTCAAGTGACACCCTTTAAATGGACAAACCATTATCAAAGGGACCATAGACTTGATCCCTGGGAAGCAGGCTGACTGACAGCATTCTTCCATCAAACCTTGGACAGATGACCACAGCTTGGTTGGGTCTTGCCTTCTCTGGGACACCGTGTTGTAATATTACTTGGGAGATTGGTCTTGCTCCCCTCAAATTTACCTTCAAGCTAAAAATCTAATTTCCAGCTTGATAACCTGGTATTTCATTTTCTAGAATTCGTTCCCGATTGTTACAAGGACTAAATGAGTTAATTTATGTAAATCACCTGGAAATGTTATTCTCTTATTGTCTCACCCAAAGTATCGCTATTATACTTTTGAGACTCAGATAGTAGATAAAACAGTTCTTATTAATCACCAGATTGCATTGCATTTAAACAGCGTGGTTAAATCCTGACCAGAAGTCTGAGATTCAAGAATAACGTAATCCTGCAAAAGTATATCAAACACACAGCTCTCAAAGAAACCTATCAAGAGAAGCCACACCTATGATAACTGTCACTAGAGCGAGGCAAACACAAGAAAAGGAAGGGGGTTTGGGAACAACGTCTGATTATGGGGATGGAAGAACAGAGGCCCAGAGATAGACTTCTTCTAATGGCCCTGAGTACATGCTGAGCATTATATTGACTCTGAGTGTCCTGCAGGACATCAGGCAAGTTCACAGTCAAGTGCTCTTTCAGACATTTCTCATTCTCACTCTTCTGACTTTCAGAACCATACTCTCCATTATTCACCTGTAAACCGCTCTCCCTAATTAAACAGTAGGACAAAATGTTCCTTTTTTTGTTATTGTTGTTCTAGACTCCTTATCAACCAGAAAGTTTTACTGTTCCATATGCAAGGAGCTCTTCTTTTATTCTCTCCACTTAAATCAGAAAGGAAAACTTACTGCTCTTTCTTTCAGACTCTGAATCACAAAGGAGGAGCTGTTCACTAGCCATTTCTACTTCAGCTGGGAAGGTGTTTGTACAATTCCTGCCAATGATTCTTTCGAACATTTATTTTTCTCTTTTATTTTCATTTGACCATATAATTAATACTTATCATATAACTGGCTAATTATCACTTATTATATACAGACTATAGTAAAGTTTCCATTCTACAAGATATAACCAATAAATATTTTGGTATATTTATTTTGTTCCTGACTTTTTCCTATGCAAATAGAAACATCTTTGAAAGGCATATGTAGGCTGTTTATTTAAAAAAAAGCTGGAAATATAAAGCACATCTGTTAATATTTGTCAAGTTAATACATATTTATATATTTAACAAGTATTTATCAAGGACCTTCACTATCTAGACACTGAGGATAGCATACAAACAAGACAAATCTCTGACTTCATGGAGATTATGTTCTAACCAAGCCAGACTTATTCAAAGAAAAAAAGTAAACTAATGAGTGACAATAATTCAGAAACCAGTAGGTGCCATACGGTAATAAAACAGGTACAGCTCAGAAAATGACACAACAGATGGGAGTGTGGCCGCTTTACACTGGTGGTCAGAGGTGTCCTGAGCAAGTGATATTTGAATTGAGATATGAACTGCAAGAAGGAGGCGGTCAGTGAAGATCTGAGGGAGAGCATTCCAGGTAAGAGGAACAGCAAGGATGAAAGGCTGAGGTGAGTGTGAGCTGAGGGGAAAAAACTGCTGATGCAGCTAAGCATGGTGGACTAGGTAATGCTAGACGTTGGGGTGGAGATGGAGCCCAGCAGGTTGCTGAACCATGGTAGAGTGTGGATTCGTATCTAATTGCATGGAGAACTTCACCTCTTCAAGACTCTCAGACTCCTTTCTTCTCTGGTACCTCTGTGCTCCAGGCACAACTCTCCTTTTCTTCTATTCTATCCTACTTTTTCAGATTATATCCTGGGCTCTACTTTGCAAACTGAGTTTAATGACAACCCCAATACCCAGCATTTTAATTTGTAACATTCTCTAAATGAATAGACATCACTAATTCATTCACTCATTTTTTCAACAGTGAGCTCAGATATAGTCATATAGAATATAGTCATGTAGTCAATAAAATCTACATTTAAAAATTTTTGAATCTTTAGAATAGAAATTCATTTGGAAAGAACACTTTAAATGTCTTTTCTCTGGATTTACACAGTTAACGTGGTAAACTTGCTTCACTGCTTATTCAGATTACTGGGCCCTCAAGAACTTGGGAGAACATTAAAATGATACACAACCTGCATGGCTATACCTTTTTTTCTCCAATGTTCGTGCTACAGTGTGCAAGAGACCAAGCTCACTTTCCTCAAGCAGTTAAACTCAGGGCTGAAAATCCATTCCAAATCACTGTGTCTGGGGATTACGTTATTCTTGAATCTCAGACTTCTGGTCAGGATTTAACCATGCTGTTTAAGGGCAATGCAATCTGATAATTAATAAGAACTGTGTTATCTACTATCTGAGTCTCAAAAGTATAATAGCGATACTTTGGGTGAGACAATAAGAGAATAACATTTTAGTTATGTTTTTAAGCATTAATTTAAGACCCTGCACATCTGCCCACAGATGACTTTCTTAATTTGTTAGGCAGTGAAGCCTAGCACGCTCTTCTATTCCAATTTGACTCAGGCCATGTTCATCATGGTGTGATGGTCTTCTAAAGATAGTTACATGTAGGTGAAGAAAAATATTATGGTAACCACAAACCAAAAACTGTAACAGATACACACACACACAAAGAATTTAAACATAACACTAAAGATAGTTATCAAATCACAAGGGAACAGAGCAAAAGAAGAAACAAATAAGAACTACAAAACAACCAGAAAACAATTAACAAAATGGCAACAAGTACATACATCAATAAATACGTTAACTGTAAATGGACTAAGTGTGTCAATCAAAAGACATAGAGGCTGAATATACACACACACACACACGCACACACACACACACCTATATGTATGCTGCCTGCAGGAGACTCACTTCAGATCTAAAGACACAAAAAGACTAAAAGTGAGGGGGTGAAAAAAGGTCTTCCATGCAAATGAAAACAAAAAGAAAGCAAGGGTAGCAATACTTATATCAGACAAAATAGACTTTAAAACAGACTGTAGGGGTTCCCTGGTGGTGCAGTGGTTGAGAGTCCACCCGCCGATGCAGGGGACATGGGTTCGTGCCCCGGTCCGGAAAGATCCCACATGCCGCAGAGCAGCTGGGCCCGTGAGCCATGGCTGCTGTGCCTGTGCGTCCGGAGCCTGTGCTCCGCAACGGAAGAGGCCACAACAGTGAGACGCCCGCATACCGCAAAAAATAAATAAATAAAATAAATAAAATAATAAAAAAACCCAAAACAGACTGTAACAAGAAACAAAGAAGGACGTCACATAAAGATAAAGGAATGAATCCAACAAGAAGGTATAAAAATTGCAAATATATATACTCCCAACATAGGAGCACTTAAATATATACAGCAAATATTAACAGATGTAAGAAAGAAATTGACAGTAACACAATAATAGTAGGGGACTTTAACATCCCTCTTACATCAGTGGATGATCATCCAGACAGAAAATTAATAAGGAAACACTGGCCTAAGTGACACATTAGATCAGACAGAATTAATCTATACCCAAATCAGAGAGAAATAGAAAATATGAACAGACCAATTACCACTAATGAAATTGAATCAGTAATTTAAGAACTCGCAAAGATAAAATTCCAGGACCAGATGGCTTCACAGGTGAATTCCACCAAACATGTAAAGAAGAGTTAACACCTATCCTTCACTGACTGAAGAAGAGATGAGTGTGTGTAAATATCTGACGATATCTATAAGCATATCATATTTTAGAAAAGATGAAATGTTTTGTATAATTATCATATAGGGAATACATTGAACTGGTTTAGCAGGTGATAAAACTAGAGATATATTGGGGTAGTTTGGTAAAGAGTCTTACAAATCAGCCAGCCATAGTTACAGGCAATTGGAATCAACGTTTTCAAATAGAGAAGACAAAATTAGATATGATCTCAGAAAAAATAATTCTGATTAGAGACATGAACTGGAAAGGAAAGAGAATGGAACAAAGATACAAATTAGAATTAGTCATATAAAGAACTACAGAAGAGACGAAGAAATTAGGTAAATGAAGTTCATACAACTCTGCTCTCCATTTTATTAAAGATGAAGGAGAGAGACAAAAAGGAAATACAGATCTTCCTCAACTTACAGTGGGGCTACATCCTGATAAATCCATCATAAGTTGAAAATATAGTAAGTTGAAAATACATTTAATAACACTTAACTTACTGAACACCATAGCTTGGCCTTACTTACCTTAAACAGGCTCAGAACATTTCCATTAGCTTACAGTTGGGCAAAATCATCTAACACAAAGCCTATTTTATAGTAAAGTGTTGATAATTTTGTGTAATTTTTTTGAATACTGTACTGAGAGTGAAAACCAGAATGGTTGTAAGAGTATCGGTTGCTGATCCTCATGATCTCATAGCTAACTGGGAACTGTGACTTGCTGCCCCTACCAGCATCATGAGAGGGCATTGTACGCATAGAATTCCACTAGTCTAGGAAAAGATCAAAACTCAAAATCTGAAGTACAGTTTCTATTGAATGTCTATTGCTTTTGCACCATTGTAAAGTTGAGAATTCATAAGTCAAACCGTCATAAGTTGAGGACCATCTGTACTTAGAAATTTCTCACATGAATGAATGCCTGAGTCTGAGATAAGAAAATCGAGAGGAGAAATAATGAATTTTTAACATAAAGAATCATTAAAAAAAGAATTTAGGTTGTCCATAGATCATCCATATAGAGAGATATATGAAGGAGTAGTTGATTCATTCATTTATTCAATAAATATTTATTGTGCATATACTATGTTACCCTCACAACACAGGTAACTGGGGACACAAGACAGAAAAGATAGAGGTTCTTGCTTCAATGAACTCATGCTCTGATGTGGAGACAAGTATGAAAATAAACAATGATAATATGTCACAAATAAGTTCAAGATACATGAGGGTAATTGGGCAGCAGAAGCAATGGGGCCTGGGACCCCAACCCTCCAGCTGTGGAGGCTCCCCACAACCCTGGCCCCCACATCCCCAACTCTCAGTGGCAGTCTGTGAACCTTACAATACCAGACACAGCAGAGGCACCCATGGGACCACGGATATCCCTCTCCTTTCCCTCCCCCGAGAGCAGCAGAACTTGCAATGCCCAGACATGTGGGAAGAGCCCACCATCTTGGTAAGCCAGGTGGCAAGGGCAGCGGCAATGGCAGAAGCAAGGTAACAACAAAGCCAGAGGCACAGAAGCAATAAAGGAGGCATGAAGCCACACCTCTTACTGAGAAGGTGGACAGTGAAAAGTGCCCACTGCAAATATAACCAAAGGGAACGCAAGTGAAAAAAACCCCAAAACGTGTGCTATAACACCACCTACTGGAAAACAAAAGAAAGGGCTCTGATTTCTAGCCTGTTGCTACTTCAACTGCACCCACAGATGAACAACTCAACAAGAACCATGAAGAACCATAGTAACACTACCACAAGAGAAAATAACAGTTCTACAGAAACAAAACTTAAAGTCATGGAGTATTGTGACCTAATTTATAGAGAATTCTAGAATAGCTATCATGAAGAAACTCAGTGAGCTACAAGAAAACTCAGAAAGGTGGTTTTATGAGCTCAGGAATAAAATTAATGAACAGAAGGAATACTTTACCAAAGCGATAGGAATTCTAAAAAAGAAGCAAACAAATTCTAGAGCTGAGGAACTCAATAAATGAGATGAAAATGCATTAGAAAGCATGGGAAATGGAGTAGACCATAAGGAAGTTTGAATTAGTGAGCTCAAAGACAGATATCTAGAGATGATACAAGTAGAAGAGGAAAGAGAAATAAGATATTTTTTAAATGAGGAACTTCCATAAGAGATAATTGACTCTTGCAGGAAGGGAAAAATTAGGATAATGGGTATCCCAGAAGGAGAAGAGAGAGAGAAGGAAGCAGAGAATTTATTTAAAGAAACAATAGCTGAGAATTTCCCAAACCTGGGGGAGAAATTGAATACATAAGTCCATGAAGCTAAAAGAATACCTTATTACCTCAGTGCAAAAAGACCTTCTCCAACATACATCCTATTAAAATTGTCAAAAGTCAATGACAAAGAAATAATTTTAGAGGCATCCTGGGAAAAAAGGGAAGTAACCTACAAAGGAGCCCCCTTAGGCAGATTTCTCACCTGAAACTCCACAGGCCAGGAGGGAGTGAAATGACATTCTGAAAATACTGAAAGATAAAAACTGTCACCCAAGAATACCCTATCCAGCAAAGTTATCTTTCAGTTATGAAGGAGACATAAAGACTTTCCCAGACAAACAAAAGCTGAGGGAGCTCATCAACACTAGACCTGCCTCACAGGAAATACTGCAAAGGGCTCTTCTACTATAAACAAAAAGGCAAAAGTACACAAAACTTTGAGTGAGGTGATAAATAGAGTCAGAAAATTGTAACTCTTTATCAGGATAGGTTTTTAAACACTTTATTTGAACATAAAGGTTAAAGAGGGGGAAGCAGAAAAAATAACTATAGCTACTTCAGTTTGGTAACAAACTCACAGCATAAAAAGGTACAATTTGACTCTTTTATTTGAGACTTTTTATACAAACCTCAGAGCAACCATAAAACACAAATCTAAAGCGGAAACACAAAATTAAAAAACTGAGAAAAATATCATAGAAAACCAAAATGGCAGACAGGAACACGAAAAAGAAACAATGGAGATATATAACAACCAAAAAACGAGAGATAGAATGGCAGTACTAGGTCCTTATCTATCAATAACCAATCTTAACGGAAATGGATCGAAGTCATCAATCAAAAAAAAAAAAAAAGAGTGCTGGATGGATTAAAAGAGAAGACCCAACAATATGCTGCCTCCAAGAGACTCATCTCGGCTCTAAAGACAAACGTAGGCTCAAAGTGAAGGGATGGAAGAGGATACTCCAGGCAAATGGCAGCCAGAAAACTGGGTGTCACCATACTCATATCAGACAAAATAGACTTCAAGCCAAAAAAGGTAACAAGTGACAAAGATGGACAGTATATAATGATAAAGGGGACAGTTTATCAAGAAGACATAACAGTAACCAAAATATAGGGACCCAAGATAGGAGCACCAAAATATATAAAACAATTATTAACAGACCTAAAGGCAGAAATTGACAGCAACACAATAATAGTAAGGGACTTCAACACCCCACTTACATGAGTGGACAGATCATCCAGACACAAAGTCAACAAGTACAGCGGCCTTAAATGAAACATTACATCAAATGGATTTGATACATTTGTACAGAGCATTCTGTCCAAGTGCAGCAGAACACATATCCTTTTCAAGTGCACACTGAAATTTCTCAAGGACAGATCATATGTTGGGACACAAAACAAGTCTCAATAAACTTAAGAAGGTTGAAATCATATTGAGCATCTTTTCTGATCACAATGGTGTAAAACTAGAAATCAACTACAAGAAGAAAGCTGGAAAAATCGCAAATATGTGGAGACTGAACAAGGTACTACTGAACAACTACTGGGTCAATGAAGAAATCAAAGGAGAAATCAAAACTACTTGAAGACCAATGGAAATGAAAATATGACATACCAAAACCTATGGGATACAGCAAAAGTGGTACTAAGAAGGAAGCTTATAGAAATATAGACCTACCTCAAGAAATAAGAAAAAGTCTCAAATTAACAATCTAACCTAAAGAAACTAGGGAAAGAGGAAATGAAGCCCAAAGTCAGTAAAAGAAAGGAATTAATAAAGATCAGAACAAATTAAAGGGAGTTTAAAAAGACAATAGAAAACATCAATGAAACTAAGAACTGGTTCTTTGAAAAGATAAACAAAATTGACAAACCTTTAGCTAGACTCACTAAGAAAAAAAGATACAATGCTCTGATAAATAAAATACGAAATAAAAGGGGATAAATAACAGATACCGTGGAAATACAAAGGCTTATAATATTTTCAACAGCTATACACCAACAAATTGGACACTAAAAAAACATGGACAAGTTCTTAGAATCATACACTCTCCCAAGACCAAACCATGAAGAAATAGAAAATCTGAATGGAGTGATCACTAGTATAGAGATCGAAACAGTAATCAAAACCTCTCTCCAAAACAAAAGTCCAGGACCAGATGGCATCACAGGTGAATTCTACCAAACATTCAAAGAAAATTTAATACATGTCCTTCTCAAACCATACCCAATAAGTTGAAGAGGAAAGAATGCTTCTTAACTCAATTTTATAGGGCCACCATCACCCTGATACCAAAATGAGACAAAAACAACATACAAAAAAATAAAATTACAGGCCAACATTTCTGATGAACATATATTAAAAATCGTCACCAAAATATTAGCAAATCAAATACAATGATACATTAAAAGGATCATAGACCATGATCAAGAGGGATTTATTCTAGGGATGCAAGGATGATTCAACATTCACAAATCAATCAACATGATACACCACATTAACAAAATGAAGAAAAAAAACCATATGATCAACTCAATAGATGCAGAAAAAGCATTTGACAACATTCAACACCTGTTTATGATACAAATTGTTAATAAAGTGGATATAGAAGGGGCATACTTCAAGATAATAAAGGTGACATACAACAAACCCATAGCTAACATCATACTCAGTGGTGAAAAATTGAAAGCTATCCCTCTAAGATCAGGAACAAGACAAGAATGGCCACTCTTGCCACTCTTTTTAACTGAGTATTAGAAGTCCTAGACAGAGCAATTAGGCTAAATAAATAAACAAATAATCATACAAATTGAAAAGGAAATAAAACTGTCACTATTTGTGGATGTCATAATTTTATATATAGCAAACCATAAAGACTCCATCAAAACACTCAGAAATAATAAACAAATACAGTAAAGTTGCAAATTACAAAATCAACATACAAAAATCTCTTGAATTTCTATATGCTAACAATTAGTTAGCAGAAAGGGAAATTAAGAAAACAACCCCATTTACAATCACAACAGAAAAAATAAAATACCTAGAAATAAATTTAACTAAGGAGGTGAAAGACCTGTAACAATGAAAACTAAGACACTGTTGAAAGAAATTGAGAAGACACAAGTAAATGGAAAGATATTCCATGCTCACGAATTGAATGAATTAACATTGTTGGGACTTCCCTGGTGGCGCAGTAGTTAAGAATCCCCCTGCCAATGCAGGGAACATGGGTTCCCTGGTCTGGGAAGATCCTACATGCCGTGGAGCAACTCAGCCCGTGCACCAAAACTACTGAGCCCGTGCGCCACAACTACCGAAGACCACATGCCCTAGAGCCCGCATGTCGCAACTACTGAGCCCATGCTCTGCAACTATTGAGGCCAATGCACTCTAGGGCCCACGTGCCGCAACTCCTGAGCCCACGTGCTGCAACTACTGAAGCCCATGCGCCTGGAGCCTGTGCTCTGCAACAAGAGAAGCCACCAAAATGAGAAGCCCATGCACCGCAATGAAGAGTAGCCCCTGCTCGCCACAACTAGAGAAAGCCCACGTGCAGCAACAAAGACCCAGTGCAGACAAAAAAAAAAAAAAAAGGAATTAACCTTGTTAAAATGTCAATATTACCTAAAGCAAGCTACAGATTCAATGTAATCCCCTTCAAAATCTAAGGACTTTTTTTTTTACAGAAATAGGACAAAAAATTCTAAAATTTATATGGAAGCACAAAAAACCCTAATAGCCAAAGCAATCCTGAAAACAAAGAACAAAGGTGGAGGATCACAGTCCCTGATTTCAAATTATATTACAAAGCCAGCCATAATAATCAAAACAATATGGTATTAGGAGAAAATTATATAGATCAACAGAACAGAATAGAGAGCCCAGAAATAAACTCTCGTATGTATGGACAATTTATGACAAAGGAGCAAAGAACATACAATGAAGAAAGGACTCTTTAACATTGATGTTGGGGAAATTGGACAGCCACATGCAAAATAAATAAATTAGACCACTATCTTATACCATACACAAAAATTAACTCAAAATGGATTAAAGACTTGAGTGTTTAAGACCTGAAACCATAAAACTCCTAGAAGAAAACATAAGCAGTGTGCTCTATGGCATCAGTTTTAGCAGTATCTTTCTAGATATGTCTCCTCAGGCATACAACCATGGCGACAAAAGAAAAAATAAACAAATGAAAGTACATCAAACTAAAAACTTTTGCACATCAAAGGAATCCATAAACAAAATGAAAAGACAACCTACTGAATGGGAGGAGATATTTGCAAACAATATATCCAAAAATGGGTTAATATCCAAAATATAAAGAACTCAAACAACAAAAGCAACAGAAAACAACAACCTAGTTTAAAAATGGGCAGAATAGATATTTTTCTAAAGAAGATGTATAGATGGCCAGCAGACACGTGAAAAATGTTTGGCATCTCTAATTATTAGGGAAATACAAATCAAAATCACAGTGAGCTATTACCTCACATCTAGTAGACTGGCTACTATCAAAAGGCAAGAAACAACAAGTGTTCATGAGGATGTGTGGGACAGGGACCCTTCCTGCACTGTTGGTGGGGATGTAAATGGGCAGGACCACTATGAAAACAGTATGGAGGTTCCTCAAAATATTAAGAATAGAACTACCATATGATCCAGCTATTCCAATTCTGGGTATTTAACCAAAGAATATGAAAGCACTAATTTGAAAAGATGTATGTATCCCTATGTTCATTGCAGCATTATTTACAATAGCCAAGATATAGAAACAATCTAAGTACCCATCAATAGATGAGTAGATAAAAAGATGTGGCGTGTGTGTGTGTGTATACGCACACACACACACACACACACCACAATGGAATACTACTCAGCCATAAAAATGATTAAATCTTGCAATTTGCAACAACATGGGTAGATCTTGAGGTTATCACACTAAGTAAAATAAGTCAGACAGAGATAGACAAATACCATACAATTTCACTCATATGTAGAATATAAGAAACAAATAAATCAAACTAAATTAACAAACCAAACCAAACAAAAACACAGATACAGAGTAGTGGTTACCAGAGGGGAAGGGGAGTGTAGCAGGGAGAATGGGTAAAGGGATCAGTGTAGGAGTGTAGCAGGGAGAATGGGTAAAGGGGTCAGTGTAGGAGTGTAGCAGGGAGAATGGGTAAAGGGGTCAGTGTAGGAGTGTAGCAGGGAGAATGGGTAAAGGGATCAGTGTAGGAGTGTAGCAGGGAGAATGGGTAAAGGGGTCAGTGTAGGAGTGTAGCAGGGAGAATGGGTAAAGGGGTCAGTGTAGGAGTGTAGCAGGGAGAATGGGTAAAGGGGTCAGTGTAGGAGTGTAGCAGGGAGAATGGGTAAAGGGGTCAGTGTAGGAGTGTAGCAGGGAGAATGGGTAAAGGGATCAGTGTAGGAGTGTAGCAGGGAGAATGGGTAAAGGGATCAACTGTACGGTGATGAATGGAAACTGAATTTTTGGCAGTGAGCACACTTCTACACTACAGAAGTAGAAATACAATGTTGTATACATGAAATACATAATGGTATAAATCAATATTACCTCAATAAAAAATAAAGGAAAAAACCAAAATGTACTGTAAACATAGTATTCTCTCAAGACTTCTGAATCAACAGTGTTCAAATCCATGACTGAGATTAATGTCAAAAAGAACCATGTCGTGATGAACCAGAATTTTAAATGTAATTTGAACAGTAAGATAAAGCAGTATTTTATACCTGACAAGTCTGTATTAGAACAACCGTCCTGAAAATAAAATGCCAACATTAAGATGCCACTTATAGACTTACCCCATATGTTTTCCTCCAGCTCTGTCTGCTAGCTTTTCTCCATGAAATTTCTTTCCCCATTAGCAGTTTTTTGTGAAATCTGCTCCTCTGACATGATGTCATATATCAATTTGTCCCTGTTTTACAAATGATCTATATTCTTGGCAGAAGAGCTGTCTTGAATAGCTACACATACCAAAGACATTCAGGACAGCCAAGTTCTTTAGAGTGGTGGGATGATGAAGGTTGGCAATGACATTCACAGTACATATAAAGCTTCAAGCATTGCTATTGGAGGAGAGAAGACAGTGTGCAGTAATTTCTCTTGAATTCAAATTGTACAGTTTTGATTTTTCAACAATTCACAGAATGAAATGACTAGAAAACGGCAGATTTTAAAATGATGCTCATGACTGTTTCTAAATCATGTTTAATGAGACTCAGAATAATTTTCCACAGAATCTTTAATAGCTCTCAACCACATTTCACTCTTCTTTACATATCTTCCCTCTTTTCAATAACTAGTTACATAGAAAATACATAATGGATATAAGGAAGGAGGGAAGGAAGGAAGGGAGAAAGGGAGGAAGGAAAGACGGAAGGAAAGAAGGAAGGAAGGGAAAATAACAGATTTGATTTCTATACTTCTCCATTGATTTCTTCATAAAAGAATAAAATATAAATAAGTGAAATATGTACTTTTTCTTAATTCCAAATCATAATCTCTGCAACACGAGACTTTTAAAAGGATTTCCTGAATCCAAATCAATTTTAAATGGCATTTATAAGAGGAATTTTAACCAATACTCTACTTTTCAATTTCGTAAGTTTAAATTGGTACCTGGCCTCTGTAGCTTCCTATCTACACTTATTCAACCACCCATCCATCCATCTATCCATCCATCCATTCATTCATTCAACAGTAATCTTCAGGTACAGTCCAGTCCCAACTCTTATTTGATTATAAGACTTTCTGGTAGGAAGAAGCACATTATCACATTTCATACAAAAACAATGGGCTTTGTAGTCAGAATACTTAGACTGGAATTCCAGCTCAATTATATACTATCTTCAGGATCCTGAACTCTCACCTGGGGCCTGTATTCACCCCTGTAGGGAGCATTTGAAAAAAAACATATAGAAGTGGTTTTGATCAAACTTGGACATTTAGTTCCAAGGAACCAGAGCTTCTAACTGGCTGCAATGTCCTCAAAATGAAGACCTGTTCTGCCTAAAATGTTGATCATTGCCCTCAAGGGATTAAGAAATATGCTATCTTAAACAGTAACATGATAATAAAAATAATACCTACTTTATTGTAGGGATTTTTGGGAGAAATAAGAGATAATATATGTGAATGAATTTGAAAATCATAAGAAATTAGAATTTTAGGTAATGATTTAAATGATATAATTTATTATTATTCAATATTAAGCACACTTGATTACAAGAAAACAATACCCATTTGGCTAGCCCTGATAAGGGTGGGGTGGAGCAAGGTGTGTGTATACGTGGTTGGGGAGGGGAGGGAGACAAGGGGCATTATAAATATTTAATTATGTATATGTAATATATAATTATATAATATATATGTATTATGACAGTAAGGAGCCTGGGCCTTGTAGTTTCAAATAATAGGGCTTGTTTCATAGATAGTGGAACTGGATGACCATTTTGTTCCAGGCCACATAAATCTTCACTCTAGTGATGCACCATCAATATGATACTGTTTCTTTCTCTGTCCATGCTCTCTCTGTCCATCCTCCTCTTTCCTTCTTCCAGGTGACTTCATTATCTCTTCCATGTTTGCTTTCGTGTGTTTGGCAGAACCCTGGCTTAGAGAGCTATATCACCACACACACACACACACACACTCTCTCTCTCTCTCTCTCTCTCTCACACACACACACACACACACACACACACACACACTAAACAAACCAAGGATGAAACTATTTTTGAACATATTGAAAGCTCCTAAGCAGAAAAAATACATCTATTTATCCCAGCATAATTCAAGCCGATTTAACCAGCAAATACTTTCTCTGAGCAAGACCTATTAACACCTCACAAAATGACTGTAAGAAATTAACTTTTGGCAATGTTCTCATCTTGTGGCTTCTCCTTACTAGGGCTTTATCTTATGTATCATTTGAAAGGAAGCACTCAAAAAACTTTGGTAAATATTGCACTAAGTAACACAGATATACAATTACTCCAAAGTTCACCTTCACCTGGATATTTTAAGTTTCTTTGTAATCACGTCTTATACAACATGTTATATAATTTACATATATGTCCGAGGTTCAGAAACTACCCATTTCCCAGTATACTTCAAATAGGTCAGCCCAATTCAAGTCCAAAAGAATCTTTTAGGGTCATTCAAAATAAGAGAAACATTAAGCACACTTCAAAAAAAAGGATGGGTTGAAACTACAGCTGACTATGATTAAATTAATCCCAGGTAATGGAATAATTACTATATTAAAAGTAGGTGTGAGGCAATTAGTTTCAAAGAAGTTGTTTTGAAAGTCAAAGTACTTACTTGACCGAAAGTTTCTTGCCCATCTCCTTAATATAACCAATTTAAATTACAAGGCTGGATTCTAACCACTGAGGGAAGGGAAAAGGGAAGGATTGGGCTTCTACAGCCACGTGAGTCCAAAGTCAGGCAGAGACAATGAGGAAGTAGCAAGTTTTGGCCTTGAACCTTTGAACAGAAAAGTACTGGACAAGCCAATAATCGGAAAACATTTCAAGTTCCAGCAAGAAATCATCAACCTGGCTCTGACTTCCCCTCCATCTCATGCTGGCCTGTGAAGTTTTATCTTTAATAAATTTATTTATTTATTTATTTTTGGCTGCACTGGGTCTTCGCTGCTGCGTGCACACGGGCTTTCACTAGTTGCAGAGATTACTCTTTGTTGCAGTGTGCGGGCATCTCATTCTGGTGGCTTCTCTTGTTGCGGAGCACAGGCTCTAGGCATTCAGGCTCAGTAGTTTTGCCACATGGGCATAGTTACTCCACGGCATGTGGGACCTTCCCGGACCAGGACTCGAACCGGCGTCTCCTGCATTGGCAGGCGGAGTCTTAACCACTGCGCCACCAGGGAAGTCCCTTGGTCCGTGGAGCTCTGTTCCCTACATCCTGAGTGTTCAATTCTGATAAAGTGATTTTAAATATCCTCCAAGTTACATCCAAGGACTCTCTTCATCTGAGTGGTCCCAAATATTTCTCTCCACTTGTACCAGGGTCACGTCTAGCTCCACCCGAGGAGGTCTCCCGTGTTGGCTGACAGCATGTTGATTTCTTTAATCTGACGGTAAACATCTCCAGATCCAGGACTAGCTTAGCTGGTTCTCATTTTAAGTTTAAAATTTTATTCTCTACATCACTCCTAAATCATTTTGAAAAGCTCGCATAGCTTTCTCATTTCTCAGACTCCCCAGATCAAGCAGAGCGCTTATTGTGCCCAGTGGGTGCTGAGTAAACATTTGGTGAACGGACTCTTCTGTTCCCAATACGACAGTGAGAGAAATCTACCGCTTCAGGCGCTATGCACAATACCTTCTGTAGCTGGAGGCACTTTATTAGAAAAGAGTTAATCGTAACTGCCTGTCCAGGGAAGGATGATTTAGCTGAGAAACTCAATTCAAATGAAAATGCTTTGTGGGAGAGGAAGAAACATAATTGATTGGGTGCACACTTGAAAGCAATCATTTGCATAACGTTCTATTCTGCTGCTGTACACTTTAGTAGCCTCTAAAGTAAAAAAATGATTGTTTTCCAAACTCTATACTCTCAGACAGCAGAGCCTCTAGAGAAGGATGTTTTAAGGCCTCAGAAACCAGAATATGCCTTCCCTGAAGGAGAAAAGGAAAGTGGAAAACTAGTACTTTATACCAAAGGTAAGATGATCCTCAAGAAGCTCTGAGACTGAAAACTTGGGGATTGAGAGCGTCACGACGAGACCTAGGAGAATACATATTTCAAAAAGCAGAGGCAATGCCCTTCTGCACCGATAAATTCTTAAGAGAGTTTAACTTTGATTTTAAATGGAGCAAAACCAGAAGGTACTGTTTTCCGTGGGACTGGGAACAGACAAAGTTACGGGTTTCAGCCTAAGCTTCAAACAATGATTTTTAGAGGAAGAGCAGGCCCTGAAAACCAGCCCACAGGGGACAGAATCGATTACCCCCTGGAAGCACCCCAAATGATGGCAGCACCATGGTGGGAGCTGTAAACTGATGGTGTAGGGCCAGAAGCTTGAAGAAGCTTGTCTCTTGGTGGGGGAAGTCCCTCCTTTCATGGTGTAAGTCACCAGAGGAGAAAGACAGAGAGAGACCTAGAGAAATTTGGAGGTTAAGCCTAGCCTCAGTGTCTCCAAAGGGCAGAAATCACATATCCAGACCACACGCACACACACAAACACACACACTTCATAAAACTGTCAGAGGGGAATGAGATGAAGTCCTTGGAGATCACCTGAGCAGTGGGCGATTCCAAGAAACAAGTATGGCGCCTCGAGTGAGTGGGACGATTCTTTACCACCTGAAAAGCAGGGAAAAGAAGAAAACCAAGAAGAGGCAACATTAACTCCAAAAAATGTCTTGAAATAAAGATGTGAGACCAATTTCCTTTTACCATTCTGGCCAACAAGACTTAGCCTTTGTTTGCTCAGGCCAGTGGGGATTGGAGAATACTTACTAAAATCAGGAAAGACCAGCCAGTGGCAAGGAGAAAATGAATGAAGACACCGTGTGACTGGACCTAGCATCCTCAATATTTGCCCAGAACACCTTGCAGTCACCTCCTGCCTGGCCACCCCGTTCATCTCACTCCACCATTTTGCAAATTCTACCCTGTTTCAGTACAGGAGTTTTACCTTCCACCCAGAGTTTCTGCTTAAAGCCCAGAGTTTTAAGATACAGAAGCATGCACAAAAGACAGGGGTTTTCTTCCCCTTTCAAGATGAGGAAATAAAACAAATAGTATGAACAAAAGGAACCCAAAGGAATTTAGGAGTTTTAAAAAGAAAATCACAAACATTTTTATTCGTCTATTTTCTGCTCTAGAGTTTAATTTCTGGGCCCCATTCTTAGCACTGAGAGTACGAACTCTCCAAGCTTCTGTGTCTTCATCCATAAAAATCTGTATTTATAGGAAAATATTTTCTAAAAGTTTTTTAAACTGCAGAATTGCTAAGACAACTCAGTGAAATATGTAAAAGCAACTAGCTGACTTCGCATTAAACATTAGGGTTTTTTTTCCTTTCTTTATCCCCAGATAGGGTTGCCAGATAAAAACACAAGATGCTCAGTTAAATTTGAATTTCAGGTAAACAACAAATAATTTCCTAGTATAAGTAAATCTCAAACGTTGCATGTTTTTTTATTGCTAAATCTGGCAACCTTACCCTTGAGAAAACAGAAACAAAGAACACGGCCAGCATGGGAGGATAGAAACGAAACCAGCCCAATACTTGAGCATTTCTAACCCCAGCTGCTCCACACACTGTGTATAGCTTGCAAAACGTTTTTAGCCTCAGTGTATCTTTGCAACCTGTGTGCCAAAATGACGGTCATTAAAAATCTCCTTCAAAACCAAAGTGACATATACCTATAACAACCATTGAATATTAATAAACCCTCTCAACTCCTAGAGTAATGAAAATAAATATTTGGATATGTAACATTAAAGCAAATCTCACAAAAACCTTTGTTGCAATAGGTTACCAGTGCAATAGATCACCACACTGGGAGACTAAAATGTGAGTTAGGACCCAGCCAAGCAAAGGCGTGGAAGAAAAATAAGTAGAGCTTTGATGAATTTTTAGAATGAGAAAATTTTGGAGAAGTTTATTTAACTTTGACATATACATAAGTTTGTGTTTTACCATTTAGTAATTTTGGAGTTGACATAATGATAGAGGTACCACCATCTTTTCAGCCTCTGTAAAGGTTTTAATACAGTCCTGAATACTAAGGGGCTGGTTGAGGGCTGGGACATTTTAAAGTACCTGCCTGGGGGAGCAACAAGTGGTAATGAATGGGTCCAGGACAGCATAAAAGAAGAGATGGTCTAGAGACCGGCCAGAAAAAGTCCTCATGGAACAGAGTTAGAAGAGGATTCACACCATGTCTTGAAATCATTGGTTGAGGAAAGCATCAGCTTCAAAGGAAAGTGTGTGACACATGTCCAAATATAAAGAATCAACCTGGTAATTAAAGGGGAGAAAGGAGCCTTTGCCTTGGTACCATATGGTTAAAATCATGGTAGAGCAAAAACTGTTCTTTGATAAGACAATAGCCCATGACCATCAGCTTATAGTGATTCTGAAGTGAAATGCAATTTCCACTAATAACATGTTTCCATCCATAAAAATTCAAGCAAACATCTACAAAGATGAATAAAGATCCGTCCTCAGTGGGCATTCTTCAGGTAGAAAAGAATAAACATGTGATGGCCTTAGAGTGAGATGAAGGGGACAAGAGCACCATGAATGAAGGATTTCCTGAGGCGTGATAGAGAGAATAGCACAGAAAAGGACACGTGAGCAGAGACTTCACGGAAGGAAAGTGGGAGGCTCCCATGCAGGCAGTAGCATTCTAGAAAAAGGGAGTGAAAAGCCAAAAGCATGAAAGCCTGAAATAGAAGGTGAGTTTCAGAAGTAGAGAAGTTCCAGAGAAGGGGTAGAGGCAGAGAGGGAAGGGTAACTAAGACACAGTCATAAGGGGCTTTGTAGAGATTTTATCCTGTTGGAAATAAGGAGCCATTAACAACATCAAGATTAAGAGTAACTGTTGAAAAATATGTAAATGGCTAATACAGTACTTAAGAAAATGTGTCAAACCAGATTCTGAGAATATTCTTGCCCTCTCTGTCAAAATAGAATGAAGAGATAAAATGGGAAGTGGATATGTCCCTACTCAGCAATAATCCTTTCCAAAGAGCAGAAGTTCTTTGAGGGAAATAATGAGATTTTCTCTTTTCTGTATAAAAGCAATACATGTTCATTGTGAAAAATCAAATTGCGCAAATGTATACGCCGGAAGTTAAAGTCCTGTTCATGTCTCCTAATGAATTTTACTTCTTTGAGTTTTTTGTTTGTTGATTACTTGGGTTTTGTTATTTATAAACACTATAAGAAGAAACAGTCTCATGTGCATGCATGCTCTTATAAGTATTACCTTCTGATGTATAAGAAGTTGAGTTGCTGGATCGAAGTGGATACGTGCTACAAACTTTGATGACTAATGCAAAATCGCTTTCCAAAAAGGATGCACTAAGTTAGTTATCACCAACATCCTAGGAGAGTGTCTGGTCCTCCATATCTTTTCCAACACTGAGTAGTATCAGCTTTTTTTAATTCACAAAGACAAGTTCTCATTCTCTCGTAAATGAGGCTAATCACTCAGACCAGAACCTTACTCAATAAACATCTATTGAATGACTGATACTTTTAAGTACCAAGAATTTTCAGTGTATATAGAGATGAATAAGTTATCCTCTCACCCTGGAAAACTCCCAGACTAGAAAGAGCAAATGTGGACAAGCAAGTATCTTCAACGCATGGAGAAATATAGTAAGTAGCCTGATAACGTAAATGAAATTCTTCTGGCTATGCTACTCAGGGAAGACTTCGTGGACAAAGCAGCCTTTCATCTTTTTCCTAAAAGCTGGCCAAGATTTTTTTTTAACAAAGTGAGTGCTCAGAATCTCCTAGGCGTAGTGAAGAGTATAAACTGAAAGTGCGGGGCAGGCAAGCACAATGTATGTGTGCACAGCAGGAAGAAGTTTCCTGGGATTGGGATGTGTTAAAGACTGATCCTGGGCTTCCTGTTAACAAGAAAGCACTGGAAAAAGCAACCTGAGTGTCTGACTCCCCTTTGTGTGGCCCTTCACCACTCATATTACATCATTCATTTCTTTTGCTTCACTAAAACTCATAGATGCTTTAAAACTCACACTGTTCTTATAAGGACCAATTTTCTTTTTGTGCAACCATGACATAATTTGTGTCTACACAGAAATAGTGGAAAGAGTATCTTGTGCATTAGTTATGGGGAAATAAAGCCATATTTAAGACTTTATTCTAAGCATATTCAACATATTATTCAACACATAGTCAGTATATTTTAAGTACTTAATGACCCAGTAGGAGAGTGCATTGATTTACTGAGTCACATATCAATCTTCATACCACATGCCAACTCTGTTAACTGAATTACTCAAGATCTTCTTTTTCCAGCTCTCACCTACTCTCCTTGCATATTTATTGGGTTTAAAAGGAGAGTTCTTTTCCAAAAAGAGTAATGGTTTCTACTTGAAGTATAACCCAAGCCAAAGAATTCTTTTTCAAGAAAGTTTGGTGAAGCTGCTAAGTATTATTACATTGACCCACACTTTTATCATCAACGTATTGATCTATTCTGCAAAATCCACTTTTTCTAGTGAATTGCTTCATCTTCTGACCCTTCCCCAGGTTAGTTCTTGATTTTGGGTTTGCCAAAGAAAACTTAATCTTGAACAAAGTATTAATTCTGGAAGAAATTATGTCTCTTCTAATGTACTTGGGCAATTATTTCCCATTAGCTTAACAAATGATTGTCTCAGATAAGAAAATAGAGTAGCTTGAGAAATCACAGCCCAGAGCTCTGCTGGCTTTATTTCATTTGCCGTGCAGAAGACTTAAACCACTGGCTTTAAATCAAACTTTCAAAAGAGAGTTAAGCTTCACAACCTACTTAACAATAGCTTCATAAGTTAACGTTAAGTACTTTTAAGCAAAGCAGGTGAATATAGTTCCATCAGCTAGCTCCCCTAAATTATAGAGAGGTATCTTTTTCTATGGTTCACCTGGGTGTGGCTTTCACGTCAATCCTCCAGCAAATAAACAAACAAGTGCCCAGTGATTTGACAAAAACTAGCATCCTTGTCCACTCCTATTCATCTCATCTCCCAACTTTGCAATCCCCATGTACTTGGGGCCAGGCTTGGTGTCACGAATGGGTGGCTCATTTGGGGATGATATTGTTGTCAATCTGGCTGTGGCATGACGTGTGCTTTATTAATATTTAGTGTTTATTCTGTCGTTCCATTCCTTTCCTTCTGTACGTAGCACTCTCATTTGTTTCATCCTTCTTTGTGTTCTACCCACATGTGTTCCATTTATTTTATCTGGTTTAAACATGCCATATAGGTTGGTAGCTTCACTATTTGTACTTAACACAGCCTATGAGTTTCATCTATTCCCTTTGTTTTCCATATGAAAGAATGCAAAATTCTGAAATGTTACAGTGAACACATAATGAATTGCATAAACTGCAATTATTCTTCCAAATTTACTAATCAAATCAATGATCCTGAAATGAGTAAAGAGAATCCAGGGGTTATATTAATTGAGTTCCTCTGACATAAAAAGAAACATTGAGATGTTAGGAGAAGTGTTTCCCTGTAAAGATGGAGTTGGACTAGATGATCTCTAGATTCTCTTCGACGATTATACTGTATGTTCATATCATCTAGTTTGTACAGTGGAATAAAAATATGTCTCATAAATCTATTTAAGTGAAGCATTAGGAAATTATATAACTGCTGTTTATTCAGGTTTGTTCAATTTTCAAAAGAAAAAAAGATTAAGCGAAGGAATTCTGGAAGCCAAGGAATTCTGGAAGCCATAGACGCCACTTCTATTTATCAACGTAAGGGGAAGGTGCCTTCTCCATAACTAAAACATTTCTGGAATCACATAATTATCTGTCAAATACCAGAAGGCACTCTAATGTCTCAGAAATACTTTAATTCTATAGTAAAAAAAAAAATTAAATTGCCCTTTCAATGGTCCATGCACTAATTTTAAATAATTTCATTTGCTGGGGTTGTGTTGTTGCCTTTTGTGATATTATTTTTAAAGTTTGATCAAATACTTCAATAAGCATGTCATCATTAAACACCAAAGTATTTAATACTTTGTACTTTTTAAGTGTTTGTACTTCTAAGTCTTTGCTTATTATTTAATTATACATAGATATAATTAAACAATTATTTAAATAGCTACAACTACAACAACACCACCAAACATACTCCTTGAAATTGTTACATGGAGTCCTAGACTTTATCTACTGATATAAACTTATTTCCTTCTCATCTTCCAAAAGATGGAAGAAAATGATATCTTTTGAGAAAGGCACAAATTGAACTAGAAATTCTGGGCAGAACCATGGAACTTTAGGTCTGTTTTTCTTATCAGATTTCAGGCAATTTTGCTTAGCACTTTCTAACTGACATGTCAGCAAGATGCCTAAACTCCCCAAGGGACTCTGTAATGTCCCTTTCTTCCAACTTTTGCCTTCCTTTTTCTTGCTTCCCCAAATGTACTTGCCTCATGTCTCACTCTATATAAGTGACTGTATAATGAGATATACTAATTTGGTTCTGAGGTTGAATGTAATTCAAGCCAAGGTGCTGAAACTGATGACAATTTAATGTTTCTTATCTCTCATTCCTGAAATGTTATTTTGACATTACTCCTCAGGGAATGAGTGAAAGGAATGAGTAATATCAAGAATAAAACATGCTAGAAAAGACAACACTGATTTTTTTTTTTTTGTAAAATGGCTTTTGACGTTACTTAAGTCAGAAATTGGAAGTAGACCCCTTGCTCTGCCTCTGAATAAGGACATTGGCTCAAGAGCACAGACCTGCTCATCTGACAAGGGCTCTAATGTCCAATCAGCTGTGCATTTGGTCTACTTGCTAGAAGCCAATTTTACTCAGGCTAAGTTTTGTGGCTTCTTAATGGATTTTTGTTAATCTCACCCTCTTTATTTTCCTCAGATGGCTTTCCCAACCTGGGTCAGTCAGAAAAAGCCAAGACCAGACAATGGAGCAGAGACCCATGAAAATACCTATAAAACAACCTAGAACAGTCTAGTCTCTGTTTATATTTCTTTTTATAATGGGAATAACGATGCTTTTCATAGTTCAATGCTGTTGTTATAGGGAGAAAAATAACATAAAATTTTTTTACTCCAAAATACCAAAGAACACATGCAAGAAATTATTCATTTTATTTTAAATTATACTTGCTATTAACACTGCTAACAAGCAAAATATAGGGATAAAACCCTGAGTTTAAACTAAACTTTAAAAAAAATTAAATTACTCTCACTTTGAAGCCACCCTAGTGGAAAATAATTAGTCCCTTTTCTGGATTTATGCTGATTTGAGATTGTGCAATTATTTTGGCTCTGCCTTTACACACTCAGGCACTTGACAAACTGAAAATCTGTTTGGTTTTTCCTTTAGGGAAGCTTTGTTTTAAAACACAAAATCCCTGACTTTCTCATATGGCTACTCATTAGGTTTATTCCATTATATCTAACTTTCTGAAACCAAGTCTGTGTTTGTATATTCCATCTACGGTCCCAATAGTATGTACATTTACACTTAGCATCATACCCTAAACAGATGCCTAGGATTATAACCTGGATAGTTTCTGAGGATAACATTCAATCACTGTTCACTACCACTATTCAAAAATCACCCGGATGTTATCCAATAGGAATAATATAGGTCAAATATGAAGCTATCAATTTATCCATGTATATACTTATTTTTAATGACATAAACACAGTAATCCTATAAGGGTAAATAGTGAATTTTTATCCTGGAATATCTGTCACTAAAATGTGGCTAAGATACCAGAAAAAAAACTTCTACTTAAGACTTTGCATTGCTACAATACACCATTTTACAACATTGCTACAATACACCATTTTACAACTTTAAGTAAGTACTTCACACGGTTGCCAGTACTGACTAGGGTAAAACAGAAAACCATTCCATTTTACTTCCAGCATAGAGAGAGAGGAACAAATATGCAATATTCCATATGCTAGAGAGAGACAATGGACAGAATATCAGAACAGAAATGTAACTTTCATTCTTATAAACCAGAAGTTCCAGAGCTAGTGTAAGTGCTAAAAACTCTGAGATAGGAAACTAATAAATTCTATATGATTAACAACTGTTATAAACTCTGTTTCTCAAAATAATTGCTTGCTTGTCTAATTGGCCATCTACCAACTGACAGCCTTCAAACTTTATCATGGCCTTGTGGCCTCATCTGTTCTCTCTCCTAACAAACTTCTCTTGGACTTTTCTTTCTACAAATTCTACTCAGACCATTTAGCCTTATTCCGTAAGAGCTTCATTAGGTCAGACTTGCTACAGCACTTAATGTGAGATTGGTTTGGGGCGACTGCGATCCAGTCTTGCTGAAGAAAGTTGAAAACCCTTTGCTTAACAATTTCTCTGTCTTGTATGAGAACAGGGGTTTATTTTGAGGCAAGTTTGTCAAAATAAAGAACTACTGGACCTAGACAGGACGGCCAAGAAGGTCTCAGGAGCAGGCAAAATGAGGAAGTCCAACAGGCAAGAAATCGGCACTTGAGACAGTCAGTGCTAGGTGGCAAACGGAGTCTTGGAAAAAGGCAGAAGGCAGCATGGAGAGACGGAGAGACAATGGCAGGAGGACACAGAGACCCATCCCCAGAACTTAAGGTCCAGCATCTCCTGAGCAGGGTTCAGATTCCAGTTCAAGAAGAAATGGGCGCTTCCCTGGTGGCGCAGCGGTTGAGAATCCGTCTGCCGATGCAGGGGACACGGGTTCGTGCCGCGTTCCGGGAAGATCCCACATGCTGCGGAGCGGCTGGGCCCGTGAGCCATGGCTGCTGAGCCTGCGCGTCCAGAGCCTGTGCTCCGCAACGAGAGATGCCACAACAGTGAGAGGCCCGTGCACCGCAAAAAAAAAAAGAAGAAGAAATGGGGTACTGAGAATGAACTCAAGGAAAGGACCGTCCTGTGAGGGTTAAGACAGGACACTGTCAATGGAAAAAGGTGGTTCTGTCACAAGATCAAGCTCTGTCACAGGATGTCACAGAAAATTGCATTTTCTGTTATCCAACTCAGAAGATGCAACTAGAAAAACACCATTAACAGAGCCTTCACGTTAACAATGTCCCTCAGAGTTCCTTGAGTACAAACGTTTATTAAACTGAATTTCCATGGCCAGGTTTTTTCCAGAGGCCAGGGCAAGGATCTATGACTCAAACCATGGATACGGAGAACTATATCCATTCTTACACTGGGGTGGCAAATGTATAGCACTGGGCTCTCTCTCACCTCTCCCAGCTACGGCACATTGCTACACCATCACTTCACAGTGGCCTTACCCTAGGAGCTCGGGAGGAGTAACAGACATTTCACAAGACAGTACTCTAGGAATTCACCGCCAATAGGTTGGCGTTGGCTCCAGATGAAACCTATATTCCCACACAGGACTCCTTACCTGTAAAGCGTTGCCAGGAAATGCAGACCAGGACTCCAAGGTGCTTTCCTCAAAGACTTTATCATTCTTACCTCTTACCGATGAGTGAAGGCATATCAGCCTGGTTCTAAATATTAGTGTAGCTTGCTTATTAATTTTTGTTGCCTGATTCTAGGCTCATACCTTTAAAAAAATCTCTTTAGCATCTTACCTTCTCTGTCAACACTATGAGTCAAAGCTCACGGTCACTTCCTTTATTCAATTGGGTAGGCATTATAAGTTGAATGTGTCCCCCACCCCCAAAAATCTATGTTTAAGTCCTAACCCCCTGTACCTCAAAACGTGGCCGTCTTTGGAAGTAAGGTTTTTACAGAGTCAATCAAATTAAAATGAAGTCACTAGGATAACCCTTGATCCAATATGATCCGTGTCTTCATAAAAAGGGGAAATTTGGACACAGAGACATACACACACAAGGAAGCATGCCATGTGAAGATGCAGACAAAGATCAGGTGATACACCTACAAGCCTAGGAACGCGGAAAATGACCGGCAAACAACAAGAAGCCAGGAGAGGAAAGCGGAACAGATTTTTCCTCACAGCCCTGAGGAGGAACCAACCCTGCAAACACCTTGACCTTAAACTGCTAGCCTCCAGAATTGTGAGATAATAGATTTGTTATTTTAAGTCACCCAGTTTGTAGTACTTCATTATGACGGCTCTAGAAAACTAACACAGGAGGAGACCCAGGTTTGTGAGTACCCCAGGCAGGGACTAACATTGAATCTTATTTTCTCCAAAGCACAAAAGGACATTTCCTTTCCAGCAATGTCACCAAACGATAAGGCATTCAGAGATGGTCACTTACCTGGCATGGTGACAAAGATAATTTCAAAATTCTTAACGCGTTTCTGTAGAACCGCTCTAGGAAACGTCCAAGTCCTGGTCAACGTTAAGCCCAACAGAGCTTACATAGATTCTCCTTAACTAAGCTCCGTGGCCTCACACCAAGCATCACAGGCATCACCTGGAGGGCTTGTTAAACTCTATCCCTGGGCCCCGCCCTCAAGTTTCAAGTTTCAGTAGGTCTGGGACTGGAATGTCTTTATCACATAATGAAGGCAGAGGAAGAACTTCAGGGGGAGCAAATTTTAATTTCTGTTTCCACATAGGATAAATAGCCGTCCCTAATTCATTATTAAAAGAGAGAGACAAACCTTAGTGCCAATACAACTGAGCAGTCATCTGGGCTACTGCTGGCCTCTTTCACATCTTCGTGTGAACATAAGATAGGAACACCCTCTTTGGTGAGCAGTTTGGTCAAGGGCAGCCAGGACAGCCATGATCAGAGGGTGTAAGTTTGTAGCGTCCTGAGTGAGGTGGTGGGAAGACAAGGAGAGAATCGAGCATCCAGAATGAAGCCGATGAGCCAGGGTCAGTCTGAACGGACAGGTGGGGGCTAATAATCAGAGTCCTAGACCAAGCAGGCTCACCAGCTGGAGGCAGTCACACCCTAGCCTGGTGGTTAAGGGTTCTGAAATCAGACAAACCTGAACTTGAATCCAGTGCGTGACCTCCGTTAACTAAGCTCTCAAGACTCAGTTTCCTCATCTTTAAAATGGAGACAATGTTATCTATATTAAAAGGATATATGCGAATGGATAAAGAAGATGTGGCACACATATACAATGAAATATTACTCAGCCATAAAAAGAAACGAAATTGGGTCATTTGTAGAGACGTGGATGGACCTAGAGACTGTCCTACAGGGTGAAGTAAGTCAGAAAGAGAAAAACAAATATCGTATATTAACGCATATATGTGGAACCTAGAAAAATGGTATAGATGAACCAGTTTGCAGGGCAGAAATAGACACACAGATGTAGAGAACAAACGTATGGACACCAAGGGGGGAAATTGGCGGGGGGTGGGGGGTGGGATGAACTGGGAGATTGCGATTGACATGTATACATTAATATGTATAAAATGGATGACTAATAAGAACCTGCTGTATAAAAAAATAAATTAAATTAAAAAAAGATATTATGAGTTAAATTCTATAATGTGTGTTATGGGTCAGACTTGTCCGCATCCCCTCCCTGGCCTGGCTCCCGTCACCTCCTTCTCTCCTGCGCTACCGCACCCACTTCAGACACAGCCCAGAACCACAACTAGGATAACATCTAGCAGTATCAGAGAAGTCCAGCAGAAGGTGACACTTCTGAGAGGATATACTTTCCCACAAGAACGGTCCCAACCCTGTCTACCAGCTCAGTGGACACTATGGAGAGTTCACACCTTAGCCAGGACAGAAACTCATGCTGGCCTGCAGCTGTCGTTAGAATTTCAAACTATTAATTGCAACAATTGAAAGGAAGTATTAAGGATAATTCAAAAGACCTGGGTTTTTTTCATATTCTTGCTTTTAAATAAGCATTTTCTCTTGCATCCTTTATCCCGACTTAAATTGGCAGCAGATAAGGTAGGTAGGGACTTAAAATCAGGCAGGTAGTGAGGAGTTAAGAGAATGAAAAGGCAGGTGATGCTTCAAAGGATTGTTCTTAGTTCTTTCTCCAATTAACTTGAAAAGCACAGGATAACCCATTTAGAGTAAATGAAGATAATGGATGGGGGAAAATAACTTCGCTAAAGATATAGATCAGAAGTGTGGGAACTAAAATATAAAGCAGATCTGTGTGACTCCTGTGTGTGCTCCATTGCACCCATCCAAGAACACTGACTGGCTGAAGAGCCGGGACTCACCCAAGGGCCACCGAGAGCCATGACGATGCAAATCATGCAGAAGAGAAACTGAGAGATGGGCCAGAGGCGAGGACCAAGATCATCAGGCCTCCAGAGCAAAGTGACAACTCTAAGAGAACAAAAGACATTGACGAAAGTGTTCTGATCCTAGAATGAAAGAGTACCACGTGATGCTGAGTATTTCATTATTCCCACAGGGCCTTATAATTTGAACACAAGCAACTTCACCCAGAGGGGATGTTTCCCAAGCATTCCTGAAAGCCCTCCATTCTCATTTCTCTAAGTGGTAAGTCTTTTGAAAACAGAGTTTGTGTCCGCCTTTGTGTACCTTGGCCACCTTGTAGACAAACTGGCCCATTCTGTCCTCCTTTATGAGGACGTTATTCACTTGGCTGTAAATGACCCATGGGTGATGTCCTGCTGTCCGCCCGGATGCACAGTTAAGCTGGTGTGGATAACACACAGTGTGAAGAACATCAACATGGTTTTGCTATTAATGTATAAATTTGGTGATGGTAGTATTCTGAGAGGCAAGAAGGGTTTTAAGCATTGAATTTAAATCACATATACATAAAACATCCCAGTCTAATTCTGGAAATATTGCCAATCTAAAACAGGTCATTCTGGATAAAGGGTCTTTTATTATAGATTTTGAATAATCATTTCTTGAAATGATATCATTGATATCATTATTCTCTAGTGCCAGCATAGTACCCTATTACAGCCACTTTACACTGGGCTTGTGATGAGCATTTCTCTCTACTGGTTCCCTAACTTGCATCACCCAACTTTTTTCTACTTTTCATTTTGGTATAATGAAAAGAATTCAACATTTGTACATAGGAGTGCAAGGTTTGATTTCTAGTTGTGTCATTTACTAACTCAGGCAAATTGCTTAACTTCTTTGCAAGACAGTATTAAAAATAACTATGACTATCTTTATTACTAAGTATTAGTGAGGATCTGAGATAATGTATATAAGATAGTAAAGCTCCATATTAATAACTTATGAGCTATATTTCAATGTCTTTCTTAAGTACCCAAATCTCAGTAAAACATTACTGAACTACATCAGTCCATATTTATCTCACACACGTCTCGTCTTCTGTGACAAAATCTATTAATCATACTGGTTATTTTCTGTTAAAGCCACCTACTTTCTCATTGCCCCTCTGATCCTTTCTTATAAGCATGTATATTAGAGGCTACCCGAGAAAATGGTATCTAGACTCCCTTTATAACGACAGCAATTCTAGATAAAGAGTAGACATTCAAATACTCATGGAACAGCAACAAAATATGAAATTCTACATCTGAATTTAATGGTAATAAAACAGAGATGCAGTAAATTCAAATAGAAAAAAGTGAAATAGATAAAGGAACAAATATAAGACCATTTTCATGGCTGGTTTTGATGTTCCACCTGCTCTTGGTTGAGGTAACAAAGCAGTGCCGGAGAGACTGGAACGGATATGTACGAAACTGCTGGTACTTTCTTTCATAATAACTCTGAAATCATTCAAACAGGAAACATAAATGTCATCAGTGGTGCAATGATATGATTTTTATCATAAGTATTGACTGGGAGAAAGTAAATGAAATATATTTTTAATTAAACAATTTTGCTATTAAAATGGGGGAATTTTACGGGAAGAGGATTTTTTTTGAAACGGTTCCAGGATCCTCTAAGAGCTTCATCTGGAATTGAACTGATTCTTTCTGGGGCTTTCAATAGCTATGACTGTAAAAAAGGATTTCTACCTGTAGCCCTGAGCCTCAGTGCAGGTGAAATAATGGTTCCTGCGTTTAAGGGCTGCCTTGTTTCCTCTTAAAACCACTCATGTCGTAGCTCAGGGAAAATGGGACTTCCTGGAGTGCCTGGTGTCAGGAGCTTCTTCTCCCCTGGCTACACCCTCTCCTCAGACTCCTAGAAAATTAGCCATTACCTTCATTTGTTACTTTACAGTGATCAACCTTCTGAGGACAGCTTTAATAAGCTCCCAGCCTGAAATATTCAACATGGTCATGCTCCAGTAGCATTTATAACAGCCAGACTGCAAGAGGTACAGCACTGTTGGGAGAAATAATATAGCCCAAAGAGGAAAATTAATATTGTGTACTGAGAAAAATAAGTACTGTACCAAGAAAAATGAGTGAAACCATGGTAAAATAATGTTTCAATAAATTTGGCACTACATTTTCTATCCAGACAAAAAAAATGTTATGAGTTTAAAAAATCAATTAAAGAACTCTGAATAAAATTGAAGTGCCATATCCAATCACTACTTAATTTTTCATTAGTTTCTTTTGCCCTATATTACTTTTAAAAATAATTAGTTTAGCCTATTGTGTGAGAATCCTAGATTTCAATGTTTAAATAATGCATTGGTGGGCTTCCCTGGTGGCACAGTGGTTAAGAATCCGCCTGCCAATGTAGGGGACACGGGTTCGAGCCCTGGTCTGGGAAGATCCCACATGCCGCGGAGCACCTAAGCCCGTGTGCTACAACTACTGAGCCTGCGCTCTAGAGCCCGTGAGCTGCAACTACTGAGCCTGCGTGCCTAGGGCCCGTGCTCTGCAACAAGAGAAGGCATCACAATGGGAAGCTCACACACTGCAACAAAGAGTAGCCCCCACTCACTGCAGCTAGAGAAAGCCTGCGCGCAGCAACGAAGACCCAATGCAGCCAAAAAAAAAAAAAAAAAAAGGCATCGGCACCTCCTAGAGTAATGAAAATAAAAATAAACAAATTGGACCTAATTAAACTTAAAATCTTCTGCACAGCATAGGAAACCATCAACAAAACAAAAAGACAACCCACAGAACGGGAGAAAATATTTGCAAATGATGCGACCAACCGACAAGGGTTTAATCTCCAAAATATACAAACAGCTCATGTAGCTCTAGGTCAAAAAACAACAAACAAACAACCCAATAAAAAATGCAAATACACTGATGAGACTTGGCAGACTGTTAATCATACATATCCTAGTATGAATTGATTTAACCAAGATGTTTTCTTTCTAACACCAACCTATAAGTCGGTGTTGAAGGGGGTGGTGATGCCCAGGTGATAGACCAAAAAGAAATATTTGAGATCCTTTGGTACTTAGGTAACAAGCAGTTTGATGTGAAAAAATGAATCGTGAGGTTGGAAAGGCTAGAGGGCAGCATGAGGTCACTGCACTTCTGGAGGGTCAGGGCGGGCACAGAGATGGAAGAAACAAACATGGAGTCAAAATTCCATACCATGAAGGAAATATGTATTCCAGAAACATCAAACATTAGTGTAGGTTCAGTAATTTTTACAAATATTTATTTCTTATATTTCTTAATAAATCCTTTGTTTTTTCATCGTATATGCCTCATTAGAAAGCTTTTAACAATGTTAGATTAGAAAGTCAGTATAAGCTAAAACTTTGCAGAGGTGCAATAAAAGGAACCCAATTAGGGCTTCCCTGGTGGCTCAGTGGTTGAGAGTCTGCCTGCCGATGCAGGGGACGCGGGTTCGTGCCCCGGTCCGGGAGGATCCCACATGCCACGGAGCGGCTGGGCCCGTGAGCCATGGCCGCTGAGCCTGCGCGTCCGGAGCCTGTGCCACAACAGTGAGAGGCCCACGTATGGCAAAAAAAAAAAAAAAAAAGAACCCAATTAGAAAGCCAGAGTTGCAGGGACCGTATTTTCCAAACCAAAAGTAGACAGATAAAATCTGATAGCTTTGTAACTAAGAGAACAATCGAGGAATCCAGCTCCTGGCTAAAAACCTGTTTGATCTTTCAGGCCCGATTGCAGGCACTTAGCAAGGCTTTACTGGCAGATGTTTCCACTCCTTCCCTGTAACTAGGCTGATCCGCCTGACTCTCCACTGTACTTGGGGGAAGCGGAGCAGGGCAATTTCTCTGGTTTAGCTTCTTAGAGCTTATACTACTTGCAGTGAATGATTAAAGCCTTGGCTGTTAATATCGCTTTGGCTTCTTTTCTTAGTCGCTACCGCAGCACCTGGGAGCTCAGCTTTCTCCAGCTCAACTGAGCTCCTGACAGCAAGAGAGAAAATTTGAATTCATAACTGCCCGTGAAAATCCAATCCCTCTTATTGCCCTGCCTAAGCTTTACAACACAATAACAACGCATGGCTGGCTCGAGAGTGCTAAAATTCCCCCAAAGTTACTTTTTTCTCAGTAAGTCAGATATTTCATGAGTATCAACCTACACTCACAGCCAGAAGCACATTTCTATACCCTTCTGTTATTAAATGGAACTTCTTCTGACCCAATGATAAATACCTTCTCCATAGGTTTTAGCTGGGAGTATATTTCAGCCCTAAGTCAGGGCCTGTATGGAATGAAGGTTTTATATACTATGGGCCTGATACAAAGCTAAAAAGCGCTAAGACCCTTAAACTCATAGGGTTTAACTTTGGCCTGGTTTGGCGATTAGGAGTGAGGTGATTAGGAATACAGCGGGGGCATGCTGTATTGTTGGTTTATTTTTTTAACTTCATGTAGTTCCCACTGAACTCTCTTCTACCACCACCCCAAGCCTGCCCCCCTCCTGTGCCCCCCACCCCCAAACTTGCCCTGTTGAGCTCTGGGGATCCTGACTCTGCCATCTTCCTTCTCCCCTGAATCTACTTCCTATACCAATATCATATTGACTGATGGAATATAGGGGGAGTAATGGTATGTGACTTTCAAGGTAAGGTCATGAATGACATTGCAGCTTCCACCTTATTCTCTTCTATCTGGGCCTTTAACTGCTATATCGTGCGGATGCTCAAGCATCCCTGTGGAGGGTCCATGAGGCAGGGAACTGAGGCCTCCTACAACAAGCCAGAAAGCAACTGAGGGCTCCTGTCCAGAGCCCTGGGGGTGACCTGTCTTGGCAATCCCCCAGGCCTAGCCAAAGCTTCAGATGACTGCCTGTTGCCTGAAACTTAGTGAAAATTTTCAAGACAGAACCACCCAGCTAAGCCACACCCAAACTCCTGAAGCCCATGAACTGTGTGAGATAATAAATATTTATTATTCCTTTAAGTTGCTAAATTTTGGGGAAAATCTGTTAAGCAGCAACATACTGCTCTATACCCATGTATAAAATAATATGTTCCTCTTAGTCTGAATCCTAAACTCTGATGATTAATTAATATCATTCCTTTCAATAAACCATTTAACTCAGCCCCAGCAATATCTTTATGAGCCACTTTATTAGGGGGTATTCGCTTATTGCAGAAGCCTACTGTGATTTGAACAAAATCAGAGGTAATTTTATAATCCCACGCCTTTAGTTTTTCTAAAGTTTTGTTTTTACACCTATTGTATTTTTATAGCTTTCCTGAAAAATTATAACTAACAATTTGCTACTTTCATTAGAAATGTTCATTCCATCCAGAATTTCACACCTTTAAATACTGACCTCTATTTGCATTTTTCATGATATAATTAGTGCATTGTCATTGCATCCTCGTAAATCTTTTATAAAGTTGACATTTTTCAAATAAGCAGCTATTAGCAAAATGAATGTTTTTCTCACATTGTTTTTAACAATTTATTCTTACTTTTGGGGAACAAAGAGGTAAACGAATTGACTTTTATGCTTTCAATAAATTCTTTGTGCCATAAGATCTTTTTGATATCTCTAATGTCAATTCTACCTTCCGGTAACACTGTGATTTTCTTTCAAATTCTAATATGTAACCCAAGCTTGCTTTTTGCCAAAAGCTAAAACCTGTCAACAGCAACAATAATAATAACTAACATTTTTTGGGCCTGCCTAAGTGCCAGGCACTGCGCTATGTGCTTCTGATCTTTTATTTCATTTACTCTTCACAACAATCCTGTGAGATAGGTACTGTATTAGCATTCCCATTTAGAAGCACAAGAAAGTGTTTTAAGAAGGGAAGGGGGCTTCCCTGGTGGCGCGGTGATTGAGAGTCCGCCTGCCAATGCAGGGGACGCGGGTTCGTGCCCCGGTCCGGGAAGATCCCACGTGCCGCGGAGTGGCTGGGCCCGTGAGCCGTGGCTGCTGGGCCTGCGCATCCGGGGCCTGTGCTCCGCAACGGGAGAGGCCACAACAGTGAGAGGGCTGCGTGCCGCAAAAAAAAAAAAAAAAAAAAGGGAAGGGTCAGGATCTCTTTCCCCCAGGGAATCAGGAATTAAACCCAGATGATCTCACCCCAGGGCACTGGCTCCTAAACACTCCAATTCCACGGCTGGTCTTGACTTCAGTGTGGGCGTCAGTGTGTTATGGACTGAACTGTCTCCCCCCTAAAATTTGTGTGTTGACGCACTAACCTGTCATGTTACTGTGTTTGGAGATAGCATCTTTAGGGAGGTCATTAAGGTTAAAAAAGGTCATAAGGGTGGGGCCCTAATCCAATAGGACTGGTGTCCTTATAAGAAGAGGAGGACACTCCAGAGCTTTCCCCCACTCCGTATGCAGGGAGACAAGAGGCCATGCGAGGACCCCACAAGAAGGCAGCAGTCTACAAGCCAGGAATAAAGGCCTCACCAGCAACAACCTCCAGACTGTGAGAAACTAAATGTCTTGTTGTTTAAGCTACCCAACCTGTGGGATTTTGTTACCAGAGCCCAAGCAGACTAATACACAGGGTTTGCTCTCTCACCGCATCCTTCAGACACTCTTAGATGAACCTTGACTAGTAAACCACACTCTATTAATGCTGTTACATATCTTACATAAAATTAATTATAATCAATTGCCTATGCAATGTTCTTTCAGACTTCCTTATTTTCCAGTGCATTAAAATTCACTACTCTCTTACACTAATATTAGGTTTAACAGTGTAATTACCTAGCACATATTAGTGCTATTAATCATGTCATCCATATCATTAAAACTAAAATGTCAAACACAGTCTTCCTTCTTAGCTATAGAAAATGAACAGTTAAATATGACATCAATCTTCACAGCATGGGAATTTTAATGTCCCTAATGCTTATTTAATTTTGAAATTAATTGGTTATGCCTCAGAGAAAACATCTAAATATCCAGGTCGCTGTTCTTTAGAGTTCTGCCTATTTGTGTGATTGGGGCTTGCTCCTGCTGGACCTGGGCATTGCAGAGTTCTCATCACTTGTCTTCCTCATAAGGTCTTGGCCAGAATCCTGTATCCTAAACTGTTCAATATCCTTCTGGTCTCAAAATACCTATTCTGTCTTGCCTCTGTCAAGGTTTTTCTCATAGTCGGGATAGCACAATCAGTTAACAAATGGTAATGGTCCTGGGTTTTAGAGTCAGCGGACCTGAATTTTAGTGATTTCTCCAACATTTAGTAGAGCCAGCGAAGGTTATTCAAGTTGCTTAAATTCATGCACCTCAGTTCCTCATTTGTGTAATGTGCTAATAACTCCTCAGTTTTTACAAGGAATAAATGAAATGAAGAGCACTTAGCTAGGTGCCTGAAACATAGTCAATACTGAACCAACCATAGTTATTGTTATTAGTTGCTGACTAGTCTGTTTTATTCTTTGTGAATGGATGCTGCTGGATCTAATTTTATGATTGTAGGTTACATATTTCAAGAGAGAACCTCTGGCTGAAATGATGGAAACTAAAGAAATGATCAAGATTGAGAATTTTAGGAGCTGGATGAGCCTGAAAATAGGATAAATGTGTGGAAGCAAGTAGGCTTTTTTTTTTCCTGCTCAAATTACACTAGAAAACAAGAATTTAGTTCAGTGAAACAGAACAGGATGTATCTCTTCAAGATGGTAATTTCATTTCCTTTGCATATATAACTAGAAGTGGGATTGCTGGATCATACAGTAGTTCTATTTCATAATCTCTTGAGGAATCTCCATACTGTTTTACATAGTGGCTGCACCAATTTACCCTCCCACCAACAGTGCACAAGTGTTCCCTTTTCTCCACATCCTTGCCAGTATGTGCTACCTCTCATCTTTTTGATAATTCTATCAGGTGTGAGGTGATATCCCTGTGGTTTTGATTTACATTTCCCTGATGATTAGTGATGTTGAGCACCATTTTATGTGCCTGTTGGCCACTTGTATACCTTTATAAAAATGTCTATTCCTTTGCCCATTTTTAATTGGATTATTTGCTTTTGTTTCATTTTGCTTTTGCTATTTAGTTATATGCATTCATTATATATTTAGGGTATTAACCTTATACCACATATATCATCTGTAAATATTTTCTCCTTGTCCTTAGGTTGCTTCTTCATTTTGTTGGTTATTTCTTTTGCTGTGCAGAAGCCTTTTATTTTGATATAGTCCCACTTACAGATTTTTGATTTTGTTGCTTGTGCTTTTGGTGTCATATCCAAAAAATCATTGCCAAGATCAATGTCAAAGAGCTTTTTCTGTTTTCTTTTAGGAGATTTATGGTTTCAGGTCTTACATTTAAGTCCTTAATCCATTTTGAGTTAATTATTGTGACTGATGTCTTTAAATATTCTTCATTATTTTTACTGGTCTTACCATGGTAACCACTGAAGAAAATGGAGATGTTTAGTTTGGAAAAGACTATGTATATAATTGGACCAAAATTGGACCAAATTAAATGTAAGGGAGAATTAGTCAGTAAAAATTATAGAAAAGCAGATTTAATTAAATATAAGAGACTTCAAGTAGAAGAAAATTGTATAAATAAACTCATTATCAAATAAAAACTACAAATTAGATAAATGCAATCTTTGAGAGGTCATCTAGTTACCAAGGTCGGAGGAATAGAGTGAATCCCTTCTATGTAGCGGTGCATTATACCAAAAGATTTGAAAGTCTTTCAAGAGATGTTTAGGGGGGACTGCATGGGGGGTAGAACATCAGATATTCTCTTCCTGCTCTGATTCTCTAATTCTTAATCAAAAGCACACTGAAGGGCTTCCCTGGTGGCGCAGTTGTTGAGAGTCCGCCTGCCGATGCAGGGGACACGGGGTCGTGCCCCGGTCCCGGAAGATCCCACATGCCGCGGAGCGGCTGGGCCCGTGAGCCATGGCCGCTGAGCCTGCGCGTCCGGAGCCTGTTGCTCCGCAACGGGAGAGGCCACAACAGTGAGAGGCCCGTGTACCGCAAAAAAAAAAAAAAAAAAAAAAGCACACTGAAGGGTGCAGTTACTGAATCCATAAAATACAGAAGGCATGATTGCTGCCCACAGAAGTCCAATGTAGGATAAACAGCAGACAAAGAAAACCATTTACTAACAGTACGACTAAGAAACCATAGAATCTAAAATACTACCTCTCAGAAACATTTCTCAAAATCTGTGATCTCCATGCAAAAAAGGTCTAAATAAAAGGACTTGTAATAATTTATGCTTGTAAACCTAGAAAATGTTATTTGTAAATTAGTGAATCCAGTTCAAACTCTGTAGTTCATCACAAAGAAAAATTATGTTTTAACCCAAGTAGATCTTGAGAATTTATTTGAAATTGTTTTTCTTTTATAAACAAGGCAAATTTTAAGTATGGTCTTGGAAATTGAAAATGCTAAAATTAATCAACAGTGGTTACCAATTCCTATATTAACCACCTGTTAATAAGAGTTACAAATCATTGCATTTGTGTGCTAAGCTTGTGCCAAACATACATTATTTTTAATTCATTAAGAAACTTGTGTAGTAATTATTAGTTTCCTATTTGTAGGTGAGGAACCAAAGGTTTAGGAAGACTATTTGACTTGCTAGTAGCCACAGAGATAATAACCAGCGCTAATTAAGTGGTATTGTTATTTCCATAAAAATGTATACAGATGTATGTTAGTAACTGATATCAATGTAATAAAGGCTTAAAATTTTAGTTTAATAAAAAATGATTAATGTGGTCATAGAAGCAAAAACAATAACCTGTTTCATCTGCTACTTTTCTTCTTGCAACATTAACTCATACTCTGTTGAGTCAACATACATATGTTAAAGTCCGCTTTTATGTCAGTTTCACCAGTAAGAGCAACTTTCAATCCTGCTGGAAACAATATCCGCACACTTGAATACACATGGCAATGTGGATGCACCACATATGGTAGGAAAGAAAGTTATTTCAAATGCGGTGTTATGTAAAGGAGACAGGGAAATTAAAATTGATTGGTTCTAAAATGAAATTTTATTGTTTTCTTTACTCTGCAGGATGAAAATCAAGGTCTGTCAAGTGTATTTTAAGCTCTTGTTTTAGGAAAATATGAAATTACATACGTGAGATTTTACCAGCAAGATTTTTTGGCTTTGCTATTTCTAAAAATCTGTTTTCCCCATGTTAGAGCAAATCTTTAAAACATGTTATATCATGTCACTTCCCCCTCAGGATCAAATGCAAAACTCTGACAAATGGTCCTATATCGCCTCCCCACACTGTCCCCATGAATGCCACTCAGTCCATCCCCATTCACTCTCCTCTATACACACACTGGCCATCTTGCTGTTTCTCTAATACACCAGGCACGTGCACACCGGAGGACCTTTCCACCTGCAATTTCTTTTCCTTGGAAAGCTCTCCCCCCAGATACCCACATGGCTTGCTCTCTCAATTCCCACAAGAATCTGTCACGTTTAAGAGGAAGGCCTCCCTGGCCACCCTGTGTATAGCAGCGGCCCTCCCCCATGTTATTCTCTGCCCTACTTACCTGGATTTACTTACTGCCACCTAGCACATCACTGTACTGCTTTGTTTATTATCTGTCTCCTCAACCACAAAGTAAAATTATGGGAGCAGGGAATTTTTGCCATATCCCAAGTCCTCATTAAAAAAAGAGGAAATTTGGGCACAGACATTGCTATGGTCTGAAAGTTTGTGTCCCCCTAAAATTTATGTGTTGAAATCTTAACCTCCAAGGTGATGGTATTAGCAGGTGGAGGTCACTGGGAGGTCATTGCCCTCATGATTGGGATTACTGCCTTTATAAGAGACCCCACAGAGCTACCTTGCCCCTCGCACCATGTGAGGACACAGTGAGAAGTCAGCAATCTGCAACCTAGGAGAGGTCTTCATCCAAACCCGACCAGGCTGACACCCTGATCTTGGACTTCCAGCCTACAGAACTGTGAGAAATAAATTTCTGTGTTTTACAGGCGGCACATAAACAACCTATAAACCTTAGAACAGTGGTTCCTAAATTTGTCTGTGCTTTGGAATCACCTGGAGGGTTTAAAAAACTACTGAGGCCAGTGCTCTGTCCCCAGGTGTTGTGATTTAGTTGGTCTAGGCTGTGGCCTGGACTTTGGGATCTTAAAAATATCCTCAGGTAATTCTAATGTGCAGATAGGTCGAGACCACTGACTTCGTGGCATTTTGTTACAGCAGTATAAATAGACTAAGGCAGACAAGCATACTGGGAGAATGCCATGTGGAGTTGAAGTCGGGTGATACTTCTACGTGCCGAACAATTCTAATATTGCCAGCAACCACCCATCACTGGGGGGAGGCATGGAATAGATTCTTCCTCACAGCCCTCGGAAGGAACCAATCCTGCCAACATCTTGGTCTTAGATTTCTAGCCTTCAGAATTGTGAATCAATAAATTTCTATTGTTTGAGCCACTAAATATGTGCTACTTTCTTACAACAATCCTAACAGACTAATACACACTGTGGGCTCAGTTCTCTAACTAGTCTAAGAAGAATTACTGATCTTCAAGTTTTCAGCTTTTCTTTGTCATAAGGACAAGAGTGACAACCCCCAAGCTCTTTACACGTCAGAGTGGAAACCAAGAGTCCCCAGTGCCTTGGATTTTTTAACCTTAAAATGATTTTTTTAAACATTTAAGGTTTATAAAAACCAATAATAAAAGAATGTTAAGTTCTATATCATCGAAAATTAAAGAGGAAAGTTTCACAAATGTGAGACCTGAAAAATAAAGGAGAGAATTGAGAAACAGAAGAACACAAAAAAGAACGGGAAAGATAAATACAGCAAAGACAAAAGACAAACCCAGATATGTAAAAAAGCCAGATGCACAAAATGGAAAAGGAAAATACACATCCCCACACCCCCCAAAACACACAGTCCTATTTAAAGACATATACCTACTAGGTATAAAATAAGTTACAAGGGTATAATGTATAGCACAGGGAATATAGTCAATATTCTATAATAACTTTGTATGGAGTATATTCTATAAAAATATCAAATTACTATATTGTACACCTGAACCTAATATAATATTGTAAGTCAACTATACTTCAATTAAAAAAAAGACTTAAATATAAATCATATAGAGTAACAGAACTCCATTTTTGTAGCATTTACATTTTTTCATTGTTTGCAACATCATAAAAAATTTTATATTACAGTGCATTTTTGCAACTAAAATGAAAAATTGGGTCATTACTCCTAAGTCAGTGGTCTCAACTTGTCTGCACATTAAAATTACCTGAGGATATTTATAAGATTCCGAAGTCCAGGCCACAACCTAGACCAACTAAATCACAATGCCTGGGGACAGAGCACTGGCCTCAGTAGTTTTTTAAACCCTCCAGGTGATTCCAAAGCACAGACAGGTTTAGGAACCACTGTTCTAAGAAAATACTCCATTGCATTGGTGAAAACTTAATGGAGGACCAGATGTTCCTTGGCCAAAAGTTAAACTTCCTACTTCAGTAAATATAATCATCCTTCAGGTCCTACATTTCAGAAAATGTCTCCATATGACTGAGTTTTAATTAATTAATTAATGCAAGCCCAGACAGGGCAGGAGGCCTAAGAAGAAGCAGGGTCTGAAATTACTTTTTTTTACGAGAGGTCAACAGTTTATTGGATAGGGGATCTTATAGGTCTGCAGCAAAACGTCCTGGAGCAACACCCCACCTTGTAGAGCTGATGGCAGGCAGGCAGGCAGGACAAAGCAGCAATCTTCACTCCTCACGGGAGAAGGAGGCTACCATTTACCGGGGAATTGACATCAGGCTGGCTCATCAGTTACCAGGGAAAACAGGTGCTAAGAAATAGAGTTGGGAGGAGGTGTTATAGAGAAAGTTATTCTAGAAGCCAAAACAAGGTCTATGTCCACAAAGTAACTGGAGGGAAAAAACCAAAGTCTTAACACACTGGAAGGAGGCTCAGAAACAGAGGGACCGTCTAAGGCAACGAATGGTTCCCAAGGCTTTGCTGGACATTGGAATCACCTGGCTGCTGTGCCCAACCATTCTGATCTCATTGGTATGCCGCGCTCCCAAGGGCATCGGGAGTTTTTAAGTACCTCCAGGTGATCCTAATGTGCAGTAAAATCAGAACCACAGCTCTAGTTTTTCAGGAATTCATTGTCCCCGCAGGCTGTTCTATGCCCTCTGTGGTCGGGCCAAGTGGGATAGGTGTCCACCTGGATGGATGACCATCTTGGATGCCAAAGCTGTGCTGCAGAGCGAAACTTCTCCAGCTGTGCTTATAGGGAATCCCCTACATCAGCTCAATGGACGCATCCACACTCCTTTGCTTACAGAGTTTTGAACTCCATAAACAGCAGTTGTGAATTTGCAACTCCAGGGTCCAACAGATTCATGAGAGCAAGAAATGTCTCATTACTTTAGTTTCTTTTAAAAAATTAAAATTCCTCCCACTGCTTCAACTCCCTTAGAGAGACACGCCATTTCAATCTTTTGAGGGATCATTTCCCTAGCCCCAGCATTATGCAAAGTTCCAAGGATTCCTTCAAAAAGCAAACTAGCCTGCGGCGATAGTTTTCCTCTTTTCATTGATGACGCCGTATAACCCCAAAATGTACATTATCCAAGCGTACACTTTTTTGAAAAGAAATGTGGAAATCATCTCATCCAAATAAAATTTTATAAATAGGTTATTATTAAGAAACAGATTTCTAATAAATCAATGAATTGATTATTTGTTAAATTCATTGGGAATCAGGCTTGCTTAATCCCCCAATTGGTCTTTGTGAACACTTATTACACATAAGAAATTTTTAATAAATATTTTACACTGCAAAAGGATGACAGACATTAATTCTATCTTCAGAAATGTATAATTGTTCTAACAGGAAGGAATAAAGTTGCCATGAGAAAAGTAGGGATTAAAAAAAACTCAGGGGTTTCCCTGGTGGCGCAGTGGTTGAGAGTCTGCCTGCTGAGGCAGGGGACACGGGTTCGTGCCCCGGTCCGGGAGGATCCCACGTGCCACGGAGCGGCTGCGCCCGTGAGCCATGGCTGCTGAGCCTGCGAGTCCGGAGCCTGTGCTCCACAACGGGAGAGGCCACAACAGTGAGAGGCCCGCGTACCGCAAAAAAAAAAAAACACAAAAAAACCTCAGTAATCAGAAAAGTGAGAGCATACGTGGGAGACAGGAAAAGGAAGCAAAGGGATCAGAGAAGGTTTTATCATGGAAAATAGCAGTTGAGCTGAACTTTTAAGGGTGCCTATGACTGGTTGATTCAATCTCACTGTCATCATTTCATTTAATTTCTGTGAAAACCCACTGTGGCGTGTGGAGCAAGAATTATTGCATCAGCATCAGTATCATCACACTTGTTCAAGCGAAGAATATGAAGACCTGAGGTGATTAACTATATATATGTATAATTGAATCACTTCGCTGTACAGCAGAAATTAACACAACACTGTAAATCAACTATATTTCAATTTAAAAAACAAACAAAAAACTTACCCAATGTCACAAGGCTTATCAGTGATAGACTTTGAACTTGAAATTCCATCCATCCAAATACCATCCTCTCAGCCATTCCAAGGACAGGAGGGGGCGAGGTGCCTCCAGTGGCCAGAGTTCAGCTTGAGGGTCAGTCGGTGGTCACGTTCTCTTGACTAAGCAGATGGTGTCAATTCTAGTCTGAAAGCCAACGAGTTCCAGACCCAAGAAGAGCTGATGTTTCAGTTTACATCCAAAGGCAGGAAAAGCTAATACCACAGGCTCAAGGCAATCAGGCGAGAGGAGCTCCCCTTTACTTGGCTCGTTTGTTGTTCTATTCAGGTCTACAGTTGATTGGATTGGATTGTTTGGACGAGGCCCACCCATAATAGGGTGGTCAACCCGCTTTGATGACATATGGGGAAGCCTGGATGGAAGTTGGAGTGTGAGGGGATATGAGAAGGGAAGATTCAATTCCCTGGTGAGATATCCAGCTTTCAAGGTCTTTCAAGGCCTGGCCGTAGTCCTTGGGGCTGTCAGGGCTTCTGATGAACAAATAAGATGCCAAAGGTTAGAAGAATGCACCTGTCCCCTGTGGAGAATTACACCTTCTTGCCACACGTCCAAGCTCCCAGCTACAGCCTAGGACATGGCCACTGGGTCCTGACAGTCTAGCTTTGATTTAAAGCAGTTCACAGATTGCTTCATCAGTAGCTGACTTGATGCTATCTAAACCATCCTAGATTATTAAATCCCAGATCCAGATTTTCTTGGCTGCTTTTTTCTCTAGCTTTAGCTGTGGCATATTCTGGTCAAATAATGCTTACCCTCTCTCACCACTCCATTCATTGTCTGCATCTCAGCCCACACAGTTATGTTGTCAGCCTCCATTTGGGAAAAGACCATACCCCAATCACTTATGCAACTTACTATACAACTGGCTCTTTGACACACAGTGTGTGCCCTCAGCCCTGGCACAGAGCAATACACCCATGCCACGACAACGAAACAGTGAACCATTGCAGGAACTTTGATCTTTAGAATAGCCCTTTAGGTAGTTTATAGTTAATTAGCTCAGTGTAACAGAATGTCCTCAGTACTGTGATAATAAATATGAAAAATCACCTTGTGGGGCTTTAATTATGACCCATTATGTTATTACTTTTTAATTGGCAATTTATCAAGTTAAGTGATGAAGTGTAGAATTATAACTCCCAAACGATAAAGCATATTTAATTTTCAAAGGAAAATCTATTTAATTTTATTTGTTTAATCATGCAAAGTTGGATTCTAATTACCACTGAAATATTTCTTATAGGAAATATTTTCTTCTTGAAGGTGGAGTTAAATTTTCCACAAGCTCATTTTGGATTTTGCAATTCTTTTTGCTGTTGAAAATCAAGTTCGATTTTTCTGTCTACCTGTCCAGAAACAAAACTCCTTTTGAAGGTTGTGCTTTACCCTGGTTAGCACATGGTTCCTTGGAGTATAGGAGAAACATTCTGTGAATCTTTCTTTTGTTTTACTGTACCTTCTACATTGTAAAATCAATGAAGTGCTTCCTTGCTTTCAGTCTGAAATACATGATTTTGCCCTGACTGCTTAATAAAAATGCCTTATAAGTGCTCCTTAATCTTTTCCTACTAAAACTGGAGAAATTCAGCAGATATTCATGGAATGACAAATATGTGCAAGGGACTTCATGCACTTCAAGTCTTAAAGAAAGAGAGGGACATTTTTATGTCTTCCTACTTCTGTGCCTTAGAATACACCAAGTATAACATAAAACCTATTAGATGTACTATAAATGTTGGCTCATTAATATTTAATAGAAATATTTGACAAAGGAAAGTTTTTGGTTATTATCACTTAGAAAATCCAGGAAAGGACACTGATTTTCCACCTATTTTCAAAATGTTTTGCAATTGTATTTGTTGTGTTTTTTTCTACAATAAATATGAATTAGGTGGTGTTTATATCCCTACTTATAAACAAAGAAACATATGAACTGTTCAAGTGAATGGTCCAATCCCAGAGCAAGTGTAAAATAAATGTCCTGTTTTATGTTTTCTGGATGGCATAAGCATTCTTATCTGGTTGCTGCTGTGTTCTCAATAATTCCAGGTTGCTTGCACCTTATTCAGCTGAGCCCCTTGGCATTTCACCTGCTCTGCTGCTATGTCGTCTCCTTGCCATCTATGAGCACTCCTCCCAATTGAAGGGACAGCGGGGCACCAAACACTGATTATATCACAGCCTCCTCATTGCTTTTCTGCTTGGCCTTCCCGTTTCTCACCTACTTGGAATGCAATTCTTTTTGCTCAATAAAACCATTCCAGCACCCTCCTTTCCTCCCCAAACTATTCTTTCTCCCTACATAAGTCGTCTCCAGAAATTTCCGATTGCATCTCATTAAACAATGTTTTCAAAGTGGAATCTGCCTATAACGTGGATAAGATGTTTTCTGTCACACTAACCAGATAGTAACCCTTGAGATTGCTTCCAGGTCTCCAGAAAATTTGAAAACTACTTAACACCACACGTTTACAATTACAAAATAAAATTAAGATAAGCTATGGCCAAGATCTGAGATGGAATAGTTATTTGAAGTTACAATATCTAATTCTTCTCACCTTATTTTTGTGGTGGTTTAGACTGTAATTTTCATAAGCCAATATTTATGATATTATTTCTTTTAAACTGTGTCATTTGGAACTAAATTATTTGTCTGCCACATCATCTCAATCAATGGAAGATACTGCACTGAAAAAAAAATCAGGGCTTCCCTGGTGGTGCAGTGGTTGAGAGTCCGCCTGCCGATGCAGGGGACACAGGCTCGTGCCCCGGTCCGGGAGGATCCCACATGCCACGGAGTAGCTGGGCCCGTGAGCCATGGCCGCTGAGCCTGTGTGTCCGGAGCCTGTGCTCCGCAACGGTAGAGGCCACAACAGTGAGATGCCCGCGTACCGCAAAAAAAAAAAAAAAAAATTCAAATACCTCAATGGATTACTAAAGGAAACTATTTTAATCCATTTAAAATCATCTCCAATTAGTGAAGATTGACAGTTCACCATATTTAACTGTGAAAGGTATGCAGCACTTAATTATTTTGGTTGACTGGGCATTTTAATTAAAAATGCCATTGATTCCACCAGTGGAATTTTACCCCAAATAGTAAGCTATATGTGGTTATTAGCATACAACATAAGGTAATAAGATAAAACCATACCGTTGGCATGTATGAATTTAATTTGTCTTTATCAACAATTAGACTAAAGGGATAATAAAAATTTGATTAGTATATTTGCAATTTAAAAAATAGCAAGCCATTATCTCCTCTTCATTCTGGCACAGCCATGAAATCTAACCATAAATTAGCTTATATTAGCTATTACTCACTGTCATAAAGAACTTAAAATATTTCACATTTTACTTCAAACTGGAGCATATTCCAAATTATTTTTATAGTTTAAAGGCACTGTTGAAGACACTTCTAGAGACAAAGGTAAATTTTCAAAATACAAATATTTTCATCTGGAGTATTGAACACTTAATTCTTTTATTTTCTTAAACATCTTTATTGGAGTATAATGGCTTTACAATGTTGTTTTAGTTTCTGCTGTACAACAAAGTGAATCAGCTATACATATACATATATCCCCTATCCCCTCCCTCTTGCGTCTCCCTCCCACCCTCCCTATCCCACCCCTCTGGTGGTCACAAAGCACCGAGCTGATCTCCCTGTGCTATGCGGCTGCTTCCCACTAACTATCTATTTTACACTTGGTAGTGTATATATGTCCATGCCACTCTCTCACTTCGTCCCAGCTTCCCCTTCCCCCTCTGTGACCACAAGTTTGTTCTCTACATCTGTGTCTTTCTTCCTGCCCTGCCACTAGGTTCAGTACCATTTTTTTAGAATCCATATATGTGTATTAAAGCCATAATTCAAAAAGATACATTTACCACAATGTTCATTGCAGCACTATTTGTAGTAGCCAGGGCATGGAAGCAACCTAAGCGTCCATTAACAGATGAATGGATAAAGAAGATGTGGCACATATATACAGTGGAGTATTACTCAGCCATAAAAAGGAACAAAACTGAGTTATCTGTAGTGAGGTGGATGGACCTAGAGTCTGTCATACAGAGTGAAGTAAGTCAGAGAGAGAAAAGCACCATGTTCGTTATCGGGACCTCCTGTTGTAGGACAACTCAGGCAAGCAGGCCTGGCCAAGGCAGGTGGTTTCGGCCAACAGTTCCCTAACACCTATAAGGTGAAAACTTAGAACCCATCTTCAACCCAATATGATATCCTGGGGAGGAAAAGATCTCTTCATTAGAGCTAAATTATCAAAGGGCAAAGGAGAAGGTTGTAGTGGCAAGCTGATTTATTCTCTCCCTGTTGAAAAGGTGCCTTCCACTTTCTCAACATGTGATACAGTTACAGTACTGTAATGTCAGAGAAAATAATAATGGTGAGGATATTCTAAAATTCTATTTTTTTAGTCTATGTATGCCTTGAAGACTTATATTTTAGAGACAGACTTGACAGAGTATATCGCGCAGTGATACAATTACTGAAAAAGAGCTCTGGGCTTTGGTCAAAGTCACATTACTGATTTTATTTTTTCTTTACTCCTAAGCAGTTGGAAGCAGAGCACGTCTTCATTTATAATTTAGCACAGAACGCTGGTGGCCGTGTGGAAGAGGCTGTGTGGGTTGGAAGAGCTGATTCTAATAAACTCATTAGGAGGCTGTTGCACTGACACAGTCAAGATGTAATTTGCATCTAGACTTCAGCAGGAAATTCTAGAATGGAGAGAAGACATGGGGGGACATTTGGAAAATAGAATCTAGAAGCAAAAGAACGTATTTTAAAAACCTAATATTAAACAATTCCTTTCTCTCTTAAATTAATTCTACGGTAGGGGGTTGGAGTCTGGATTACAGTGGTGGCAGTCTTATTCCAAATCTTCTCAAACATCACCTACTCCCCCGCCCCCAAATAAAAAATCAACAAAGAGCACAAATATAACCACATCTGACAAACATCTTTAGCATTATTTGGAGGCAGAAAATACCACAACCTTCAAATTACTTATAAATCGAGAAATAAACATCAGCTTTGATCATAAGCAGGCATAAGAAAGAAAACTCTCAGAAGAAGCACAGATAAATTATACTCAAAAGGGAAAGTTTAAGAATAAATGCCCAAGTATTTAATGCAGTTCTAGATCTTTGTAGTTTAAATCATTGGCTACAGGGAAGGAGCTTGAAAATAAGTAGGCCTGGAAGTTGCAGCTTTGGAAAACATTGTTTTGGGGGGAGAATCATAAAAATAGAGAGGAGATATGGCTGTGAAAGTAAAGAAGGAAATATGGCAATCATTAAGGATCTTGCAGAAATAAATGAGTAACATGACATGCCAACTCTTTCCCCTCCTATAACCACTGCCACTACCATCATTTATTCAAGAAACTGAATTTCATTTAACTGAGTGAAGAGAGTTCTCTTGAACTTGGGACTGTGTCCTACAAAGGCCTAGACATAGGGAAAAGTAAATCAATTTGATTCAAAAGAAGAAGAAACCAAAAGTGTGAATCACAATATTTCAACTGATGAAAAATTTCCCCGAAAAGCAATCATGAAACAGAGGAAAAATATAATGCATGATTGAATTAAATATCCTCATATAGAAATCTGGGGATAGGAAAGATATATTAAATCACTACTTCAAAAACTAAAATCATAAAAAAACCAAGAACAGGGAGAAAGGCAGTGAGAGTTGTTTGAACAAAGGAAAAACATTCTATCAGAAATAACGACTAAACACAAGGTAATTACAAAGTGCTCAGTGTAGAATCCATTCAAGTAACAATAAGGGACCCTGAAGAAAAGAAGGAAAATATGGAGAGAATTAACATAACACAAAGAACAGAGTGAAAAGTGTCAGAGAGAAAGTGGTTGAAATGGAAGAAGGCAATAAGATCCAATGATTCGTGTAAACAGAATCCCTGAATTAAAAACACAAAACAATGAAATAGAATTAGTATTTAAAACTATTTGTTAATCCAGGAAAACTTCCTGGAGATAAAAGACCTGAATCTTTTTAGATTGGCCTCACCAGTTACCTGAAAAAATTGATTCAGAACAATCAACCAGAAGGTATACCCTAGTGATACCATTAGACTTTAAAAATAAAGAAACATAATACTTAGCGTTTTCAAACTAAAAGACCAATTAATTTAAAGGGCAGGAGAATTACCCTGACCTTATCTTCTCAAAACTAACATTCAAAGCAATGCAAGAATGGAGCAGAATTTTCAAGAAACTTAAGGAAAGAAAGTGCTAATTGAGGATTTTATATCAAATAAATTCTATGTCTTCTTTCTGCGAGGGAATTAAATTGTATTCTTTGTTCCTGAATCCTACCAAATTCTCAAAATGGTATTCAACATCTGTATGTTCTCTTTTGTTTCTATTTGTCCCAATCTACTTATGTCCACTGTGTGTGGTAGGCATATGTAGTGAAGAGTATCATGAAACAGAGAACAATACATTCCAGATTTATATGCTATTACTATGAGCACACAATTTAATCTACATATTGAATAATTAGATATTTTGATAAGATTATATATCTGTTAAAATTAGTACTCCTAAAATGTTTTCAATTTTGAAAGTTTTAACCCTTTGTAAATTGAAATACTACACTAACTCAAAGATAAAATATTCAAAGAGCTTTTGAAAAGACATCCTTGATTCTTATGTGAAAAGGTAATTAATGCAAATTTAAACATGAAATCTTTATCTACAGAAAATGTCCATTCTTATTCCTTCAACAACAGACATAAATTTCATTCTTAGTAAGTTCTGAAGATCCCTTTAGTTACTATTCTGTTTACAAAGAGAAAGAGAACAAACCTCAGTTTATGATGCATCTTTGATACCTGCTTTCTAAGTTATGACAGTCAGGAGAATACTAATATAATGCAGTTTCTCATGGAGCCAATTTTTATATTCCGAGCATTCTTCCAATTATTATTTTAACCAAACTGTTTAACAGAGTTCATCAGACTGGTGTGATTGGGGTAACTCTTGAAGTATCGGTGATTCTTATCAGTCCCCAGTTTAGGGAGAAAATTTTCCTTAATAAACAGTTATATAAAATTTACATCTCTAAGTAACTTACAAATGTTAACTGATTCAAAGCTTACAAAGAATTCTATACTAGACACTATTGTTTTACCCCCATTTTACACATGAAGCACAAGGTAACACGGCTAGTACGTGGTGGAAATGGGATTTGAACACAGTCATTCTGGCTCTAGAATCTGTGCTTCTCAAATGAAATAAATCAAAAGGTAGACTCACAGTTTGTGTTTTCATGAATAATTCTTTAGAAGACTGCTGTAGACTGAATGTTTCTGTCTCCCCGAAATTCAAATGTTGAAATCTAATTCCCAGTGTGACGGAAGTTGGAAGTGGGTCCTTTGGGAGGTGATTAGGTCATAAATGGGATGAAGTAAAAGCGATCCCAGAGAGCTCCCTTGCTCCTTCTGCCATGTGAGGATACAGCAAAGGCTGTACCGGGAAACAGGTTCTTGCTAGACACTGAATCTACTGGCACCTTGATCTTGGACTTCCCAGCCTCCAGAACTGTGAGAAATGAATTTCTGTTGTAAACTACTTAGTCTATGGTATTTTGTTATGGTAGCCCAAATGGATTAAGACAAATGCCTTATAAAAGTCCCATAGTTTTTTTCTTATACATAATGCATAATAGACAAGATAAGTAAAATATAAAATTCCAATACTCAGATGACTTGAAAATTCACAGGTGACAAAACACAAATCACTGGTCGTTCTGTGATGTATAAAATTAGCAACAGGAGGCAGGTAGAAGTGGCTGCCTGGAGTCATATTTGAAATTTTAAGCAAGAATGAATACCAGAGGTAGGAGATAGGAATTAGAGTTCCGTTAAAGAGTAGTCTCTTTCTGTTAATATTGAGACAAGTGATGTTAAAATAATAAAATTTATCAAGACTAAGACAAACCAGATGAAGAGGAATTCTGGATCTGTTAAAAATTTCTAACCTCTCCCTCTGTGCATCCATTCTCCTCCTAAGTTCTTTGATCATCTTTACCATCATTACGTTCTCAGGTGGATTGCCTATCTCCACTTCACTTAGTTCTTCTGGGGCTTTACCTTGTTCCTTTGTCTGAAACATATTCTTGTGCCGCCTCATTTTGTCTAAGTCGTGATTTGTATTTTTATGTCTGTGGTAGGTTAGTTACATTTCTGGAACTTGGAAAAGTGGCACTCCTTAGGAGGCTCCTACGCGTCCCAGCAGCGCACTCCCCTCTCGTCACCCAAGCTCTATGCTCTAGGGGTTCCCCCTAAGAGGGCTGCATGGCTCCTTCTGTTGTGGTGAGCTGTGCTGACTATGTAGGTGGTCTGGTAGGCTTGGTTGGCCCCTAGTCTAGTGGGTTGCCAGGCCCTGCCTTGTGTGATGCTGCTGGCTGCTGTTTAGCGGGACTTGGTCATGAGGTGGCTGGTTGCAGAATCCCCGGGGCCCAGGGGCTGGAGCTTGCTCGCTGGTCGGCGGAGTCAGTGTCCTGAAGACTGTGCTGCCCACCCACTGGCAGGAGAAGCCAGATCCTGGGATTAGTGCTGGACTATAGGCAGGCGGGACGGGGTCCTGGAGTCTGTTCAGGGCCCAGGGATCCCGGAGTTTGTTTCAGATTGTTGGTTGGTGGTCTGATTCGTTATACCGGCGTGTCCTGACAGTGGCATTGGCCTGCTAGTGGGCAGGGCCCGGGCCCAGCTAGTCCCAGGGTAGGCTCTGGCGTCTGCCCCCCGGTATGTGAGGCTCCTCTGCAGGCTTCCGCAGTCTTCCTGGCGGGAGGGGCCGGTGCCCTTCCACTGGTGGGTGGAGCTGGGTCTTGGCTGTCTGGTGGGCTGGGCCATGTCTACGGGCGTGTCCGAGGTGACGGCCGGGCTCTCTAGGCTATAGACAGCCTGTCTGCTGATGGGAGGGGCTATGTCCCGGCCAGTTAGCTGTTTGGCCTGAGGCGCCGCAGCGCTGGAGCTTATAGGCTGTTGGGCGGGGCCAGGTCTTGACGCTCAGGAGGCAATAGGTCAGCGGCCAGGAGAGTTCACGGGGCTATTCCCCAATATGTCAGCCACCCGTGTCTACGTTCCTCACCAGCTGCAGCTGCTGCCTTCACCCCACCGCCCGCCTTCCCGTCGCCTTCCTGCATCCCCAGGAGACTCTTTGAGACCAGCAGGTAGGTCTGGCCCAGGCTCCTACCAAATCACTGCTTTTGCCTTTGGCCTGGCGCGCGTGAGATTCTGTGTGCAACTTTAAGAGTAAAGCCTCGGGGCTTCCCTGGTGGCGCAGTGGTTGAGGGTCCGCCTGCCGATGCAGGGGACGCGGGGTCGTGTCCCGGCCCGGGAGGATCCCACATGCCGCGGAGCGGCTGGGCCCGTGAGCCATGGCCGCTGAGCCTGCGCTTCCGGAGCACAGAGTAAAGCCTCTATTTCCCCCAGTCCTGTGGGGCTCCTGCAATTAAGCCCCGCTGGCCTTCAAAGCTAAATGCTCTTGAGATGTGTCTTCCAGGTGCTGGAACCCCAGGCTGGGGAGCCTAATGTGGGACTTGGAACTCTCACTCCTGTGGGAGAATCTCTGCAATATAATTATTCTCCAGTTTGTGGGTCGCCTACCGCAGGTGTATGGGATTTAATTTTATGGCGAGTGCGCTCCGCCTACCCGTCTCGTGGTCCTTTCTTTGTCTTTAGTTGTAGAAGATCTTTTCTGGTAGGTTCTGTTTTTTTTTCTTTTTTTCCTTCAACGGTTGTTCTGTAGATAGTTGTGCTTTTGGTGTGCTCATGAGAGGAGGTGAGCTCAGGTCCTTGTACTCTGCCATCTTGGCCGCTTTCCTTCTAATTCAAGGAATTCTGGGTCTGGATGAAGTGCTCAGAGTTAGTCTGAGATGGATTCCACTGGAGCATGAATCCAGGTAGAGTTTTTACTATTATATTCTTTCTCTTTGAAGCTACACCAGATTTCTAACGCCAGGTGTTGCATCTTTTCAATAGGATTTACAGAATTTGACAGCTTCGGACTGATTATCATTTGCTTTATATCTCTAAGTGCAAGTTTATAGAATGAAAGTTGTTACTTTCCTTTTGCGTTGAACTCTGACTCTTTCACCTCAGACAACGTAGTGTGCGTTTCTATCATAAAACTTCACTTAACTCAAAGGAACTGTTTATTTACGAGGATTGGCAAGCAGTAAATCAAATACTTTGAAAAGAATAAATGTTGAATGTTATTATCTTTTTTGCCTCAGTAGACATTTATCTTTTCCAATAAATTGATAGGATCTGCAAATGTTTGGAGAAAATTTAGTCTCTTAAACCTGTAAAGCTGAAATAAAGTGTGTATAAAATCTTCATAAGGAAACTTCTATACTCTACATTTTTTCTGAAGCACTTAAAGTACTTTATAAATGTTTCCATGTGCATTCTCATGGAAATTAGTTTCACATTAAATAAAAGGGAATCAGGTTGATTGTCATGAGCACTGAATGTGAAGTCAGAAGGATTGGTTTTATGTCTCAGTTTCACAACCTAATTCTGAGACTTTAGGAAATTAACAGAAACCCTTAGTTTCATTATCTGTAAAATAAAAGTAATAATAGCATCCTGCCGACTTTACCACAGTATTTAATGGATCAAATTAAATAGCTCGTATGAACGTGTGTCAGTTGTAAACCTGCAATCAATTATATACTATTGAAACTTCCAAGAAAAAAAAAAACTTTGCTTCTGAATTCTTTAATTGCTTATGGTGTGCTTATGGAAAAGAAGGTATAATATTCACTATTGTGATATTGTCATTTACAATAAGAAATATGTATTTGGTCTTTGCCCCCATTTTTGGCACAGAGCTACTCAAACCCTTAAAATTTCCTGAGTGAAGAGAGCAACATAGTTTGTTATGTTAATGAGGTCCCTACCTAAGGATGGGGCTGGTTGCCATGAGAACCAACCTCATAATTAGAGGAGTGGAACTTTCAGTCCCACCCCACAACTTCCCGGAAGGGGAGAGGCTAAGGTTGCAGCCAGTGTCCAGTGATTTAATCAATTCTGCCTCCATAAAAACCCCAGAAGATTGGGTGTTGTGGTGGGCTGGGAGTTTGGTTAGCTTCTGGGTTGGTGATCACATAGAGGTCCTGGGAAAGTGGTGCACCTGAACAGGGCATAGAAGGTCCACGCCTCATTCAGCATAATTTGCTCTATGCATCTTTTCCATCTGGCTGTTCTTGAGTTATACCCCATTATAATAAACCAGTAATGTAGTAAGCAAATTTAGTAGGTTTCTCTGAGTTCTGTGAGCTGCTCTAGGAAATTAGTCAAACCTAAGGAGAGTTCATGGGAACCGCTGGTTTATATCCAGTCGGTCAGAAGTACGAGTAACCTGGACTTGGCGACTGGTGTCTGAAGAACAAGGAGAATGTAGTGGGAACCTCCAATATGTAGCCAGTCAGAAGCACAGGCAATAATCTGGGCTTGCAATTGGCATCTGAGTGGGACGTGCAGTCTTATAGGATTGAACCCTTAAATTGTGAGATCTGACATTATCTCTGGGAAGACAGTGTCAGAATTGAGTTGAATTGAGTTGAATTGTAGGACACCTAGTTGGAGGATACCTACAGAGCATTGCTTGCTGGTGCTGGTGGAAACCCTCCCCCCGCCCACACACAATTTGAATCCAGGAACCCAAAATAACTCTACTTTAAACAAATAATAAAAATCAAAAATATTAAGTATTAATATTATTATAAAAAAACTTTTAAAAAGGCTATGTCTTTGATTTCAATAGTGGCTAATGCCTTTCCTTTTTTTTTACATTTTTATTGGAGTATAGTTGATTTACAATTTTGTGTTAGTTCCAGGTGTACAGCAAATTGAATCAGTTCTACATATACGTACATCCACTCTTTTTAAAGATTCTTTTCCCATATAGGCCATTACAGAGCATTGAGTGCAGTTCCCTGTGCTATACAGCAGGTTCTTATTAGTTATCTATTTTATAGATAGTAGTGTGTATATGTAAAGCCCTTACTTTTTGAACTGGTAGAAAGAACAGGAAGAAAAGCCCACTGCTATCCATTAGCAGTAAATACCTCTTTGTTCTTCAGTTTCCTCATCTGTAAAAAGAGGGATATATTACATAATGATATATTATAAGATCTGATAAATCATTAAGGAGCAATTCACTTCTCAATAATCACAAACAAATACAGTTATAGCCCCCCTTTTTTGTACTCTGCAAATCCCTTTCTGCAGAGTACTTTCTTTCTACTCATAAAATAAAGATTCAGTTACCTGCAGACTCAATTCCACGAAGGGGCAAACAATGGAAAGAACTAATAGGGATGGGAATAAAAGCAAATGTGTCCTAAGTAGGATTCATAAAAATTTCTAACACTCTTCACTTCTACAGCAGTGTCTTGCAATGTGCTTCCATGATATTGTGTCACATTTGGAAGATTCTCAGTTACAGAGTTGGATTAAAATAGGACTTTCTGAGTTACTACTAAGTTATTTGGAAAATGTAGTCAGTAAGAATGTCTTATCTCTCAAACATTTAGGGTAATTTCTCTTTTACTAAGTTACTGAAGTTAAATTCTAAGTGTCTGTGCTATTGGGTTGGGAGGAGAGAGCTATTTTGCAGGATGAGCTCATTGGGTTGGGGTAACTGCAAAGGATTTGACCTCTGTTAGTATGTTTGAGTGACGGGCATGCCAGGGAGAAGGGTAGGAAATGAACCATCAATAATTGTGTACATGTTTGCATTTTTACTGGCTGATTGCATACTGGCTGTGGGAAAAAAGATTTTTCTAAGAGCTCTAGAATAAAGTAAAGTTTTACTGCTTTAAAATTTACCTTTAAGCATATTTTATAAAAACCCAATCACAATACTTTATTCAGACTCCATCCTCCAAGGTATTTCATAAGACAAGATGACGCAGAGCTGTAATAACTTTCTAGAGCAACAGATACGTTCCCAACAGCAATTTCTATTGATTTAAAATTCTGATTTATAATCCTTAAAACTCCTTGGTGCTGCCGCTTTATTTTAGTTTTAATCTAAGACCTCTCGAATACTTTATAAAGTTTTAGCTACATTTCAAATTCTCCATAAGACACAACTTGCAAGATAAAGAGATTTTCTAGTATTTCCTTCTTTCCTTCCTTCCTCCCTTCCTTACAATCCATCAAGTGTTTAGTTAAATTCTGAGTTATAAAGAGTAAGCCAAATTGATGTCCATTCCTTCCTTCTTGGGGGGTCATTTCCTTCCTCTCTCCCTTCCTCCTTCCTGTCCTCTCTACCTTCTTTCTTTCTTTCCTTCCTTCTTTTCTACTTTCCTCTCCTAAAATTCTCCCTCTACCTTCTCCATTCAACTCCCTCCTACTTTCTCCCTCTTTTCGTTCTTCATTCTTTCGATTCTTTCCTGAGTACTTTTAGCATTAGTGGGGGAGGAGTAGAGATTGGCATAAAAAGATTAAGTGTGCTGATGAAATTGGAAAAGCTCTGCTGTCTATGAGACAACTCTAGAATTATTTGTGATTTATTTTTCTCTTTGTGAATTCCTAGGTTAATATTTTTATTTTAATAACAGTTATTGAGATATTCTCTAAATTAAGAAATTGATGAGTGAATTTTCCCACAGACAGAAAGTATGATGGGAGTCTTCAGGTCATATCTGGTCTGGCTTTCCTTGTACTCTGTGACATGAAGATTATCACATGGAGATTATTTCCTGGGATTATCACATTTTCCTCCCTCTCTCCCTCTGCCCTTCCTCCCTCCCTCCCTTCCTTCTTTCCCCTTTTTTTTGATAGGCTGTAGTCTAATGGATCCTCCCTCAAAGGTAACATGTAAATGAGAAACCCCACATTTAAAAAAATTTTTGTTCCAGTGTTTTGGTCACTCAAGTTCACTTTTAAAATGCTATGGTAAATATTTCTTACTAAAAAGGTAACAGAAAAATGATACAAAGCAGATTTTTACAAAAACAAACAACAGTATTTCTTGCAACATATTTTGATAGTTTAAAGAAAGATCACATTTGACTGATTAATAGAGTAAATATCCTGCTATAGGTGTGAAACTTGCCATTTTCAAGGACAACTTGATTAATGGTTTTATTTGCAGATGCAGCTTTCCAGAGCCTGAAATGCATTACATCACCTGAGATTTTTCACCTTAAAATTTCCGTGAATAAATGAATCTACCTACCTACATTAATAAAGCTTCATAAATTTGTGATTATTAGCAAAAATAAAGTTGTCGTTTTGAATTTAGACATCATCATAAAAGTTGGGGGCACAATAAATATCATTCTTTTTTATAATGCTATTCAGCTTTATAAGTAAACTTAGTCAAAAGTTTCTATAGCTGTTAACTCTAAAGTTATTATCATTTCGATTTCTATGTGGTATGACTGATTAGTTTTTTAAAAAGGCATTTCTGTAGAGCAGTTTTAGGTTCACAGAATATTGAGAGGAAGGCACAGAGAGACCTTCAAGATGGTGGAGGAGTAAGACGTGGAGACCACCTTCCTCCCCACAAATACATCAAAAATACATGTACATGTGGAACAACTCCTACAGAACACCTGCTGAACACTGGCAGAAGACCTCAGACTCCCCAAAAGGCAAGAAAATCCCCATGTACTTGGGTAGGGCAAAAAAGAAAAGACTAAACAGAGACAAAAGAATAGGGACGGGACCTGCACCTCTGGGAGGGGGCTGTGAAGGAGGAAAGGTTTCCACACACTAGGAAGCCCCTTTGCGGGTGAAGACTGTGGGTGGTGGAGGGGGAAGCTTCGGAGCCATGGAGTAGAGCGCAGCAACAGGGGTGCAGAGGGCAAATCGGAGAGATTCCCGCACAGAGGATCGTGCTGACCAGCACTCACCAGCCCGAGAGGCTTGTCTGCTCACCCGCTGGGACCGGTGGGGCTAGGAGCTGAGGTTCCGGCTTTGGAGGTCGGATCCCAGGGAGAGGACTGGGGTTGGCTGCGTGATCACAGCCTGAAGGGGCTAGTGTGCCACAGCTAGCCGGGAGGGAGTCTGGGAAAAAGTCTGGAGCTGCCGAAGAGGCAAGATACCTTTGTTTCAGGGTGCGCAAGGAGAGGGGATTCCTTCCCAGTGTGCCCACAGAAGGAAGAGCACTGCCTAAGCAAGCTCCAGAGTCGGGCACGAGCCATGGCTATCAGCTTGGACACCAGAGATGGGCATTAAACGCTAAGGCTCCTGCCACTGCCACTAAGAATCCTGTGTTCAAGCGTAGGTCACCATCCACACCCCCTGGGAGCCTGTGCAGCACGCCACCGCCAGGGTCCCAAGATCCAGGGACAACTTCCCCGGGAGAACACACGGTGTGCCTCAGGCTGTTGCAATGTCACGCTGGCCTCTGCAGCCACAGGCTCACCCCACATTCCAATTATGATTACTGGACCCCTCCCCCCCCACCCCCTTGCCTGACTGAGCAAGAGAGCCCTAATCAGTTACTGCTTTAACCCTCTCCTGTCTGGGTGGGGAACAGATGCCCTCAGGCGACCTACACGCAAAGGTGGGCCCAAACCAAGCTGAACCCTGGGAGCTCTGTGAACAAAGAAGAGAAAGGGAAATCTCTCCCAGCAGCCTCAGGAGCAGCAGATTAAATCCCCACAATCAGCTTAATAAATGACGCATCTAAAGAATACCTGAATAGACAATGAATGTTCCCAAAATTGAGGCAGTGGACTTTGGGAGCAACTGTAGACTTGGGGTTTGCTTTCTGCGACTAATTTGTTTATGGTTTTATGTTTATCGTAGTATAGTATTTAGTGCTTATTATCATTGGTGGATTTGTTTATTGGTTTGGTTGCTCTCTTTTATATATATATATATTTTTTTTTTCCTTTTTCTATTTTGTGAGTGTGTATGTGTATGCTTCCTTGTGTGATTTTGGCTGTATAGGTTTGCTTTTATCGTTTGTCCTAGGGTTCTCTTTGTTCTTTTTTTTTCTCTCTCTCTCTTCCTTTTCTTCTGAGCCATGTGGCTGGCAGGGTCTTGGTGCTTCGGCTGGGTGTCGGGCATGAGCCTCCGAGGTGGGAGGGCTGAGTCCAGGATATTGGACTACCAGAAACCTCCTGGGCCCAGGTAATATCATCAGCGAGAGCCCTCCCAGAGATCTTCGTCTCAGCACTAAGACCCAGCTCCACCCAATGGCAGCAAGCTCCAGTGCTGGACGCCCCATGCCAAACAACTAGCAAGACAGGAAAACAAACGCACCCATTAGCAGAGAGGCTGCCTAAAGTCATATTAAGTTCACAGACACCCCAAAACACACCACAGGACATGGCCCTGCCCAGCAGGAGGACAAGGTACAGCCCCACCCACCAGAACACAAGCACCAGTCCCCTCCACCAAGAAGCCTACACAAGCCACTGAACCAACCTCACCCACTGGGGGGAAGACACCAAAATCAATGGGAACTACGAACCTGCAGCCTGCGAAAAGGAGACCCCAAACACAGTATGTTAAACAAGATGAGAAAACAGAAAAATATGCAGCAGATGAAGGAGAAAGGTAAAAACCCACCAGACCAAACAAATGAAGAGGAAATAGGCAGTGTATCTGAAAAAGAATTCAGAGTAACGATAATAAAGATGATCCAAAATCTCAGAAATAGAATGGAGAAAATACAAGAAACATTTAACAAGGACCTAGAAGAACTAAAGAGCAAACAAACAATGATGAACAACACAACAAATGAAATTAAAAATACTCTAGAAGGAATCAGAAGCAGAATAACTGAGGCAGAAGAACAGATAAGTGACCTGGAAGACAAAATAGTGGAAATAACTGCTGCAGAGCAGAATAAAGAAAAAAGAATGAAAAGAATTGAGGGCAGTCTCAGAGACCTCTGCGACAACATTAAACGCACCAACCTTCAAATTATAGGGGTCCCAGAAGAAGAGAGATAAAGAAAGGGTATGAAAAATATTTGAAGAGATTATAGTTGAAAACTTCCCTAACATAGAAAATAGTCAGTCAAGTACAGGAAATGCAGAGAGTACCATATGGGATAAATCCAAGGAGAAACACGCCCAGACACATATTAATCAAACTGTCAAAAAATAAATTCAAAGAAAAAGTATTAAAAGCAGCAAGGGAAAAGCAAAAATAACACACAAGGGAATTCCCATAAGGTTAACAACTGATCTTTCACCAGAAACTCTGTAAGCCAGAAGGGAGTTGCAGGACATATTTAAAGTGATGAAAGGGGAAAACCTACAACCAAGATTACTCTACCCAGCAGTGATCTCATTCAGATTCGATGGAGAAATCAAAACCTTTACAGACAAGCAAAAGCTAAGAGAATTCAGCACCACAAAACCAGATTTGCAACAAAGGCTAAAGTAACTTCTCTAGGCAGGAAACACAAGAGAAGGGAAAGCCCTGCAATAACAAACCCAAAACAATTAAGAAAATGGTAATAGGAACATACATATCGATAATTACCTTAAATGTAAATGGAGTAAATGCTCCAACCAAAAGACATAGACTGGCTGAATGGATACAAAAACAAGACCCATATATATGCTGTCTACGAGAGACCCACTTCAGACCTAGGGACACATACAGACTGAAAGTGAGGGGATGGAAAAAAATATTCCATGCAAATGGAAATCAAAAGAAAGCTGGAGTAGCAATTCTCATATCAGACAAAATGGATTTTAAAATAAAGACTATTACAAGAGACATGATGATCAAGGGATCAATCCAAGAAGAAGATACAACAATTGTAAATATTTATGCACCCAGCATAGGAGCACCTCAATACATAAGGCAAATGCTAACAGCCATAAAAGGGGAAATCTACAGTAACACAATCATAGTAGGGGACCTTAACACCCCACTTTCACCAATGGACAGATCATCCAAAATAAAAATAAATAAGGAAAAACAAGCTTTATATGATTAAAAAAGAGGGATTTAATTGATATTTATAGGACATTCCATCCAAAAACAACAGAATACACTTTCTTCTCAAGTGCTCGTGGAACATTCTCTAGGATAGATCATATCTTGGGTCACAAATCAAGCCTTGGTGAATTTAAGAAAATTGAAATCGTATCAAGTAACTTTTCCGACCACAACGCCATGGGACTTGATATCAATTACAGGAAAAAATCTGTAAGAAACACAAACACATGGAGGCTAATCAATACACTACTAAATAACCAAGAGATCACTGAAGAAATAAAAAAATACCTAGAAAGAAATGACAATGAAAACACAATGACCCAAAACCTATGGGATGCAGCAAAAGCAGTTCTAAGAAGTTTATAGCAATACAATCCTACCTCAAGAAACAAGAAACATCTCAAATAAAGAACCTAACTTTACACCTAAAGCAATTAGAGGAAGAAGAACAAAAAAACCCCAAAGTTAGTAGAAGGAAAGAAATCATAAAGATCAGATCAGAAATAAATGAAAAAGAAATGAAGGAAACAATAACAAAGATCAATAAAAGTAAAAGCTGGTTCTTTGAGAAGATAAACAAAATTGATAAACCATTAGCCAGACTCATCAAGAAAAAAAGGGAGAAGACTGAAATCAACAGAATTAGACATGAAAATGGAGAAGTAACAACTGACACTGCAGAAATACAAAGGATCATGAGAAATTACTACAAGAAGCTGTATGCCAATAAAATGGACAATGTGGAAGAAATGAACAAATTCTTAGAAAAGCAGAACCTTCCAAGACTGAACCAGGAAGAAATAGAAAATATGAAGAGACCAATCAGAAGCACTGAAAATGAAACTGTGATTAAAGTCTTCCAACAAAAAAAAACCCAGGACCAGATGGCTTCACAGGTGAATTCTATAAAATATTTAGAGAAGAGCTAACACCTATCCTTCTCAAATTTTTCCACAATATAGCAGAGGGAGGAAAATTCCCAAACTCATTCTACAAGACCACCATCACCCTGATACCAAAACCAGACAAAGATGTCACAAAGAAAGAAAACTAGAGGCCAATATCAGTGATGAACATAGATGCAAAAATCCTCAACAAACTACTAGCAAACAGAATCCAACAGCACATTAAAAGGATCATACACCATGATCAAGTGTGGTTTATCCCAGGAATGCAAGCAATCTCCAATAAACGCAAATCAATCAGTGTGATACACCATATTAGCAAGTTGAAGGAGAAAACCATACGATCATCTCCATAGATGCCGAAAAATCTTTAAACAAAATTCAGCACCCATTTATGATAATAACTCTCCAGAAAGTAGGCACAGAGGGAACCTATCTCAACCTAATAAGGACCATATATGACGAAACCACAGCCAACATCGTTTTCAATGGTGAAAAACTGAAACCATTCCCTCTAAGATCAGGAACAAGACATGGTTGCCCACTCTCACAGCTGTTACTCAACATAGTTTTGGAAGTTTTAGCCCCAGCAATCAGAAAAGAAAAAGAAATAAAGGAATCCAAACGGGAAAAGAAGAAGTAACACTGGCATTGTTTGCAGATGACATACTACACATAGAGGATCCTAATGATGGTACTAGAAAACTAGTAGAGCCAATCAATGAGTTTGGTAAAGTTGCTGGATACAAAATTAATGCACAGAAGTCTCTTACATTCCTATACATTAATGAAGAAAAGTCCGAAAGAGAAATTAAGGAAACACTCCCATTTACCACTGCAACAAAAAGAATAAAATACCTAGGAATAAACCTACCTAATGAGACAAAACATCTGTATGCAGAAAACTATAAGACACTGATGAAAGAAATTAGAGACGATACAAACAGATGGAGAGATGTACCATGTTCTTGGATTGGAAGAGTCAACGTTGTGAAAATGACTATACTACCCAAAGTAATCTACAGATTCAATGCAATCCCTATCAAGTTACCAATTGCATTTTTCCCAGAACTAGAACAAAAAGTTTCACAATTTGTACGGAAACACAAAAGACCCCGAATAACCAATGCAATCTTGAGAAAGAAAAACAGAACTGGAAGAATCAGGCTCCCTGACTTCAGACTATACTACAAACCTACAGTAATCAAGACAGTATAGTACTGGCACAAAAACAGAAATATAGATCAATGGAACAGGATAGAAAGCCCAGAGATAAACCCACATGCATATGGTCACCTCATCTTTGATAAAGGAGGCAAGAATATACAATGGAGAAAAGACAGCCTCTTTAATAAGTGGTGCTGGGAAAACTGAACAGCTACATGTAAAAGAATGAAATTAGAACACTTCCTAACACCATACACAAAAATAAACTCAAAATGGATTAAAGACCTAAATTTAAGGCCAGACACTATAAAACTCTTAGAGGAAAACTTAGGCAGAACAGTCTACAACATAAATCACAGCAAGATCCTTTTTGACCCACCTCCTAGAGAAATGGAAAGAAAAACAAAAATACACAAATGGGACCTAATGAAAATTAAAAGCTTTTGCACAGGAAAGGGAACCATAAACAAGACGAAAAGGCAACCCTCAGAATGGGAGAAAATATTCACAAACGAAGCAACTGCAAAGGATTAACCTCGGAAATATACAAGCAGCTCATGCAGTTCAGTATCAAAAAAACACAAACAACCCAATCCAAAAAGGGGCAGAAGACCCAAAATAGACATTTCTCCAAAGAAGATATACAGATTGCCAACAAACACATGAAAGGATGCTCAACATCACTAATCATGAGAGAAGTGAAAGTCAAAACTACAATGAGGTATCACCTCACACAGGTCAGAATGGCCTTCATCAAAAAATCTACAAACAATAAATGCTGGGGAGGGTGTGGAGAAAAGGGAACCCTCTTGCCCTGTTGGTGGGAATGTACATTGATACAGCCACTATGGAGAACAGTATGGACGTTCCTTAAAAAACTAAAAATAGAGCTACCATATGACCCAGTAATCCCACTAGTGGGCATATACCCTGAGAAAACCATAATTCAAAAAGAGTCATGTACCACAATGTTCATTGCATCACTCTTTACAATAGCCAGGACATGGAAGATTGGCGGATTGTATGTTGAGTATGTTCAGTTTTATAGAAAACAACTAAACTGTTTTCCAAAGTAGCTGTACCATTTTGTATTCCCACCAGCAATGCATGAGAGTTCCTATTGTTCCACAACCTTTTCACCATTTGGTGTTGTCAGTGTTCTAGATTTTGGTCATTCTCAGAGGTACACAGTGATATTGTTTTAATTTTCAGTTCCCTGATGACATACGATATGGAGCATTTTTTCATATGCTTATTTGCCATCTGCCGTCAATGTATCTTCTTTGGTGAGGTGTCTTGTTAAGGGTTTTGACTCACTTTTTCATGAGGTTGTTTGATTTCTTATTTTTGAGTTTTAAGAATTTGACTAATTAGTTTTATCACCATTATCAGGATGTATTTATAATTCATGCCGAAGACCAAACTCCAGCTACATTTACACAGTATGATGAATGTCAGCATTATTATTAATGATAATATTCTTGTTACTCAGAAGCTGGAATAAATAGATGGAGAATTCCATGTGTTTCTTAGCATAAGTAAGCTTCTATCAGAATATGACTTTAAAAACTGGAAGCCAGTAAGAGAGTTCCAGTTCTTGAAGTCAACTTAAAGAGCACAAGACTAAGTTCTGACGTCTTCATTCTCCTGGGGATTCACAGGAAGAGTAACTATTTCTTATAAAGTAAATGTGACAAGTCAGTTTTGCAGGAAAAAAGCTCATTGTCAGTACATTTTATTCTGCACCTTTAATTTAGATCATTAGTCATAGACAATTCAATATCATGTTTTCTGAAGACTATAAATGAAAAGAAACCTGAGATAATATCATGCTTCTGGGGACTTCCCTGGTGGCACAGTGGTTAAGAATCCGCCTGCCAAGGCAGGGGACACCAGTTCCATCCCAGGTCCGGGAAGATCTCACATGCTGCGGAGCCGCTAAGCCCATGCGCCACAACTACTTAGCCCACGCGCCTAGAGCCCGTGCTCTACAACAAGAGAAGCCACCACAATGAGATGCCCCCGAACCGCAATGAAGAGTAACCCCTGCTCGCTGCAACTAGAGAAAGCCCAAGCGCAGCAGCAAAGACCCAATGCAGCCAAAAATAAATAAATAAAATAAATAAATGTATTTAAAAAATCATGCTTCTGATGATTCTACTACATTAGGAAAGTAAATGTGTTTAAATAAAGTGCAGATTTTTCAACGCCACCATGTAGAAAATCCAAAAAGTATTTTCCTCCATTTATAAATTTTACCTATACAGGTAGAGTGTTAACATGGTTGATGAAAGAGGCAAAATTCATCAGTCAGAAATGTGCATTTTCCTGCAACAGAGGAACTGGATATAAATGAACTATAGCAAAGCAGGAAGGGGGGGAAAACCCTAAAATAGTGCCATGTTAGACTGCTTTAAACACTAACAAAGACTGAAGTGGACTTGCTTCGTTTCATAGCCATGTCTGCAAGTAAGAACTTTTTGCTTTTTTCCTTCTCTTGCCTCCTCTCATCCTGCAGGTAGTAGAAAATGCAATAGCAAATGGAGAAGGAGAGAGTAAAAATTGATTGTAAAAATGCCAGGTGAAAGAAAAAGGATAACCCGACCACATCCTCCTTATTTACATTTACTGCTACAGCAGACCTAAATCAGAGGAGAGACAGACACCGTCACTTAAATGAGTTTTGAATATTTCGATTATTGCACTATACTGAACATAAAAATTACTGAACTCTTTTGTGTGTAGAAGCAAATGTATCACTTTTCTTATTTAGAAGTAATGAATTCATGGACCTTGCCCTTAATTTCATGTAGATAGCAGGAAAAATCTACCTTCATGAAATTAAGAGACAATGAGAGATGAAAACAAAGTTGCATTATCATTTATTCCATGATCATGCTTGTTCAATCAAATTATTGCACATATCATAGTTATCCATTACAGAATATGAATATACCCTCCTTTGGTGTCAACTAAAAATATCTGAGTTTACATGAAATGGAAAATAATTATATAAATCCTTACATGTTTCAGGCAACAAATAGATTTTACTTACTGATTTTTTTCAAGAAAAATTACAAGGTAAAAAGCCTATTGGTTTCTTTTAAAATGGCACAAAGTTTCATTAATATTAATATATTGCCCTTTTATTTACTGATAATTCTATTTTGTTCTACAGATAGGTTGCAGAATCATTTATCAAGAGTTTTCAGGACAGCATCTTTTTTTTTTAACATCTTTGTTGGAGTATAATTGCTTTACAATAGTGTGTTAGTTTCTGCTATATAGCAAAGTGGATCAGCTATACATATATCCCCATATCCCCTCCCTCTTGCATCTCCCTCCCACCCTCCCTGTCCCACCCCTCTACGTGGTCACAAAGCACCAAGCTGATCTCCCTGTGCTATGTGGCTGCTTCCCACTAGCTATCTATTTTACATTTGGTAGCGTATATATGTCCATGCCACTCTCTCACTTCATCCTGGCTTACCCTTCCCCCTCCCCATGTCCTCAAGTCCTTCTCTTTAGGACAACATCTTGAGAAAATGAAGCAGATGTAGACGTAATCGCTAATTTGTAAAGATCCATCACTGATACGTACTTGTTTGTGATGACTTTTTCTCTCAATTTCCTTTTCTGACTGTACATCTGAAATATGTCCTACTTGGAAGTGCTGTTTGTAGCACGGACTTTATGAGACCCATCTATTATTTTCAACCCTGAATAGCTCATGAATCAGCCTGCTATCGACATTAGCAGCTAGTTATGTGCAGCCTGTCAGATCACATCCTCCTCATGTGTCACACCTGAGAGCAAAGCACTCTTTAATAATAAATAATGGCATAATTAAAAAATGAAGAATCACTTAAAAAATCCCTTTTTTAATTTTTAGTTTTTATTGAAGTATAGTTGATTTCCAATGTTGGGTTAATTTATGTTGTACAACAAAGTGATTCATTTATACATATATATGCATTCTTTTTAATATTCTTTTCCATTGTGGTTTATCCACAGGATATTGAATATAGTTCCCTGTGCTACACAGTAGGACCTTGTTGTTTATCCATTCTATATATAGTAGTTTGCATCTGCCAATCCCAAACTTCCACTCCATCCCTCTCCCAACACCCTCCCCCTTGGCAACCACAAGTCTGTTCTCTATAGAGTCTGTGAGTCTGTTTCTGTTTCGTAGGTAAGTTCACTTGTGTCATATTTTAGATTCTACATATAAGTGATATCGTATGGTATTTGTCTTTCTCTTTCTGACTTACTTGACTTAGTATGATAATCTCTAGGTCCATCCATGTTGCTGCAAATGCCCTTATTTCATTCTTTTTTATGGCTGAGTAGTACTTCATTGTATATATGTACCACATCTTCTTTATCCATTCATCTCTTGATGGACATTTGTTTCCTTGTCTTGGCTGTTGTGAATAGTGCTGCTATGAAGATAGCAGTACATGTATCTTTTTGAATTATAGTTTTGTTTGGATATATGCCCAAGAGTGGGATTACTGGATCATATGGCAACTCTATTTTTAGTTAGAAAAAAACCTTTTAGTATAATTCTGTTGCTTGGATAATTCTGGATTGACTCCCAATTTACACTTTCATGCCAGTTTAAATTGTTAGTGATAAATCAGAAAATTTCAAAACTTTATATTGCATTATTTTCTCTAATTGTAAAATCAAGATGAATTATTGAACCATTTTCTGTATTCATGGCTATACTTACCTGGTTAAGATGAAGTGTGTTCTACACATTTTCACTTCTACCTTCTCCCATCTCTGTACCACCAAATTCTTGACCTTCATAATTACAATGCATGGTTATAGATTCGTTTATTTTACATTCTGTAAAAAGTTAATACAAATGTTTTCTCCTTTCAGTTTGTTTTTTGAGCTTTTGACCTTCCCGTTTAGTTTTGTGAGCCATTTTGCAGCAATTATTTAGAGCCTCTCCTCCCCCATTTGTTTGCTTCACTCTTAGTCACTTAGTAAAACTCCCCCAACAATTATTTCATGAGGATGCACAGACTAAACATCATTTAAATCCTTGCATTTTAGAACTTTTTACGTGGGCTTCACATGTTGCAGAATACTTGGCTGTGTGTGTGTGCAGGAAAGCACAAAGGTAAAAACTTACAAAGTACTCCCTCAAATTTCACCACCCAGATAGAAACGTTGTTCATGTTTTATCACTTGTATATCAACATAGATATCTTTCTCTGGAGATTTATGCAGAGAAGTGGTCACAGGGATAGATGAGTGGATAGAAATGCTTTCATAAATAATGGTATTATGTTAAAGACACTATTCTTAAATAAAATGTTACATTTATTTTTACCTGAATTTAACACAATGAAAAGGTCTATGTAAAGCTAAAGAAATGATTAAATTTAATAAGTATTTCTTAATCATTATTTCTTAAAAGATTATTATTTCTTAATTTTATTATTTCTTGAAAGGTCCTTTTAAGGTTAAGAAAAAATGTATGAGGAACTTGAGAGGTAGTGACAATATTTTTCACATATATTTCATTTTTAGAGAGTTTTAACTTTTTCCTGCTCTGATAAACAGGTCATTAACATTTACATACTTTCCCATTTCCTCTTCCCTCACCTCTCTTTTTAGTAGTTCTATCAATATTTTACATTGTACAGATATATGAGCTTTACTGCTCCTGAACCATAATTCCTAGAGTTTTTTAGTGTATACTATTTAAATGGACTCATTACTATCAGTGCTTTTGCCACAGCTGCTCCCGCACTGAATTCTTTACTGATTTGACCCAGTAGTTGTCACACCCTCACCTCCCTTCCTCAAGGAGGATATATGGATAGTATTTATTCTTAGTTTTTTTTCATGCTGTTAAATTTCTTAAATCATGTCTTGCCTGGATATAACACTGGATCACTATTTCTTCCCTTCCTCTCCCCCTCCACCTCTAACTTTGTGGAGAATTTTCCATTGTCTTCAACAGTTAGTGTTTAGAAAAGTGGTCTCCCCAAGAAGGGAGAAGATTTTTTTCCTCTTATAGGTTTGATATTTTTGCCTAAAAGAGTAAGGCATGTTTTGTTCCTTTTTAAAGTTTGGCAGTGCAAGTAGGACACATGTTAGCATCGAACATTTTGTACTAAATTTTATAGGTCACAATGTCCTCTTTTAATCTGCAAAGATTAGGAGAAGGAAAAAAATTCTCTTTTATTTATTTCAGATAAATTTTCTTGTATCATGTCCTCAAATATATACACATTCTTTTCCATTTGTTGAATGGTCTATCTTAAGGAAACCAGGTTTCCAAATGTTTTTTCATTCCTTTCTTTTTTGGGGGTCAGTCTTGCATATCTTTCAGTTTTCTACTAGTTGTTTGGTTTTTAAAATCTCTTGGTTTTTTCTTATTGTTTTGGTGTGTTTTCATAATTTCTATGCCACTTGTTTTCATTATTTTGTGTGTTTTAGGAGCTCTAGTGATGCTCTTTTCTGATATTTTAAAAAATTTTGGATACAAGAATTCACACTTCCTAGTATGGAGTATGTCCATTTCCATGATAGGTGTGCTCCTTATACAGCATATATTACTGAAGCTGTTGTTTCCTTCAGAGAAAGTCACCCCATTGTTTATTTTCTGACATTCTCACTTTCCTCCCTCATCACCATTTACACTTTTCCCCAGGCTGAAGGAAAAAAAAGATATGGAAAGTGTATAGTTTTCTTTTCTCCAGATTTGGGGATAGGATTGGGTATTTTCAGGACTGCCATCACTTCAGAATACCTTATGGAGTCTGGAGCAGGAGTAAGTAGCAGAAAGTTCCTGTATGTGCCTGTTAAATTGTTCAATAAATAGTAACTCTACGATAGTGACTCTACAAGTTCATTGACGAAACACAAATATATAAAGAATGATAATTAGGTCTTAAAATTTACCTATTGCATGAAAAATTGTAAGCCAACTGTTACACGTATTTTATGTCATTTTTTGGTTGCTCTTCAACCTAATCAACACCTATCTGTAAGTTGAATTTGAACTAATTCTCTAAGAGCTCAACTTAATATGTTTTAAATAGACTTAAAATATTGATTAATAACTCAAGACCCAACTCCCTGTATTGAAGAAGAAAATGCAAACTCAAAAATAGTACAAATCATGTTGGAAGTAAAGAGCAAAGAAAGAAATCAGTGTTGATTAATGATCATTTTTGTTATATAACGTATACTAAAACACAGGATAATTCAGGGCAATTTCCCTTGAAGGTCTGCAAGCAGAAAAATCAATTTTCTTAGATCTGTAAAAAAAAATGAGCTTTCAAATCTAAATTGAAGTAGATAAGATTTTTTTAACTTGCAAATTGCTGTAGATTTTTTTAGAGTGGTAGGAAAATATACATTAGTTTCACCAGCTTTTTATTTTTATTTATTTATTTATTATTTAAAAATTTTTTTGGCTGCATTAGGTCTTCGTTGCTGCGCGCAGGCTTTCTCTAGTTGTGGCGAGCGGGGGCTACTCTTTGTTGCGGTGTGCGCGCTTCTCACTGCGGTGGCTTCTCGTTGCGGAGCATGGGCTCTAAGCACGTGGGCTTCACTAGTTGTGGCTCGTGGGCTCTAGAGCGCAGGCTCAGTAGTTGTGGCGCATGGGCTTAGTTGCGCCGTGGCATGTGGGACCTTCCCGGACTAGGGATCGAACCTGTGTCCCCTGCATTGGCAGGCAGATTCTTAACCACTGTGCCACCAGGAAAGTCCCTCACCTGCTTTTGAAATGAAGAGTGAAACTTATTAAATGAATGCAACTTTGGTTATTTACAGATCTCCATTTTATTACAAATCTATTTTATTTACACTTATGTATAATTTATTTCATTGTCAATTTACTTTTCTAAAAAATCTTTAAAGTTGTACCTTGTGACAATTCAAATAAGAGGATGCAGATTGGAAAAAGGATGGTGAATTGAAAAGAAGGGAGAGAGAGAAGGCAAAATGGGAGAGAGGCAGAGAAAAATAAAGAACTTGAGAAAAAGAGCAGAGACAAGAAGGAAAGGAAAGGACCTTTCCCTGTAAGGAAAGATTAAAGGAAAAAAGCCATCAAATGTCAATCAAGCCTCCTTTCCTCAATTTAGGTTGTTTCAACTGACTGATAGATACTTCTTAGGACCAATTTGCAGACCTTTGAGGTTACAGCCATTTTTCTCTGCTGAACTCCCTTTGAATTTGCTCCTTTGTAATCTTGCACCTTCAAGGTGATAATACACCAGGCCTCCTCAGTGTCAAACTTCCAACCTTTCTAAATGCTGGACTTCAGGTCTAATCACATCTCTCGGATGGTTTCACCAGCATTATTCTGGGAACAAAGTCCTTCTCTGTATTTGTTACCCTTTTGGTCTCCTTTGGAATAAAGTAAAAAAAATCCTGTTAACTGTAAATCAATAACCAGGGCCTCTTTCCTCAGAAAGTGCGTTTGTTTTTTTATTTCTTCAAGGGCCCTTAGTTCTGCCTTCCAACTCTGCCACCCTCGGGATTCTTAAAAGTTGCTTAGTACATAATACCCAGATCCCAATGAACATCTGTTGTGTTTGAGATGCTCAGAATGTCTCTAACTTGGATGCCTTTTAGAGATTCTGCTTGAAGAGACAATCCCATTTTCCAGTATACATTTGTAATATCTCAGAAATACTCTAACGATTTTACAGCATTCATATGTGTGCACGATTCACAATGAGGTGTAATCTCCATCAAAGTGCTCATAGCCTTTTCGGCAAAGTATGATATAAATTCACAAATCAGCATCCTGATAGCATGCCAGTATAAGACATAAAGATAAATAAATGCTACCAAAATAACATTATGGGAAATATATTTTTTGAAGTGGAACTCTTATCTTGCTTTTTCCAAACTGGGGCAAAGGTGCTAATATTGTCGCTTTATTTGCCTTGGGATAATTGAGTGGTGCTTAGATCATATCCCTGTTCAATTCACCTATATGGCCTCTGAAAAACCAGATGAACTGTGGTGGATGGTGATGAACTACAATAAACTTAGCTAAGTAGTATTTCCAATTTCTGCTGTGCTGCATGTTGTACTGGAGATTTAATGAAGATTTCTTACTGTCTTGAGCATTTAGTGGCATAATAAAATGGAGAGAGAAAGTCAACATTGATTTCTGATGATTCACTCAACTTTTGGGTTTGTTCGTTGAGTACCTTTGCTAGACCCTTGAAATCCAGGGTGAATATGGCATGGTTCATGGCACTAATAAGCTCACAGGAAAGTGGGGTGCGGGGATGGTGGAGACAGAAATGGATATGTCATTGTATCAAATTTTCATGCTCTGTGTTTTCCAGAACAGAACATAAAATGTCATAAGCATATTATATTCGTATACATCTGGGCTGTCACAGATCTCTTAATAAATGGTCCATTCAGTTATCAAATGTTCAGGAAACAAGCTTGTTTTTGCCCAGGTCCTGGGTATTCAAAATCATATAAGGCATGGTTCCCACACTCAAAGTATTCTAAAGGAAAAAAGAAAGTAGAACTTTATCTTAGTCTGTTTGGGCTGCTATAAAAACATATCATAGACTGGGTAGCTTATAAATAACAAATTTATTTCTCGTAGTTCTTGAGGCTAGAAGTCCAAGGTAAAGACACTGACAGATTCGGTGTCTGGAGGAAGCCTGCTTCCTAGTTCATGGACAGATGTCTCTTCTTTGTGTCCTCACGTGGCAGAAGCGGGAAGGGAGCTCTCTTGGGCCTCTTTTACAAAGGCACTCATCCCAGGTATGAGGACTGTGCCTTCATGACCTAGTCACCTCCCAGAGACATCTCCTCCAAATACCATCACACTGGGCTTTCAACATATGAACTCTGGGGAGACCCAAACATTCAGTCCATAGCAAACACAGGCTACAGAACAAATTGTCCAAAACATTATATAACCTCAGGCATTTTTTTTCCATCTGTAAGCTGAAATATCTTAATAGCTTTCTATGGGAATTAAGTTTACGAATCTAAAGCACTTTGCTATATTTGTCACATAGCGAAGAAGGTAAGAAATGTTAGCTGTCATTACTTTAAGCAGTATGTACAGAATGCCAGGGGACCACTGAAGAGGGAAACTTGTAAATTAGTTAGAGGGAGACTGCAGAAACCTGCAAGGAAGAGGTAATACTTGAGTGTAGAAGGTTGAGGTACCAATTAGGGAAATGAAGAAAAATAAAAATTAAAAAGGGAAGGACATTCTTGATAGGCAGAAGCAGCAGGTAAGCATGGGTTTTGGAGTTAGAATGACTAGGATGAAACCCAGCTCTCACACTTCCCAGCTGTGTGACCTTTGAGAGTCATTAGCGCTCTCTAAATTGCAGTTTTTTATCTGTTAAATAAGGATAGTAATACTACTTAATTCACAGGATGGTTGGAAAAGTAAATGAGATAAGGTAATATGATGAATCTACATTACACGACTTTCATTTGTTGATGTTTATTCTTAGCCTAAAAGTTGCAGGACTCCATGGAAGGATTTTAAGCAAGGCAGGATGTGACTTTATCTCAACTGCAGAAGGGTCACTGGATGAGCAGTAGAGACACTGGGCTGTGGTGGAGGGATTGCGGAGTTTGAATACGGGGAGAGCCGATGAGATGACTTTTGTAGGGTGAGAGATGTGGGACCAAACTCTTGACTCTAGGTATGAAGAGGGGGTAAGATGAAGGCATTTTAAGGAGGTTGAGGGCACAGATTTAATAATTTAATATGGAGAGTGTCTGGGTGAGAAGCAGGGGTGGAAACTGTGGAAACTGAATTAAGTTTTGAAATCATTCATTGGTGTGGGGGGATACATCAGAAAGTTCAGGGAGGAGCGAAAGGCAGAGTCACGTTTTGAGCTGCAGAGGGGAGGCCATGAGACATCCAAGCAGACATGTGCAGCAGATAGGTGGGAGCACAGCTCCGGAGTCAGCAGAATTTTCTAGAATAGAGGTGGAAAATATGAATATGGGTGGAAAGGATAGTTAAAGTCTTGGAAGAGAATGAGTTCACTTAGGGAGAATAGAGATGAGAAGAGCTGAAATGGAGCCACATGTGAAACCAGCACTCAAAAGTGTAAGCAGAGCAGATCCTTTTTTTTTTTTTAAAACGTCTTTATTGGAGTATAATTGCTTTACAGTGTTGTGTTAGTTTCTGCTGTACAACAAAGTGGATCAGCCATATGTATACATAGATCCCCATATCCCCTCCCCCTTGAGCCTCCCTCCCACCCTCCCTATCCCACCCCTCTAGATGGTCACAAAGCACCGAGCTGATCTCCCTGTGCTATGCGACTGCTTCTAGTTTACATTCGGTAGTGTATATATGTCAATGCTGCTCTCTCACTTCATCCCAGCTTCCCCTTCCCACCCTCTGTCCTCAAGTCCATTCCTACAACTGTGTCTTTGTTCCTGCCCTACCCCTAGGTTCTTCAGTACCATTTTTTTTAGATTCCATATATATGCATTAGCATACGGTATTTGTTTTTCTCTTTCTGACTTACTAGGGAAGATCCTTTGAATGAAACAGATGAAATGGCTTCAGGAGTAGGAGGAAATCAGAAGTCAGTAATCCCACAGAAGCTTGGTGACCATTTCAAAATGCAAAAAGGAAATCTGTCAAACACTCAGAAAAGTATAGTAAGGTTAAGTATCAGTTAGGATGTTTGGGCAGCAAGAAGCAGAAAACACAAGTCAAAACGAATATACAAAATCAAATTTTATCTTATCTAACAAGAAATAGAGTTAGAATTGCCCTTGGGTTGGTTTACTCAGTGGTTCATCAGTGTCATGAATATATATATATATATATATATATATATATATAAATTCATGATGTGGTATTCTCATGATGAAGGTTTACCAACCTAGATCAGCTCATCTTATGATTTTAAATGAAGACCACAGTTCTAGACAGCACATGCAAACATCAACTTCCAGAGGTGGAAAGAGGAGTGTTTCTTCCCCCATGTCTCTTACATCAGCAAAAGAAACGTTTCTAGAAGGTGCCCAACAGACTTTCACATTTTGTTGTAGGAAGAATACAACAAAAATGTCCATGTCTTAATCCCTGGACCCTGTGAATAGGTTGGGTTTCTTGCAAAGGGGAACTAAACTTGCAGATGGAATTAAGGGTGCTAATCAGCTGATCTTGAGGTGGAGCTGTTATCCTGCATTATCTGGGTGGACCCAGTTTAGTCACAAGGGATCTGGTTAGTGGAAGAGGGAGAAAGAATAGGGAGAACAGAGAGATGGCAGTGTGAGAGACTTGGTCCAATGCTGCAGGCTTGGAAGATAGAGGAATGGGGCATGAGCCAGGGAATGCAGGCAGCCTCTTGATGCTGGAAAAGGCAAGGAACTGGGTTCTCCCCTAGAGCCTCTGGAAAGAGTAGAGCCCCGCTAACATCTTCATTTTAGCTCAGTGAGACCCATTTTGGACTTCTGACCTCCCAAACTGTAAGATACTGTTATGCTGTCTTAAGCCACTAAGTTTGTGATAATGTGTTAAAGTAACTATAGAAAATTAATACACATCTCATTGGCCAGAACTGCATCATATACCCATGCCTAAAGTACTCACCATCAAGGGGGATTGGATTTCCTAAAGAGGATGAGGAAGTTATGAAGCATATGGTCTCCTGATTCTTAAAAAAACATCTTGGAAGTGGGAAGAAACGCTGTTGAAATGGTAATAAACTTTGTCAGATTCAGGTAAAGATGGAAAAGTAGCTATTAAATTTGACAATCTGGAGGCCAGTAACAATCTAGAGAGAGGAAATTCAGTGGGCAGTAAGAAATTGGTGGCAGGAAAAAATATTTTAAAGTAACTTATGAGGAAATGAAAGACAATATGAGAATCTATCTATCTGCCTATCTACCTATCATCTTTCTATCCCTCCCTCTATTTATCCATTCATCTCTCTACCTAACTACTTACCTCTCTGTCTCTGTCTTTCTACATAGAAGTCAACCTTTTTTGTTTGTTGGTTTTATTTTAATATGGTTCATAATTGAACTGTTTTTTTGTTTTGTTTTTTGTAGAAAGGGATGGAGCCAGATGGGAACAAGAGCAAGGGAGGTGGAAGATGAAAGAGAGGGGATGATTGAGGATAAAATTCCCTTAAGAGATTCCATTAGATCCAATATGTTCACATTTTTACTAAAAGAATATGCTCCTGTAGGAGATTTGTAAAAAGGCAAGCTTTCATTTCAGAGAATAAATAACCATCTTCTAACTTATTTATTTTATAAATTCAGATTTTCTATAGTAGCTTTTCATGAGACAGAGATATTTATATTCTATGATTTATTTATTTATAATTCCATTTGTACATAGCATCATTTCAGTGAAAGCTATAGTTGAGAAGTTTTAAATTATAGTGTCTGCTAGAATTTGTGTTGATTTACTAAATACGACTCATGACTTCATGAAGAAACTCTCCTGAGATTTTTTGCCAGGGGACTTCTTATATTGAAATCTCCTTTGATAAGCTATTCTGGTACTTCAGAAATTCAACCTCTTGGATGCACTTTACGAGACACCTTATATTGATGACCATCCTTCTGAGGTGGCGATAGGAGGACAATTGGACTGGGCAACGCTTGCGGCATCTACGAGTCCATGAACTCTATTCTTTAGCAACATTATAAACCAGTTTCTTGGACTTAACTTCCCTTTCAGATTTCGTGAGGCAGATTTGCCCTGGAGTGTTGTTTTGTGTTCATTTATTAATGAACGAAGGATGGGAAACAGATGCCCACATGAATAAGCTGAAAATACTTGCTATGACTGACAAAAACCACCTCCTATTTAAGAGATTAGGAGAAAGCAAATAATCAGTGGAAGCAGAAAGTTTGTTATTCATTGCACAGCAATCCTACTACATTTCTCTTACCAGCAGTTCTTTTCCCTAATCTCCAAAGCCCCTTTTCCAAACAATCTTCTCTACTGTCAAATCTCCTTGCCTAGTAGTCAGGCTCTCTCAGCAGCTGACTTGCTTTCCTACTTTACAGAGATTATAGAGTCCAAAAAAGTGAGCCACTCAAATTTCCTTCTAGATGTTAGAACTTGGCTCTCCCCACTTATTCTTTTCCTCCTCCTCTGTCTCACATTACAATTCAAGAGTGTAGTAATCATATTTTAAATTTTCTGTGTATTATGATGTTTTAACATCCTCAGAAAGCTTTTCTGGATGGGAGAGACTGCCCATCCTGGAGCTAGCCAATTCTTAGACTTGGCAAAGGACTCAGCTGGGAACATGCTTTTGACTTAGAAGCTAACCAGTGCAGGGCCGTATCTCCTCTACCTGGCTGGTACATCCCAGAGACAGATACCTCTGCCTTAATCATCCCAGGGCCGGGTACAAAGCAACTGACACCACCCCTATAGCCCGAAGCCTGCCAAAATTATTCCATCCAGCCAATCCTAAACCATTTACTCTGCCCTACCTTGCCTTTTTTTTTTTTTTTTTTTTTTGCAGAAACCCCAATAAAGGTCTTGGCCAAAGTACTACCCATGCTCCTGTCTTCTGCCTCCTGACCAAAATCTGATGTTCTTCCCATGGTGCTGCATGGTGAGTTGTGCCTCTGTTCCTAGGGGAATTGTAACACTAATTTTTCGTTTCAATAGCATTGACCTCTCAGTGTCGTTCCTAGGTCACCTTTATTAGTTAAGACCCGAGTGCAAAGCGAAGAGTCATCTTTTCTCTACTCCAAGAGTAAATCCCTCTACCTGTTTTCTGGATCCCATATTCCCGTGGCTACTCAGGATATTTTGATTTGCTCTCTCTCCTATGTTTTCAATCTTGTCTCCTCTATTACTGGTCCCTTCCTATAACCACTTAAACTGATGTTTCCCATTAAAACAGAATCAGCTACTGCAGCAAACCCAGCTACTACAAAGCATCATGATGATCGACAACATCAGTAACTCTCTCTGGTTCCTTTTCCTTTCCCAGTGTCTTTCCTGAGAAGTTTCTACCGCAGGTGCCTCCATAAGCTTCATGAGCAAACACAAAATTTTTGTCTTGCTCATCATTGTATCCTCAGTGTAGAGCATAGGTTTGAAACACAGTAGCCCTCAATAAGTATTTATTGAATAAATGGATTTGGGGATCTATTTTCTTAATATTTTTCCTTCTGGTGATTGCTGAGAACTTCCTTACATTTCAGCTCAGTTATTTGTCTTGGTTTGGAGTCATCCAGATATTCCAATGATAGCTCAGTAAAAAATGGCAAATTTAGGACAACATTCCCATTCATTCCTGAAGAAGTGTTCAGATGTCTAGAAATAGAAAATTTCTACAAAAATGAACCGTGTTGATAGTAATAAGGATCTACAGGCAAGGAGAATTTATTCAAGAGATAAAATACTTCTGGCAGCTTCCCTTCTGAAGATCTATGTGTTATTCTCAGTTACTACAATTTCATCACATAGGAAAATTTTGGGGTGCCAATACCACCTTGAAACCCTTATTTTTTTATTATCACTCATTATCCTGACTGATGAAATTGTAGTAACATGTGAAAAGAAGAGGAAACAGCACGAAACAGGTTGCAAAATGGCAGTCTAAGGGCATGTGCAGAAGTGTTTTGTCTTGCACAGGTTTAAAAAAGTTGTTGCCAACATTTGAAAATTGGACATTTTCACAGATTTCAGATTTCTGGCTTCTTTTGAACAAAAAAGATAAGATCTGGCAATCTTGGGTATACATTTCCACTTGCCAAACATTGGTTGGGGTTGAGGTTACACATCCATGGCCTCTTTAAATAGTGCTGAAGTTCACCATTTTGCCACAGTTCCCACCATTCTGTATTGTTTACCAATCTAACTAACTTTCCTCACTTGAGTTATTTGCGGGGCCCTATAGGTAATTAACTTTGGACGACTGCTGCTGATGGCCGTTCTTAGCGAGGAGTGACTTGGGGTTGGGCTTCAACCAAGGCAACACCAGGGAGTAGGAGTAAATGACAGCTCTACTGAGTTGTCTCTTCAACCCTGTTGAGTTGATTATTCCAGCCTGTTGACTGGACTAAGGAACTGGAAATTACTAGGAAAGGGAGGTTTACTTTTTAAACAGCAGTTGGTTTCACTGGAGCCAATTTCATTTCAAACAATTACTCTACTGACATTTACTAATCACTGGGCAGAGTATTGGTTTTCTCAAGAGAGACTCTGTATTCATTTTACTTGCAGATGACTACCGTGATTAAGAGCCTCGTAGAAAGTTGTTAGGTACTATTTGAGAACCCTGCAGTATTCTTGTTCCTGCCTAGTTAGGTACTGAAGCATAAACCTGTATAGAGAGTTTCACTTCAGTTTAAGAACTTTTTTGTCCACTTGACGCCAAAGCCTCGGGTGATTCAGTACCTTCTGATAACGAAGTGTGATTGATAGCTCTTCCATGCGCCATCACTTCAGGGTTTCTTTTAATCCATTTCTATGAAAACTGTACAAATAGTACTGCCTAGTACTCAGAATTGAACACACATTCCTAGTTAGACTTTATTGGTTATCAATCACACCTCTTACCTTTCCTACTGCAGCGAAATAAATTTCATTATGCCTAGGGAATCCACTTTGTTTAGAGGCAAACGTAACCAGTGTTGAATTCAGGATTAAAAGAAATATTCTGGTAATTTTTCAGGGCAATTATTCTAAGTCTGTACTGGTATGTACTTTGCCCATGAACAAAAAGACCATTTAAAAAGCTGATATTTTGAAATTGAACAAACTTTTTTCTGTCATTAACAGATAAAAATATTAATAATAGAGTGTGATTTATATAGTACCTCAGTTATTCACGTATGGAATATCTATGACAAACGTTAAATCAGCAATTTACACCTTTTCCCAAGAGTGGTGCTTTTTAATGCTTTTCTTTATCAAATCGTGTGTATTGGGGTACACAAACCAAACCAGATTAAAACCCAAGATCACAGTTGGCAAGGTAAGTCTTCTGTAAATATGGTCTCTATGTCAAAATGAAGTAGAAACCCATTTCTGTTTTGAAAATCTTCTCTTCTCAGTTGTTTATATCAGTGTTCGCCTTCATTAGGACATGACTTCAATATTAGCAATGGAAATTGATTATGAGTTATACTATGATTATTTAAGTCAGAATAAAACACGATGAACTGAAGTTGGCTAAGATACAGATAATTGCTGAGCTAACAGTAGCACATAATGAACAGCAATATTTTTATTAAAAGAGGAAAAGGAAGAATTATTTAGAATTTAGACATAAAACTCTAAAGAAATAGCCCACAGTGGTTACAAAAGCTGGGAGACCTCTGGAAAGCCCTTTTGGTTTCTTAGATTTTCTTTGAAGTTGATTCTCTTCAGTTCTTCAACTGATCATAATAGAACAAGCTTCTGATTTATACCAGGTAAACCAATCATTTCTACTTTCATTCCTTACATATTTTTGGCCACCTACTAGGTTCTGAAAAATTTAGAAGGCCCAACTCTGGGCCATAACACTGCCGTATCTTGGTTTTGAGTGCTTCATAAGTGGTCAGTTCAGACAACCTTTCATGGAAGCTCTTTCTTGTAACAGCTTGCATAGTTAATACTAGATTGGAAAGCTAATTTCTCCGCATAACACAGTGAGGAGAAATTCTTAAATAACTATGAATTCAAATAAAAATGTAAGGCCATGGGGCAGAAGAAGAAAACTGTAGCAATGTCTTTATCAAATGACTTTATCCACTCTAGAATGTCTTTTAGATTGTTCCTATAAAAAATTTAAGATGCTCTTGGAAGAATTAAGTTATCTAATTCCTCTTTGGCAAGTGGCAGGATGACATAATTGATATTTTCTAGTGTAATTTACTCCTACTTTTCATGTGTTGCATACACACTGTCACCCTCAAAGATTTCATAATCTAATGGCCCTTTAGAAAACTACAAAGCCTTATGATGTTTAAAAATATGTCCATAAAGGGACTGATACTCCTCATACAGGAAGTAGAGCCTAATTCCTCTTAAGTGTCACTTGAATTAGTCACTTGCTTCTAATAATTAAATAAAGCAGAAGTGATAGTGTGTGAATTCTGAGACTAGGTCATCAAAGGCACTGGGGCTTTCTTCTGACTTTCTCTCACATCACTTGCTTTGGGAGAAATCAGCTGCCACGTCTTGGGTAGCCTTTGAAGCCTCTAGCCAACATCCAGAAAGAAACTAAGGCCTCCTGCCAATAGCCATGTGATTGAGTCCTAGCAAGTGGACCCTTCAGCTCTAATCCAGCCTCCAGATGACTACTACTTTGGTTTACATCTTGACCGTGACCTCAGGAGATCCTGAGCTAGAACCACCCAACTTGACTGCTCCCAGATTACTGATCAACCAGCTCTTTGAGGTGACAAATGATTGTTGTTTTAAGCTGTTCCACCTTGGGTGATGTTTTACACAGCAATAGGCAGCTAATACAAATACATAGACTACTCTGTAATGGTAAAAATGTGTCTTTTCCAACCAGAGTTTCAACTGAAAGAAAAATTTGGTACTCTAATAGATGGTAATTTAACAGATTGAAAACACACTTGGTTTTTGTACTTTATAAAGGAAAAGGCTCCCCAGTCTCATGACTCTTTTCCTCTTACGCTGGCGTGGATCGCTGTTTTACTTCTTCTCCTCAGTCCTTAAATAGCTCGTATATTGCTAAGAACGGTGCACTTTATCAGAAACAGGATTTGAGTTGCCCGTAGTTGAGAAAAAATGAGAGCAAAATATGAAACTTTATTTTTGTGGTACAAATGTTTTAGCTTTCCAAGAAAAAAAAATAATTAAGTTTCTGCCAGAGTGGTCCTCTTTTTTGGTATTTTTTAAAGAGAAAAATAGAGCTTACTGAGAACCATTTTCAGGTGGTTTTTTTTAATGATTTGGCTAAATGGCACATGTTCATAGAAAAAAAAAGATCTTCCTGCTCAAGGTCCTACATTATCCACTATAAGTTCTGTTCAGAAACTGTTAGTTATTTTAGCTAAGGTGCCATTGTGCATGAGGAGATTGGCAAACAAATATGTATAAAACCTTTTCAACACAGTGTTGTATGGAGTATTAACCTTAGTTTTACTGCAGGTGTAAATCTGAAAATATTTAAAACCTTTATTTGAAGGCCACTATTGTTCAATTAAACTGTATCCCTTCCTTCCTTCCTTCCTTTCCTTCCTTTCCTTTCTTTCTTTCTTTCTTTCTTTCTTTCTTACTTTCTTTCTTTCTTTCTTTCTTCTTTCCTTCCTTCCTTCCTTCTTTCACATTAATGATGAAGATCTACTCAAAGATGATTTCATTGCCATGAGAACAGGAATTGATGTGACATATTTTCAACTTGAAATATTCTAAATCATATTGGGTTTCCTATGTGCCATGTTAAAAAAAAAGTTGGAATCAATTATTTGTTTTTTAAAAAAAGTTGTCATATATGTGGCCATGTCACAGTTACCTTTACAATTTTGAGTTTTTACTCAAGCCAAAAGCATAGCAACATTCATTTAGAACTTGACCTTTTAAGAAGAATTAAAGTTTTATTATATTTGGATTTAATTCTTTCCTTTTGGTTACAAGGGAAATAGCTTGTTTTATCATGAAAATGAAAATTGAGAGAAGCATTAGTTTGGCAAATACTGTTTTTCTTTCCTCTGTGAAATACATGCCCAAGAGAAATAATTATGTGTATTTTGTGTGTGTGAGTTTTGGGATGAACAACTCCATTGCTTTCATCAGACCCTCAAAGTGGTCTTTACTAATGCTCTTGATACATTTTGTTTCTTTCCTTTTCCTTTTTTGGGGATGACTTTCAGAAGTCATTGAAATTTTTTAAAAAATTTACTTATTTATTTTTGGCTGCGTTGGGTCTTTGTTGCTGTGCGCGGGCTTCCTCTAGTTGTGGCGAGCGGCGGCTACTCTTTGTTGCAGTGCACGGGCTTCTCATTGCAGTGGCTTCTCTTGTTGCAGAGCACGGGCTCTAGGCACACGGGCTTCAGTAGTTATGGCACGTGGCCTCAGTAGTTGTGGAGCGCGGGCTTAGTTGCTCCACGCCATGTGGGATTTTTCTGGACCAGGGCTCGAACCCATGTCTCCTGCATTGGCAGTGGGATTCTTAACCACTGCACCACTAGGGAAGTCCCAGAAGTCATTGAAATTTGACTCAGTCAGTTCAGCTCTATTTTACTTGATTCACTGATTACCTCAAACTAGTAAATTGGAAAGTTTTGCCAAGAGCTATTTGTTTTTCTGCTAGAAACATTTGTAATGCAGATATGTCAGATCTAACACTTTCAAAACTATCAACTGAGGACTTTGAAACTATGCCATTAGATATATTAATTTTTGAAAAACAAATGTAACATGGTCCTTAGAAAAATATTAATTATGTCTCTATTTTTGAGATTAAGGATGAACCCCTCTACCTCTGTTAGAGATGCCATCATAATGTACCACATCTGCCCTTAGATGATTGAACAGTGTATTCCACAGCTCATTATCTTTCCCTCTACAAGTAATCCTCAGAAATGTCACATAGTAAAATATTGGGAGGAATATATTTTAAAAGGGGAATAAATTAAAACACTACATATTTAATGCATAAAATTAATACAATAAAAATACAAGGTCTAGAATAAGTAATTGGCAGAAATATTTTAATGAGGTATTTATTTAAAGTAAATATCCATCATGATAGTTGATATTAACAGTATCATTTATGTTAAATTAGAATGACATGAAACACATTTGCTTATTTTCTTTATTTACAGAAAGTAGTTGGAGAAGATGCCCTCAGAGTCTTTTTGTTGAGAACTCTTGGCAACTTAACAGTGAACAGTGTTATTTTTCCTTAGAAAACAGCTCTCTTGTAAATTGAATGCTATCAAACAGCTCATTAGTGGGCTATCTGGCATATGGAATGCATTTTCTTAAAAAAAAAAGTCTAGGTTGCTAGGCAACAGTTTATTTTAAACCAAAATTTAGATGAAATATTCTACTCTAACAATTAAATAATGGAAATATTTACATATGGAAGTTGACATGCATATTGGCATTCATAGATCACTTTTTATTTTTATTGAAAGGAATACTATAAATAATATTTCACATAATGTTTTCATCCCATATATTCCTTTGCCCTCAAAAGTTCCTGGAAATCACTCTTCAGCTCTCCTAGCCAATTCTGCCCTACCTTTGGTCTATCCTTCTAGTCTTTCTCTATGTCTCCTATATCAAACCTTTATCAAAATCTATGTCAAAACAGGTCTTACTATTTTGACAATAGATTGCAGAGTACTTCACTAATTCTTTTACACCCTGGGGAGTAATTTGTTCATAAAAACTTGAACTAATTTCAGGTATCTAGTTTCTACCTTATCAAAGTACATTATTTTTGTTTGAATATGAAAGTATACATACTTCTTTATAGAAGCACATCAGGAAATTAAAAATCGCCAATGGTCACACAATCCAGAGATGGTCATTTCTTACCTTGTCTTGCCCTTTTATTTGTAATCCTTTTTAAAAGGTACCTATATAATTTATTTTTAGAGAAAAAAATGAGATTCTGTTATACCATTGAATCCAAGACACCATCAAATATTAGACACACAATTTTTCATGTACTGCTAAGAAAGAAAAGCACTACCATTAAACTATTTGACAACACTTTTAAAATTATAGATGTTTTATTTTGTACCTTTATTGAGAGAGCTTATTAGACGCAACTAGTAGATATAATTTTATGATATAGCATTTTTGTGCTTTTACAATAGGGAAAATAAAAGAGAAATAAATTTGGTAAAATATTTTAAAAACTTCTTAAAATGCCTAGTCCCACATTTAAAAAACTTTCTGATATTTTTCTTGCAATGGATTCGCTGTGCAATTGAAGACGTTGGTGATGAAACAAGTCTCCAAGACTGACTTTTGATGAGCATACACAAGCAATAACAGCTATGTCATTATATTACATGTGAACATATATACATACGGGGCAGTGGCTGGTGGTGATTATAAACTGTTTCTGGATTTCAGTTATATTAAATTATGAAAAGATGGGTATCTGAGAGTTGAGTAAAGATGGTAACATACTGTAAATATTTTATGAAATATACATCCTCAAAATATTGGCAAAATTAGATAATTATTAATATTCCTTGGTGTGTATGTATATTTATGTAGCCCATACTCTATTATTAAACATTTAGGCTCTTTTCAATCTTCCTGTCTAGAAATGATGCAGCAATGAGCATGCTTCTATGTGCATGTCTTCAAATTGCTTCTAGAAAAGTTGTTCCAATTTACCTTTCTATTAGGAACAATATTCATCCTCTATCAGTGACAATAAATGTCCTCTAATCTGTGTCTTACTACTTTATATTTCTTTTAGAGTATCTCTTTCTACTGATGATCGGTACCAGACTTTCTAGTGTGAAAAATTGGTATCCTTACGGAAAATACAAAGGCTAACCAATTAGTTTGTAACAATAGAACTGTTCAGTTGTTCCTCTTCACACTCATGGATATGAACCTTTCCTTCCTTCCTTTTTTTTCTTTTTCTTTTCTGTTCTTTTCATTGTTTTTTACTTCTAGCTTTCCTGTACATCCTTTTCATCCCATGGAATCAGACATTTACATATTTCTAAGAATTAGGCATTATTACAAGATTTTTTCCCAATAAATATTTGAGAAAAGTGGTGAAAATCTTTTAAGCAGAGTTAATTTTTATTAACACTATTTTGCTTAAGACAAGGCAAATAATTTATTGAATGGTTCTAAAGTAAGTAAGAAGGTAGATGTTGTCTAAGGCTGTTCAGTTACTAGTGGAGTTTTTCAGTTTTAGACACTTAAAGGGAAATTCAATCAATTAAGTCAATATGAAATTAAAGTGAATAATGAAATCATGCTAATGGTCTACAATTTTTAAAAAAGATTTACCAAAAATTAAAAATAGCTGTAAAATAAGGTAAGTTTACCTCTACAAGTTGTGTCTCTATATTAATTGAAAATGACAGAAAAAAGATATATTTTGCTGTACTACACACACACACACACACACACACACATACATACATACATACATACATACATACACACACACCCCACCACACACAATACTTGGCTATGTTCTCAGAATTAGGGAAGGTGATAACACGACAAGCTGGGAGTATCAGAGACATTTAAAGTGGTAAAATGAATCCATAATGGCATGTATATGTGGAGTACAATATATTATAACCTGAAATAATGTGTAAACTTTTTTTCTCTATTTCTAGTAAAGAATCTGGTAAGACATGAGGCATTATAACCATATTACTAAGAGTGAGAGATCTGGAGGTGGGTCTGGATTCAGATACAGTATCAACCCTCAGTGACCTTGGACATGGCATTTGATCTGTTGAAGCCTCAGATTTTTCACGTATGCAAAGGATACTGCCAGTATCCCACAGGGTAACTGGAAGGGTTGATTCTGATGATTCATACACAGCACTTATTTCAGTGGCTGATACATAAGAAGTGTTCAACCATTATTTCTTATTAGAATCATGGTTATATCATGTTAATAAGGGAGGAAGTGAGATGGTGGAACGGGCGTCCCTTCTTGTTTTCTGAGGAAGGAAGCTTGTGCTACATGTGGTGCTGATATATTCATAGGAACTTTGTAAACCGTGGATGGTCCTACAAGTGTGTAGTTTGGAAATTCACAGAATTCTGTTTCTGCTTTAGCTTGGTTTAACGTTCATTCTGTCACTATTCCAGGCTCATTTACTTGGGGAAATACTCATCTGGTAACAAATGTAGTTGTTCTAATAGCCTATTCCCTATTGTAAAAGATATGCACAGGGGAACATGGCTAGAAAATATAACCTTAAATCTCTTGCTGCAAAACTGTCATAAAAATAGTTGAAAGGAACGAACTTATGGTTACTGGGGAGGGGGGAATGATGGGGGGGAGGAGTAGATTGGGAGTTCGTGATTGACAGGTACACGCTGCTATGTTTAAAATAGATAACCAACAAGGACCTACTGTATAGCACAGGGAACTCTGCTCAATGTTCTGTAATAACCTAAATGGGAAAAGAACTTGAAAAAGAATAATAAAAATAAAAAGACTATGCTCTCATTAGGAGACCCTAGACTAACTCAGATTTACCAGTCAGCCATGATTTTACCTTCTTCTGACCAATTTCAACCACTTCTATCAGAAGTAGAAGCTGTATCCACAAATGAGGTGAATAATTGAAATTATATTCTAAAAAATAGTTGAAAGGAGTTATATGTAAGGAGGTTTGGATGAAGGAAATGTAGTTCATTTATTCTTGTAGATTTAGTAAGTAGATTTACTAGGTCTGTAGTTGTCACCAAATTGTCCTGATAGACCATGAAGATCTCCATGGGCAGAGGATTTTTTTTTTTATCACTTGCAGTTCTTTCGCCATTAAGTCCAAATGTATTGCCTCAGGAAAGTAACAGCACAAGTGGTCTAGAACATGGAAATAATTGCTCAGTGTTGAGTTTAAAAGCAGTTTTCTAAAAGTCTACAGTGGGACAATGACCTTGGCAGCCTGGATTTCAAGAGGGAAAAAAAACTTTCTCTCAGTTGGTTTTCATATGTCAACTCAAAGCATAAATGATTAAGCATAGAGAAAACTATTGAGAAGATGAAATGAGGTTATGACACGAGAGAAGTCTTTGCTACACTGGAAAAGAAAGCTTTTCCTGTCCTGGAAGGAATAGCCTGAAAGATAAATTGAATAAACAAGGGGTAGTAAGTCACCTAAGGATATCCTAATTCCGACCCAAGAATCAAAATTTCTAGGCGAGAAGGGAAAAAGAAATATCCAGATAGGCTAGGAGAAGTATACGGTATTGCTGTTGGTGAACCATTTCTCTGGGTATAGCTTCCTAGAGAAGTCCCATGTTTTATACGGCTCCATGCTCAATATGGTATCCAGTGTGGCCTGGAAATGGAAGAATAGCTGGGGCAGGACCTGGAATGGTGGACATGAGCGCCACATAGGCTCCCACTCACTCAGCCTGGTTCAGAGAATGAATCTAAGAGTCTCTGGGCTCCTGTGAGAGTGTAAATTCTGGTAGAACCAGGGATGGAAGCCCTGGGGCCTAGGAAGAGGGAGATGCAGGACACAGGTGTCTTTCAACCAGATGCAGCATCATTGCTGGATCATATGATAAACTTATGTTTAGCTTTATAAGAGACTCAAAAACTGTCTTCCAAAGGGCATTTCCACCAGCAATGAATGAAAGTTACTGTTGCTTTGTATTATGACCAACAATTGGTATTGTCAGGTGTTTGGATTTTAGCTATTCTAATAGGTATGTAGTAGTATCTCATTGTTTTAATTTGTAATTCCCTAATGCCAGTTGATATTGACCATCTTTTCATATGCTTATTTGCCATCTGTATATCTTCTTTGATGAGATGTCTGGTTGGCTGTTTTTATTGTTGAGTGTGAAGAGTTCTTTGTATATTTTGGATACAAATCCTTTTTCAGATATGTGTTTTGCAGATATTTCCTCCTTTGGGTGGTCTGTGGGTGGTCTTTTCATTCTCTTAACGGTGTCTTGCAGAACAGAAGTTTTAAATTTTAATAAAGTTCAACTTATCAATCTTTTCTTTCATAGATCGTGATTTTGATGTTTTTAAAAGTGAATCACAAACCCAAAGTCATATAGATTTTCTCCATGTTTTCCTCAAAGTTAAATAGTTTTGCATGTCACATTTAGGCTTATGATCCATTTTAAGTTAATTTTTGTGTAATGTGTAAGTTCTGTATCCAGGGTCATGTTTTACGTACGAATGTCTTACACAATTTATTGAAAGAATATTTTTTTCTCCACTAAATTGCCTTTGCTCCTTAGTCAAAGATCAGTTGATAATATTTTGTGGGTCTATTTCTGGGCTCTCTGTTCTGCTCCATTGATCTATTCTTTCATCAGTACCACAGTTTCTTGATTAATGTAGCTTTATTCCAAGTCTTGAAATTAGATAGTGTGTCTTCCAACATTTTTATTCTTCTTTAGTATTGTTTTGGCTATTCTAGAGCTTTTGCCGTTCTATATAAACTTCATAATTACTTTATTGATAGGTGCAAAATCACAAACTGGAATTTTGATTGGGATTACATTGAATCTACAGACTAAATTGGGAAGAATTGACATTTGAACAATGTTGAGTCTTCCAATCCATGAACTCAGAATACCTCTTCATTTATTTAGATCATCTTTGATTTTTTTAAATCACGGTTTTGTAGTTTATTGCATAAAGGTCCTGTACATATGTTGTTAGATTTATATCCAAGAATTTCATTTCCTGGGTGGTATTATAAATGATATTTGTTTTCAAACTTAAAATTCAGTTGTTCATTTCTAGTATACAGTAAAGCAGTTGCCTTTTTAATATTAACTTTATATCCTGTGCCCTTGCTATACTCATTCATTGGTTGTTGTTAATTCTTTGATATTTTACACACAGATAATCAGGTCATCTGTGAACAAGAAAAGTTTTGTGTCTTCTGTCTCAGTTTGTATTCCTTTTCTCTCTTTTTCTTGTCTTTTGCACTCTCTAGGACTTCCAGTACATTGTTGAATAAGAGTGATGAGAGAAGACATTCTTGTTTTGTTTTTGATCGTAGGATGACTATGTCCAGCTCTTACCACTAGGTATGATGGTAGCAGTAGGTTTTTTTGTAGATTTCTTTATCAGATTGAGGAAATCTCCCTATATTCTCAGTTTGTTGAAAATTTTTATTGTGACCAAGTATTGGATTTTGTCAAATGCTTTTTCTGCCAACTGATATAATCATATGGCTTTTCTTCTTTTGCCTGTTAATGTAGTGGATTAATTTTCAAATGTTGACCAGGCTTTTACACCTGGATTAAATTTCAATTGGCTGTGATGTATAATTCTTTTCATACATTGTTTAGTTTGATTTTCTAATATTTTGTTGAAGATTTTTATGTTAATGTTCACGAGAGATATTGTTTTTGACATTAGTAATGCTGGACTCAGAATGGATTAGGAAGTGTTCTCTCTGCTTCTATTTTCTGGAAGAATTGTGGAGATGTGATTTTATTTTTTTCCTTAAGTATTTGATAGAATTCACCAGTAAAACTATCTCTGCCTTTTGAGAAGGTAATACATCATTGATTAAAGAAAATTAATAATTATAGGCTTGTTAAGATTATCTCTTTCTCCTTGTGTGAGTTTTGGTGGTTTGTGTCATTCAGGACATTGGTTCATTTCACCAAAGTTATCCAGTTTGTGGGCATGGAGTTGTTTGTGTATTTGTTTAGTATTCTCTTGATGGTCATGATACCAGTAATGATAATTTCTTTCATTTCCGATATTGGTAAGTTGTGTCTTCTCTATTTTTCTTGGTTAGCTGGCTGGAGATTTATCTGTTTTATTTTCTTTTCAAAGAACCAGTTTTGGTTTTGTTTATTTTCTCTATTGTTTCCCTGTTTTAAGTTTCAACTCAAATTGTTGTTTCTTTACTTCTGCTTGCCTTTGATTTAAATTGTCCTTTGTCAAATGCTCCTATAAAAGGGCTTCATCTTCAAGGAATTCATGGAAAAGACTCTGATGAATACAGGTTTCTGGTAACTGACTATACTGCTGAACTGAATGAATAAGCATTTTCAGAACTCTAATGGGAAACTGATGAACTCATAAAACTGCTAACAAAAGATCAAGATGAAAAAAAAGTTAATTACATGGACTGAGTGAACTGAGGATGATTATAATTTTTGTGACTTTCTGTTTGAAACATTGTTGGTTCTTCTGTGCTTTGTTTTTCCACATTTAAGAAAACCTTTTCTCTTTTCTCTTAAGCTATCAGTAATTTGCTAACATACACCTTTGTGAACAAAGATGAAACATTTACCTTTTTCTCCCTATCTGATCCCTTCAGAATTTGGAAACTCTTAGTGAACATTCTGATTTTTGTGGCAATATATTTACTTGCATAAATTCAAAAAAAATATTGTCCTTTGTCTAGTTTCCTAAGATAGAAGCTTACATGATGGATTTTGATCATTTTTTCTTTCCAATAAATGTACTTAATGCTATAAATTTCTTGATATGCACTGCTTTTGCTGCATCTCACAATTTTTTTTAACAAATTATATTTTCCTTTTCATTTCCTTCAAAAATTTTTCTAATTTCTCAAGACCTCTTCCTTGACCCATGTGTTATTGTATATTGTTTAATCTCCAAATGTGTGGGGTATTTTACCTATCTTTCTGTTACTGATTTCTGGTTTAAGTCCATTGTGATCTGAGAATATTCTTTGGATGTTTTTTATTCTTTTAAATTTCTGAATATGTGTTTTACGCCCAAGAAAGTGGTCTATCTTGGCGAATGTTCCATATGAGCTTGGGAAGAGTGCGTGTTCTGTAGCTGGTGGATGGAGTATTCTATAAATGTCAATTACGTTAAGTTGATGGATGGTACTATTCAGGTCAAAAACACCCTTACTGATTTTCTGCATGTCTGATCAGTCAATTACTAACAGGGCAGTGTTGACATCTCCAACTATAAAAGTGGATTTCTCTGTTTTTCCTTTTAGTCCTCACATATTTTGGCACTCTTTTGTTTGGTGTATATGTATTTAAGATTGTTATGTCTTCTTGGAGAATTGGCCCCCTTTATCATTAGGTAGTGCCCTCACTTTATTCTTGATAATTTTCCTTGTTCTGTGGTCCGTCTTGTCTGAAATTAATAAAGCTACTTCAGCTTTCTTTTGATTAGTATTAGCATGATATATCTTTCTCCATTCCTTTACTTTCAATCTTTATATTTAAAGACCCATATATTTGGATATTATTTTTTATCCTCTCTGACAATCTTTGTCTTTTAATCCAAATATTTAGATCATTACACTTAAAATGACTATTGATATATTTGGATTAATAACAACCACGTTTGTAACTTTTTGTATTCAGAGACTTCTTTTGCCTTTCTCTGGCTTTAGTTGAACTTTTTTAAAGATTTTATTTATTTATTTATCTATCTACCCATTTATTTATTTATGGCTGCGTTGGGTCTTCGCTGCTGTGCGTGGGCTTCTGATTGTGTTGGCTTTTCTTGTTGCAGAGCGTGGGCTCTAGGCATGTGGAGTTCAGTCGTTGTGGCACGCAGACTCAGTAGTTGTGGTGCATGGGCTTAGTTGCTCCACGGCATGTAGGATCTTCCCAGACCAGGGCTGGAATGTGTGTCCCCTGCTTTGGCAGGTGGATTCTTAACCACTGCGCCACCAGGGAAGTCCAGTTGAACATTTTTTAATGATTCCATTTTATATCCTTTTTTGGGGTGTATCAATTATACTTCTTTTAAATTTTGTTAGTAGTTTCCCTAGAATAACAATATACATTTTTAATTACTCTATGTCTACCTTCAAAAAACACTAATTCACTTCACGTGTAGTGTGGGTGCCTTATAAACAGAGACTTCCCACTTCTTACCTCCCATTCTTTGGGAGGTAATTCATTTCACTTATCAATATACTATAATCACCCAATATATTACTATTAACAAATATTTACATTTTAGGTCAATTACAATTAAGAAAAATAAAAGATTTTACTTTATCTTATTTATTTCTTCTCTGATGCTTTTCCTTCCTTCAGCAGATACATGTTTCTGACCTCTATCAGTTTCCTTTTGCCTGAAGAAAATCTCCAAACATTTCTTGCCATGGAGATCTGCTGGTGCTGAATTACCTCAGTTTTTCTTTGTCTGTAAGAGCCTTGCTCATCTATTTCTTTGCTGTATCCCCAGTGGCTAGAAAAATAACTGGTATACCACTAGTACTGAGCAAATATTTATTGAAAGAAAGAAAAAAGGCAGAAAGGGAAACTTAGATACATAGGTAATATATATGATATATGTGAATGTATGGTATGTGTGTGTGTGTGTGTTTGTGTGTGTGTGTGTGTGTGAGAGAGAGAGAGAGAATGTGCACCTGGTGGTGTAGGGTGTAGAATTAAATATTATGAGCCTGTGGTTGGCAGTGAACAAGGTAGCCTAGGCAGAGACACTCAAAGAGAGTGTGTAGAGGGAGAAGAGAAAAGGGACGAATCCAGGACCCTGGAGAACATTAACGTTTAAGGGGCTATGAAGCCAGGGCTTCTGTGGTGGCGCAGTGGTTAAGAATCTGCCTGCCAATGCAAGGGACACGGATTCGAGCCCTGGTCCGGAAAAATCCCACATGGCGCAAAGCCTAAGCTCGTGTGCTACAACTACTGAGCCTGTGCTCTAGAGCCCGCGGACCACAACTACTGAGCCCACGTGCTGAGACTACTGAAGTCTGCAGCGCCTAGAGCCCATGCTCCGCAACAAGAGAAGTGCGCAATGAGAAGCCCACACACCGCAATGAAGACTCGACACAGCCAAAAATAAAATAAATAAATTTTTAAAAAGGGGGGGCTATGAAGCCAAACACAGATGCTAAAGCTGTAGAGGATTTAAGGTTTAAGAGAAAAGGAGTAGTAAAGAGTGACACATGTTACAGAGGGTCCAATGAGCTGAGGCTGGAAACAGGGTCATTGGATTCACCAATTTGAGGTGTATATTTCCCCAGATGGCTTCAATTCAGGGGAGTTTCTTCATCTCACAAAAGTTGGACCTTTGTATTTCACTCCTAAACATGTATGAAAGAATCCTACAGGAAACAGCTTCACAAAACCTGCTGAAGAATTTCCTCTGGGGGTATTGCTGAAGTTATTGACCGTTCTCTTTGTGAAAGGCAACCTGAGAAAACATTTTAGAGCAAGTACACTAAAATATTAGCTTACCACCAGGAACTGACATGTTTTCTCCTGACTCAAGGAGGCATACTTGAGAGATTTTATTTTTCACGTTCCTGTAATCTGATTTTATTCATTTGTCTATTTTCCGTAATGGTAAAATAAGGATCCTAGAAAGCTCATCCATGCTAATATAATTGGAAATATAACATGAGACAATTTATGCAAAGCTCTTAGCATAGTGCTTGGCACATGGTTAAGTATTCAATTAATATTAATTATCATATATTTATATACAAAGTTATTTTATTCCGGTATAGGTTCAGAAATTCTCTGTAGAACAAGGTAGGGAGTGAAGAAAATAGTTGTTACTGACAGAGGAGTTTTGATGGCTATAGATAAGACATGGAGAGATCAACCTACATATTATCCCATTCTTTGTTATTATCATCTCTAAACTCTGCCGCAGTAAATGCAGGATGAAGCTGTGTTGCTTCCATGATAAATGCTAGGTTCAAATTTATAGTAAAGCCTTGGCTGTGAGCTTTGCTGGGGATCTGTAAAGGTTGCCAAGGATTTCTTATTATGTCATGAGTTCTAAAATAGTTTTTCCATCATAGATGACACAGTTTGCCTTGATCCATCTCTCCTCTCACCCCACCTACCTTGTGAGCAATGATGTGAGATTACACAGTAGTGAGGTATGTAATTTGTGGTTGTTTTTCTCCGTGAAATGTTAACAGGGCCATTAAATGATAGTGGCTTCATTTAATTCACAGACAAGAAGAATACATTTCTCACACATATTTTCTCCTGGATTAGACTTTCACACAAGTGATTCACCTTAAGCGACAATATAGCTGACAAAGAATTACTAGTTTCCACGATACCAGAGTCATGAATCCCTTAGTTGGCTAAAGTAAACTTTCTCCCTTGGATCTTGTTTTTATAAACTAGCTTTCTTTGCATTTTACTTTGGCTGTTCTATCTTCAAATGTACTTTTCTGCTGTAAATAGATATTGAGGGAAAAACAAATAGAACCAGTCATTGTAGCAAGAGGAACAAAAGGATTAAAGTCTTAACTAATCAGATTTACTTTTAAGAAGTATCATCTTGTCAGAAACACAAATATGGGTTTTTTGGGGGGTTGTTTATTTTAATGACATAAGTCATTTCCGTTCATTAATGAATTTTCCCCATGGGTAATCTGTGTCCTTTGATAATTGATTGTTTTATTCAATAAATACAATGCATTACCTACAGATACTTATTATTGGTGTTCATCACACTTATAGTGACATCCTTTCCCCTCACTTGGCGACACTGTAGTATCATATTTCTATGCAGAAAATCAATTAATATGTAAGATCAATGAAGACAGGGACTCAGAAATTAGGATAATACTTGCCATATAATATTCATTCAATGACTATTTGTTGACTGATTGAATAAATCTGTGGTTTTGAACAGTGGCTATATTGCTAACTAGGGATAATAGTATCCTTCTTGTCAGAATGCTTTAAGAAGATCTTGATTAACAAATGTGGGTTTAAAGGAATGAGTTTGAGGCTGGTGGCAGAAATATAAGTTAACAAGCTGTGGCTAGAAAACATGGGAGAAATATAGAGTGCAATGTGGATGAAAGGGAGGGGATAACTTCCAGAGAAATATGAGAATTGGTGCTCAATCAGATTGGGCTGATAAAAAAGAGGGAGAATGTTAGGATGAACTGCAGGTTTAGGGTTTGAAGTATAAGACCCCCTAGTCAACCATTAATGCCTGAAGTCTCATCCACATGTATACATTTCTCAGTGAAACTCATTCTCAAGTCCTTGTTGTCTTTTCAAATCCTCGTGCAGTGGCTCTGAAACTCCTGGTATGTGAGCAACTAATTTTCTTGTATCTTAAATCTTTTAACCTCTTCACCTTAATTAATTTGGATCGCTCTCTAAAGTCACTGCTTCCTTTTCAGACAAATCAAGTAGATGATCTTCTTTTTCTTATACTTTATGTTGTTTGGGACCAGAGACTGGATGACGATCCTTCTCGCTTCATCTCCCACCATCATCGATCATCACCTGCAGGTCACTGCTATTTAAACCTATTTCAGAGACCCTTGCTCACACATTCAGAGGTCATGCCATCCTGACGTATCCCCAAGCCTACCTTCTCACTTTTGTCTTCCTATGACTCTTTGGACATTTATTCATTCATTGGAGACTTTGGCTGTTGGTTCTCTTCTCCTCCAACCCATTTCCCGTCAACATTCATGATGATGCCAGTCTTACATTTTGTCCTTCCAGTTTCTTGACCTCAATTCCAGTGTATTTTCCTTCCATGGTCATGCACTTGGCTTTTTTTTTTTTTCAATAAAAAATTTCCACCTCCCAAATCTCGAATGCAAACTTTCTTTTTCTCTTCAACCCCAAACTCTCACCCTTCTAACTCACTTGTGCAATCAGGTACTCAAACTACAACAGTTCATCAGCTCCATCATGAACTACAATCCTTTGATTCCAAACTGTTTTTTCACTATAGATTTTTATAGCCGTTTACTTTTTTAGTTTTTTTTGTTTGTTTATTTTGTTTACTGCTCAGTATGTTGATCCATCACTATAATCCTTCCCTTGAAAAAACTGTCAATTCACTTGTCCCACATTCTGATGGTCATAATTGCCTTGCAACACCCAACCCTAGATGAACTCAGCCCCATGGCCTCTATGCCCACGCTCAGGTAGGTGGACACAGTGAGAAAAAACCCAAACAATGGTACTCGCTGGTTTAATTTCAAGTGTCTGATCTGAAGCATTAGTTGGGCACTCAGCACTGCCAGATAATTCAATATTCCATGTCTTATAAGCTAAGTTTTCTCACTTTCCAAGCCAAGTGTTGCATTCTCCTCTCTCCTTAACCTCCCATGCCATCTTTTTATTGGGATACTGTCATACTCAAAACTTACAGTTTACTCATACGTTAATGAAAAAGCAATAAACCATTACATAAAATCTCCCGTTTTCCTATTCATCTTCACAGCTGCTCATATTTACAACTAATCTTTCTTCTTTATCTCCTGATACAACTGAGGAATTGGCCCTCTTGCTTTCAAAGGCCAGTCTTTAAATGTATGTCCTGGAACCACCTACCGTCATCTCCTCAAGGTCTTTTGCTCCTGTACTCTCCCCTTTTTCTTCTGCATGATCAACTTTACCTGCTGGGCCCAGTTATTCTCACCAGCATGCAAAAACTCTCCAAAATCTCCCCTGCTCAAACAAAAGAAATATCTATAAACACACTTGTCTTGACCTCACCTCTGCTTGCAATGCATGGCTTCTTTTTTCTGCCATTTATTACAGCATAATCTCTCAACAGAGTTGTTTACATGTGTGAACTTCACTTCCCCACCCATGATAGTTTCAGCCCTGCTCTGTGACTCCACGATTTCATAGATGCCCTTTATCCAATTGAGGAACTTCTCTTCTATTACTAGTTTGTTGAGTGATTTTATCACGAGAGTTGTTGGATTTTGTGAAATGCTTTTCCTGCATCAGTTGGGAGGATCACATGTTTTTTCCCTTAATTCTGGTAATATACTGTATGATTTTGACTCCTATTTCCTCTTGGAGGTCTTCTGTTTCATTGATGATCCATATCACCTCACATCATAGGCTTGTGGGCAGGAGTGGGCGAGAAGGCTCGATCATGGCTTGGGGATGGCTGCTCACTCCAGGTGAGCTCGGATGCTTAGCAGCCTGGGGCCAGTGGCTTCAGACCCCAGTCTCCTGACCACCTGTCTTTCAGTTTGAGATATGCTTGTTCCCCACAAATCAGTGCTGACTGGGGGGACCCTCTTCCCAGTTCCACTCTTAAGCTTGCTCCCTCTTATTTTAGAACTCTGATCTTTTTTAGTATACAGTCTCTCTGAGGACATGACATTTGAGTTGAGAGCTGAACGATGAGAAGCGGCCATCAGTGGGAAGCTGAGCGAAAAGATTCCCAGCAGCAGCCACTTGGCTGAGAGCTTTGTTCTAAGCTGAGCTTGAAGAGGAGGTTTCCTCTTGGGGACCCCCTCATACTCTCTGTGTCCTTCAAACTAGGTTTGAGGAACTTCTTTGAGTCAATCCATTCAGAGAATGAAAATCGTTTTGGTCACCAGTGAAACAAAGCTGCTGGTAGTTCTTAGGTTTAAACATAGAAAAAGGAACATAGGGCAAAAAGAGTATGGGAACAATGTTAATTAAAGAAGAAATTGGGAGAAGAATAAAGGGTGGAGAAGGGAAAGCGAGAGAGACTTGCACAACAGAGAAATTACCATTGGGCTGAGATGAGCTCATATTATAGGTGGTGGTAGATTCAGGCTGGAAATTCCTTTTCTTCCTAAATGAATATGAGAATTAAAAAAAAAATTTCTTTTGACAGTTGAGTCTTCTACAGATATGGAAAGAAATAGGTTCATTTACAATTTCTAAGCCAATGTTGTGTCATTCTTTCCAATTGAAAAATGCAGTAAAAAAAGTAATTGTTGTTGCTGTGTGATTGTAAAATTTTCCAGCTTGTTGAGATTCTCATTTCATTCTTCCCTTCCAGATGAAAGCAGTATCCTGAATCTAAGTTGTTCTTACTCTGCTCAGCAATTGATAAACAAAGAATAAAAAGGAAACAATCGAAAGACTACATAATTAGAGATAAATGACTAAAATTTGAACAAAACTCATCAAAACCTCTGCCTGTATAAAAAGAGAACTGAGCAAGAAACTTAACTGTAACTCTTGTGGCTTTTCAACCATTAATTTGCATTATCGTGTACTGCCCTTTACTTTTGAAAATCTAAAATTTCTTATATTCAAAGTCAGTGAAATAATTCAGGTAAACTCAGAACTATAGATTGAGCAAAAAAACCCCTCTAATTACTTTTTGATTATTCACAGAATCTTAGGATTCTAAGGTTAGAAGCACTTTGAGAGTTTACTAATTTTTCCTTCAGGAAGTTTATGCTGTTTCTGAGATTGAAGCAATTATCCTCACTCCCTGTAACAAAATGACTTTTCTGGTCAACCTGCTGTCTTAACTCTCTATGCCATTTTGACCGTGAATTCCATCGACCTAGAGAACATTCCCAGTACTCACTTCACATACTGAATGAGTTCTCTAATTGCTATATCTACCTCGTTCTGAGTATGAATGATACTAATGACAATGAGGATGGCAAATCATGATGAGTGATAGGTGATATTCCAAATAAAGTATTAATCAGTCTTTGTAAGTCATCAATTAGGAACAGGACATGATTAACCACAATTCCAGATTTTTCAGAATGGACAAATTGTGGAATCATAAACAAGAACACTAAACTGTTCTGATTTGGGGGAACTAGTTTCTCGGAATTGATGTCACTGCTAAATAGCTGGAAGTTAGCATCTAGGGACATATTTTAAAATTCACAAAAACTCCACAGCACAGACATTAAATATCAATATATAAGTATATGAGAACCGATAGCTTCTTTCATATAAAAAGGGACAAGACATTTGCTGAAGGCATGAATGAATCTGTGGTAAATGTTGCAAATTTTCCCTATTTTCTAAAGATATTCTGTTGGAAAAATAAATGCAGTCAGTAACACATTTCCTAAAAGAGATTTTCCCTTCAAATCAATATTATCTCTCTTTAGGAGGATTTTATTTTTATCACTGTATGTCCTTTTTTAGGACACATAATTGAAATGATACTATCAGTCGATGACAATATATGCTCTTACTTTACATATACAATTTATAAAAGAAGACCAACCTTTTCTTTAGTTAGGGACCACTCTTCATGTCTGGTATCTCTATATCTATATCTCTATATATCTCCTAATGTCAAGCCTGTTTTAAAAGTAGAGCATTCCATTATTTCCATTATTCCATTATTTCATCACGTATTTCATTTTTCTCTAACTATCCTTTCTCTAACTCGATTCATAAATTTTGGTATGACTTTAATTATATAGCTTTCACATTCCCTACATAAAAGGAAAAATGTCCTCCCATTGTGTTTCACTTGCAGGAGGTTTAAAGGGCCCAACTCTGATTTCCAGATGAGATCCTTTGGCTACTATGTTTATTTTTTCTCATAGGATTTTGTTGTCACACATCTCCCTTTTAAATGTGAATTTTATCACATTTAAGCATTTAATCTCAGGATTGCCTTATGTAAACTCATCCAATAGGAAATGTACACAACGATATTTTTTATCAAAGCAAATATGCTATAACTTCGTATATTCAAAATATCTGCTTAGACCATTTGTCCATGGTAGCTAGCAGAATTCCCTCTTTAATCTGCAGAACATTTACTACTTTTACTTCATGATAAATAAGAACATGTGGGACTGTCTCATTTCTAGTCAGAAACCTAGAAAATGTCTTCCTTATTCATCTGGTAATATGAATATTATCACTTCTTTTAAGCATCTGAGGAAACAAGAAAAAAAAGAAATGACTTCAAACAGTCAAGATGATTTAGAAGCTAAAAAACTAAGAATATAAAATGGAGGGAAACTTGCCAAGGATGAGAAGGAGGGGGTTAGGTAAAGTAAGTGGAATGCAAATTTATCAGTTATACGTCCTAGAATCAAGGTATAATATTCACATGGTGTGGCTTCAACATTTTCCAGATACAGATTCTGTTGACTTGAAAATTAGGGACTGAAATAGTGTGTGCAGGTGGGCAGGAGTATCTGCTTGGCATTTAATATTTTTGTTGGCTTCTTTTAAACTGATATTTGAGCCGTATAGTCAGTTGTTAATTATTTATGCCCGTAGAGGGAAGCAGTGATGTAGATGATCCAAAATATAATTTATTTTTGGCTTTTAATGGGCATTTTTGTTTATAGTAATATGGAAAGTCAGCATTTTCTGGAATCTGTGACCGTTCAAGCAAAATATTCTATTGACCTCTATTGACCAAAACATTTTTGAAAAAAAGGTTTATCCTCTCAACCTTAATCCTGTTTTCCACCTCAGACATTGGAAATGCAAGGTTTGGAGAGTATCACATTTCACTCACTCTGATTCCAAGCCATGGAGGATATGAGAACTTAAAAATGGTATGCTTCAGATGAGATCCCAAGAGTTTAGAAGAAAGTTTCTCATTCAGAAACTACAGTGTGTGACTCCCCCACCCCGGGGGTCTGCCTCTCCACTGTGGCAAAGTATCCACTTCCTTAAATCTCTATAAGGAGAAATTGTTACTCATCCCACACTCTCTACCTCCTTCATCTTGGAAAATCCTTATGGCTTATAAGCTTGGCCTTGCCCTGGGATGACTTATCCTCTACAGTACGTTTCACAAAGACTGACTGTTTCAATCTTGACTGAAGCAGGAGTGGGCAAACTACCAAGTCCAACCGCTTTTGAGATCTCAGCCTTGTTAGTTGCAGATAATAATTTTTTCTGGTCATCTAGAAAGTAAAATTTTAGCCAGACCCCTCCCAGCAGTAGAGCCAGGAGTGTTTAAATCCATATAAAAGAAAAAAAAATCCCTAAAGCTACATAGACTTCTGTATAAATTAAACTACCATATTGTGATTTGGAACAGTATCAACAATTATAATTTGTTTGTTGTAACCCAAACTACTAAGTATTTTTTGTTTGTTTGTTTTGTAATATGGATAAACCACAGTTCCACTCATTGCTGCTGAGATTTTGGGGCTCCCTTCTTTGGTTTTGTTTTGCATTTAGTGGGATTTAAGATGACTGTCTGAAGTGAAAAGAAAAAAATGGCTTGAGTAGAATTTTACTTTCCTTTTTTTTGGTTCCAATTTAGCTTCCATTACATTTCATGTCATACCTAAGATGAATGGAAAAGTAATTAATATTTGAGGGTGTATAATATTTGCCAAAAACTTTACTACATTTTTATATGAATCATATCATTTAATAATCAGGTAAACCAGTGACTAAAGTTTATTATCTATTTCCACTTTATAGATAAGGAAACTCAGGCTTTGAGAGATAAAGTAACTAACTTACTTAGGGCCACATAGCATGTGAGCAAAAGGAGTGAGAATTTTGCCCAGGAGAAACTGTGTCTGTTAGATATGATTTGATAACTGCTCTGAGATGATAAAAGTGGTAGAACCAGCACCCGGAATTCTGTCATCCACAAGGCTGGGGCTGCTGCTTGGGTCCACGCACAGAGGGGTGGAACCAGGAAGAGTTGTGTTTCAGCAGGCAAAAGAACATCTAAATGCGAGGGCAGGGCTTCCCTGGTGGCGCAGTGGTTGAGAGTCCGCCTGCTGATGCAGGGGACACGTGTTCGTGCCCCGGTCCGGGAAGATCCCACGTGCCGCGGAGCGGCTAGGCCCGTGAGCCATGGCCGCTGAGCCTGCGCGTCCAGAGCCTGTGCTCCGCAACGGGAGAGGCCACAACAGTGAGAGGCTAGCGTACCGCAAAAAAAAAAAAAAAAAAAAAAAAAGGGAGGGCAAAATAATAACCCATTGAGACCCCAGGGTGTGGACAGTGGTGCACAGCAGGTGAGCAGTAGAGAGTGCCCAGTGTAAGGGCGTAAGGACCTTCCCTTCATCCATGGCAAGCATGCGGACAGGGATGCTCACATTGTCACGTAGTTCCTCAGAGACAGGCAGGAATGTCAGGATGGTCTGTTAGCAGGCGGCATGCAGTAACATCGGATGACAGGTAGTTGGACTGTAGTCACCCTAAATCCTAGAGGCTGGGGCACATGGCAGATAAAAAAGGGAAGGAAGCAAGCCAGAAACCTAGTTACCAATGCTTAGAACTGGGATGCCAAGGAAAAGTCGATCACCAGCAGGGGTGATTTCATGGAGGGTTTCAGAATGGCTTTCCGAAGCCCTTTTGCCTGAGCTTAGGCTTGTCCTCAAACCCGGGATTCAGCTGATCCTAAACGTGGGCTGTAAAAGTGTATGAAGGAGACTGCAGAAGTAGGGAGCTAGATGAAACAGGATGCTAGACCCTAAAACATGTGTAAAGAGAAATTCAAAGCTGAATAAAAATAGCTTTTAAATATTACCTTGCAATTCAGTTAGTTATCTGTTCAGACGATGTGGACAGGCCAACATTGAAACAAATTAAGGCTGCATTGTTTCCAAGGAAAATTTAGCGTCTACTCAGGCACCTGGGTATGAGTTTTTGGAGCTCAAGGAAAGGATCAGAAGTAAGATTCTTGACCCCCTTTTCCAAGGGAACTGTGACAATGCATCTAACTTGCTTTGTGAATATATTTGGAACCTAACCTAATCATGTACATTCTTAAGTATTACAGAAGAGGTAAAAAAAAAAATTGGTGGTTAAATTTGTATGAAAAGAACAAAAACAAAAGCATTGCAGCTGTAGCTCTCTGCACCTGTTTGCAATTCAGAACGAGCACTGAGCAGGCAGAGAGGGAAATTTCACACTGAAATCACAGCTCGGTAAAAGTTAGACAGCCTGAACACTGTAAAAATAATTAAAACCCACATGCCGTGGATGTTTAAAAGCCTATCCAGTAAGTGCCAAAACATTGTTACATCACCCACTTACACCAAACTGAATCATCACTTCCTTTTTTTCCTGCTGACAATATGTTCTGTGCTTAATGAGTCATGTCTGGCCTTGCTTTGTTCAGCTGAACTGAATAAATGCGTTATAAAATTTTAAGATTTCCATATTATTTATCTTCTAAACTGTATACCTGAATATATTTGTGAAGAATTTTACCTTAACACCCCAAATGGCCTCTGAATGTTCCTTATTTAATTATCATTTAAACATCACACAGGATAGTGGGTTGCTTATGATGGAGGTTTCACTGCAAACCAGGTGGAAGGATTAATGACTGTATTTATGATGCCTAAAGAAGTATTCCCTGGAACTCTAGGAAGAGTAACAAATATCTACCTCAACTAAGACACATTTCCTGGAAGGCAGAAGTGTTGGGGTGAGTTACCCCATTTTGCTTCGGAAAGAAAGAAATCACCAACTCTGTCTCCAGTGATTTCTTTGTGTTCTAGAGGACACAGTGCAAACTCAGAAACTTATAAATTTGATAATGGAAATAATTGGGGGTTTCTAAAATCACGTTTGTTGAGGCAAGATATTTTAGAGGTGTTCCGTACTGCTGGGCTCTATCTACATTTTCCCAGCTATGTACACTGGGCTACCCATCCTCCTTCTTCCCAACATTCATTCTCTGGAAAATTTTTGGAGAAAATATTTACCTCAAGGATGTTATGAGGATTATATTAGCTAAATCATTGAGTACCTAACGCTGTTTTGAAGTCATAGGAAGTGCTCAGTAGATTTTTGGCATTTTCAAAATTATTAATATAATTGTCATTACGGTTATGCATACAATCAGGCCTCCACATCCCCGGGTTCCTCATCCACGTATTCAACCAACTGCAAATGGACTGTACTCCTCCATTTTATATAACGTACTTGAGCATCAGGGGATTTTGGTATCTGCCGGGGTCCTAGAACCAATTCCTCGTGGAAACCGAGGGATGATGTGTTTTAAGACATCATTCAAGCACCTCTTCCATTCTTGGCTCTCATTTTCTGGGATGTAAAATTTCCGACTTTGTGATTTCTTTGGAACTTTTAGCTATCCAAAGGAAAGCAAAGCAATTAAAATTTTAAAAGAGTTTGAGCTGTGTACAGAAGTAGACCATAAGCTTCATGAAGGCATATTCTTTGTATCTCTTGACATTAAACACTATTAAACCACACTCTCAGTGGATGCTACTGATGACGACAATGCTATTGCTCCTCTGGGTCCTACCCTGTAATGACTTTGATTACTTCACTCCTCTCCCTTTTATTTGTTTTCCTTGGCTTGGAAGAACCAACATAAAATTCCACTACTGAATAGCAGTGGAATCAATTATCACATAAATTCAACGTCTGAGTCTTACAATCATAGTTACCATTTAAATATTGAAAAACAAATATTCGTGCTGTCCTTTTTTCTAAGAGACCTTTTTTACTGGCTAAGCAGCAACTTTTAAATTTCAGCAAGTTAAGTCAAGGAACTCTGCTGAATATTGTGTAACAACCTAAATGCGAAAAGAATTTGGAAAAGAATAGGTACGTGTATATGTATAACTGAATCACTTTGCTGTACACCTGAAACTAGCACAACATTGTTAATCAACTATACTCCAATTTAAAATAAAAAGTTAAAAAATTTCAGTAAGTTAACTCAAAATGTAAAATACTGCTAAGAAGGTATTTTGAGCTTAAAATATGTATTCAAGCTAACATGGCTTAATGCTTTCTCCAACAGAGGGAATATAACACAATGTCTGTATGGAAAAATTTTCCTGGTAGTACCGTAACAAAGTTTTTCGAACGGCACGCACATGTGAACCACCATTTCTATCAAATGAATGTATAATCAATAACCAGTATGCTTACATAAATAGAGGGGCACAAAATAGCCTTAAAGCAGTAGCCAAGAGCCTTGAATTCTAGGTGCTGTTAGGGAGGGTCAAAGTAACAGATTCAGTATACTGACTTACCATAAACTGACTTTGTTGTGGACTGAATGTTTGTGAGGAATAAATTGATGTTGTTCATAAGCCACATAGTTTTTGGTATTTTGTTATAGCAGCCTGAGCTAACTAAGACAGACTTCATAAATCTGGTAGCCACTGGCAATGGAGGAACCAATTTTCAAAAGTCTCCAAAGTTTTTATTGGTAGGATCAGCTCTCCAATATATAGAATATAATAGTATCTTTGTGGATCCTTGTAGCACCAGATAAGTTCAAATCTGTACCACCAAGGCTGATCTTATATCTCATAGAAGGACTCTGGATCTCTTGGTAGAGGATTATCTTTGAGTGGTTCACTATAACCAAAGGTAGAGTAAACAAACACTGACTTTAATTGGGGTCTCAGAGCATTTGTATTACTATACATTAATGAATGAAGCTACAGACATAATATTCTTTTCTAAAAGAACACACTGAGGAGACCCTCAGTACTTATATATGCAAATTAAGGGATATTCAACAAGCAATATGAAAGTCAAGAAAAGTCAAAATTAAATAATAGGATCTGGGGATTTCAAGGACTTTTGCAGAGAGATTTAGTTCATTGATTTTCATTCTCCTTGGAAACCACCTTTTAGCTGATTTATCAACTTCAGAACTTTCTGAGTATGAAATTTCTTTCTCTTCACTTTCATCTCATTACTGCTTTTTTCAAGTTCATCTTAAGCCAAAGATTCTTGTTTGGCATGTGTTCTGGCTCTTGGGGGAGCTACCAGGAAAGAGCAATTTTGAGAGTTTAAGGAGCTTAAAACCTAGTACTCAGAATTTTCATAGAAAAAGATAGTCATTGCTACAGACCCTGTTTGTTTGGCTACAACACATGATGGATTTTCCAGGACAGTTTCCAATTTTGAGACCATATTTTGTATCTTAAAACTTCCTTCTTCCATTTACCCCTTCCCTTTTTTCGTGCTATGCTGTTAAAGCCTGATAAAGGCATTATTAAAACAATTTTAGTGGTTCACCCTGATAACATTTTTCCTTATGACAAGATTTTTGCTAGAACCTAAAGCATAATAACTTTTCAGAAATCTATTTTCATTCAGATGCCAGAGCATTCCGGCATTTAGGCTTGAATGAAAGTTAAATTTGTTACAGTTATAGAATTCACTTTCTCTTTGACTTCCTAAAGCTTAGATTTCTAAATCTGCCCCTAATCTCTTTGAGGAAAAAAAATAAGAAGTGTAATATTATAGACTTAATAAAAAGAGAGTAGATAAATGATCTGTCAGAGTACTTAAAGCTGGAAAAGACCTTAGGAATTCCAGTTCAAAAAGAAGTTCATGAAGTGAATTTGTTTTCTCATTTATTTAGGGTTTATCAGGAAGTAAAATATAATTGAAAATGAGTGAAGTAATTACTTATTAGGATTAAGTAGTGCTCTGTCCTTCAAAGTTTATTTTAATAATCAAAATGGAATGCATACTTTTAAAACATGACCTCAGATGTGTTGAGACAAAATGTGGAGTGAAAAGCGAACATCATATTTTAAGGTATTGCATTGTTTGTGAAAGCTGCATCAGAAAAAAGGGTATACAAAAAGTTGGATATTGCTTCCACCGGAGTACATGTTTTTGAGTGGTTTTTATTACTATGAAACAGATTTTTAAAGCGTCTGTCATCTGTGCATTTTTAAAGCATCTGTGCTTAAATATTAAAAGAATTGTAAAATAAGTATAAAATATAAACTCTGTTCTCATTCTATGTAGGATATCATAGCACGAGAGGAGGCCTACCCAGCACCACTGAGTCAGAACATACTTCCAACATATCTGCCGCTATAATGTTAGTATCAGTTTTTATGCACTGATTCTTCTCTCCTATTTATCACTTTCCAACATCCGTTTATATCACCTCCATATTGCTTATACTGCTAACATAATTTTTGCTTCTTCATTCTACTTTATCCCAGGAATCCATCATCCTTAACCTGAATTGCCTTTGGTTGGGTAGGTCATCTCTTAACATGCTCTTATTCAAAACTGCATCTCACTTTCCTTTCAAAGCAGTGCTTCTTTCCTCCCTCCCTCCCTTCCTTCCTTGCTTCCTTCCTTCCTCCTCTCTTCTCCCTTTCTCTCTTTTTCTCTTTCTTGACTGTGAGTAAGCTAGATGTTAGAAAACCATTCTTATTAAATTAATTTTTAAATGAGATGTGAATGACAGATAATTTACTTAGCTGCTCTCCCCTCAAAAATTTTTTCTCCAATAAAATATAATTATATTTTATTTATTTTTGGCTGCGTTGGGTCTTCGTTGCTGTGTGTGGGCTTTCTCTAGTTGCGGTGAGGGGGGCTGCTCTTCGTTGCGGTGCGCGGGCTTCTCATTGCGGTGGCTTCTCTTGTTGCGGAGCACGGGCTCTAGGCGCGTGGGCTTCAGTAGTTGTAGCACAAGGGCTCAGTAGCTGTGGCTCGCAGGCTCTGGAGCACAGGCTCAGTTGTTGTGGTGCACGGGCTTAGTTGCTCTGCAGCATGTGTGATCTTTCCAGACCAGGGCTCGAACCCATGTCCCCTGCATTGGCAGGCGGATTCTTAACCAATGCGCCATGAGGGAAGTCCCAAAATATAATTATAAATAGTAGAATTTTAGGTAGAGAGAAATCTTGGGATGGAGGCTGTTAAATCACATCACATAGTTTTCAGCATTTCACACTGATCCTGAGAGGACCAACTCATCTTGGCAGTCTTCAGAAAGCGCCGTCCTCGTCACCTCCTTCTCATCACTGCTTGTGTGAGTTTTTCTCAGATGCTAAATAAAGCAGAAGAGCTTACATAAGAGTTGTCCAGAGGAAAATAAGCATGACTTGGAACTTTAGTCTCTGTCTTTTCAGCTTTGTATACTTGGGGATAGATACACCGTATCAGTTAAAACACTTCCTGCTGTAACCAAACAGAAGATCCTGACTAAAAAAGCATAATGATGAACATATTATTTCACACAATTCCTCGTATGGAATTAGGGTGATAATAACAAATATTCTTTATTGAGTTCATATTATATGTCAGGTATTATTCTAAATACTTTGCATATACTGACTCATTCTGATGAGATTAAGGTAAGCATAATAATTTTCTCCATTTTACAAGTAATGCACTGGGTTGTTCAGGCCCCAGGCTGGTTAGTTCTATGGTCCAGTGATGTCATCAAGGACCAGCTCCTTTTTATCTCTAGGATCTGCCATCTTTAAGGTATCAGTAGTTTCTCTCACATTGACTAAACTAGTTATTGCAAAGTGACTCTAGCTGTTCAAGGCATTATGTTCAGACAAAACAGTATCAACAGTAAAATGAAGGAACCTCACTACCTTGTACCTCTCGTTTTAATGATGAGGAGATTCCTATTGGCCAGGATTGAATCACTTGTCTATATTGATCTGTGGTGAGGGGATACGATTTCCATAACTTGCCTAGACCAATTATTTGTAATGGAATGGATGCTGGGGAATCAATTACCATGATAACCACATGATCTTCCATTGTAAGCTCTCTGGATAACCCCCAAATAGTGGGAAATCACTGTGGGAAAGGCAGAAATCTAGAACATTTGGGGTATAAATTCAGAATATTTAGAGAACTTCAAGGCAACTTTCAGCAAATTTTGATTTGGTTTTACCTTGGGGCTCTTAATAAACTTAGTTTTGTTTGGTAAAACTTGCTACATATAGGCATTTATTCAAACTGCATATCATTGATTGTGTAATCCCATAAACATAAATATTGTGCAACTTATAAAACTTACGTCACATTGTGTTGAGGTCAAATATATCTTGCAATACAGTAAACCCGGCTAATTTAGGTTGAGTCTTCATAGTCTGCTGCTTCCATTATCTTCTTGTAACAAACTAATTTAGAAGTGTTGTAATGAGGAACCTTCATTTTGGTTTACGACATTTAGTGGATCTTCTGAAATTTTAGAGTGTGTGATTTGTAAAGATGGATAAAGATGCAAGTTGCACCAAATTCAACATGAAGAAATTTTTACAACACAATTCAAACTCAGAAAATCTGAATTCTGTAATATTAGCTTTTTCCTTGAATGTGGATTAGAATATTCTAAGTATTCTAAGTATTCTAAAGTAGGCTGACTGCAGTTGGATTTCAACTGTCTTTAAATTAAACCATTCACTACATTTGAAACTTCATGGGAAAAATTATAGAACTTTTTTGGGAAGTTCTGCAATGACAAGTCCTACAAAGAGAAGTCTAGGAAGGTATTGTGCCTGTGAAAGATTGAAGCACACAACTTGTTCTCTACCAGAATAGCAGCTCGATGGGACTGTCATGCTTTAATTTTCCCAAGATGCTGACAATATTTTATTATTATCTTCAAGTCTTTCCTTTCTCATAGTTTCTATCCCTCCAGGCAAATACATTTTCTAAGTAGGTTCCCACTGTCCTCTCTTCAGTTCCTAAAAGTTCCTGCATTTTAAAATTTTTTGGAGAGTTGTAATCAATAGGGAAAGAATTTGGCCAATTGAATAAAAATTTGGATTTATTAAGATAATCGGCCACAAGTTCAAAGGAAGAGCTAAATAATTCAGCTTCAAGGAGACAGAAAAGCACAGACGTCTGCCCTGAGGGCTGCTGTTAAGGTAGTTCTGTCCCAATGACTTCTGGTCCTATATGGCAGTGTTCAATTCCACTTCCCTGGAGAGGAAATCTAATATGTCTGAGTTATAGCAGGTGTTTCTACAGCACCATCATGACCCCTTGGCAGAATTGTGAGTGGGGCACCCATCTCAGTTTGTGTCCATTGTACTTGTTTTTGTTTCCTCTGCTTATGTATCCCATAATTTGCTTGAGTTATCTGACTACCCAGAAACTATGCAGTATATATTGTCTGAGGACTTATTTGGGGGACCAAATTAAAAAGCTCATATTTTTCAAAGGGAAATGCTGAAGTTCATTAATGTAGAAGTTTTGTAGTCTGAACTTTTGACAAGAGAGTAGAAGTAGATCATTAATTATGCGACTGCAAGTGAGGTCAATGAGATAAAGGTATTGAGTGTAAATAACCTAATCTTCTGTAAAAGTCGGTAAGTAAGCTCTCAGTTGACTCTGTCTTTTCTTTTTACACGTATATATATGTGTGTAAAGCCTTACTAGAAAACATATATATATATGTGTGTGTGTGTATATATATGTGTGTATGTTTTCCAGTAAGCCTTTTATATCATAATCCTTGAGGGAAATAGCCCATAATCTTTTAGCATCTATTTGGGTCAGTTTGTGATTTATAATTGCTAGGAATACTGCTTGAAAGGATACAATTTGTTCCCATAGAAGAGTAACAGAGATGAACACTAAAGGTGCTAAGGTTTATAAAATGAAATATAATAGATGATTTTATCACCAAACTTTTTTTAACCTTCTTTCCACAAAACTAAACTTTGTGTAGTTTATAACAGATTTTTAGAACTTTCTGGAATCATATCATTTTGGTATTCAGTCATTTTCAATATTTCTTATACTCCTTTTAATTATTAGTAGTACGACTATAAATTCTTATTTAAACACACACAGTTGAATGAGCATCACTTGCAAGGTTTAGTTTCATCATGTTTTGAACTTCTGATTCCACAGCCTCTCTGATTTCATCTACGCTCTCTATTGTTCTGTCCAAGAGTCTGGAAACTGCTGGAGAAAATTGCTTGGTCATGTCTTTTGATGTCATTACATATCCTGGTTTTCAACTCAAAAGCGCAGTCCAGAGCATGTGGCCATTTCTTGACTTGTCTTTGGTCACACTTCTTTTCTGTTTTCTACAAGCTTCTCCCAAAACTTAACACTGCCCTTCTTCCCTCTGCTCCACCATCTTCTTCATCTGGTCCTCCCACTTCATAGAGAAAAGAGAAGCCCAGGTATTTGACGTTTTCCATCATATTTTTACCTTAAGGATATTAAATTTGTATGGGTTGATTCTATAAAGGAGATAGAGCTAGACAAACATATTTGTGTTGAACCATCTCTTTTACAGGATATTCAAAGGCATATGTTATGTGTGCCAGGTCACAGTACTGAATATGAGATGAGTAGCCAGTAACATTACTAAATGGTCTTTAAGGAAATATAGTGTGTGGTATTTTATCATTGTCTACCTGCGACAATTCATTTTTTTGGTTATATTGCCTTTCTTTTTTATGCTCTCTCCTTTCCCCCTTTGCTTTTCTTCTTCCTTCTCTCACTTTTCCTAATTCCTCAGTCCCTTCTTTCTTATGTTGACTTTTATCCTGATATCCCTTTCTACGTTTTCAAACTCTAACTCGGAGCATGTGGTAGCATACATTTTTAATTAGCTTGAAAATATCTTCAAAAATCCCAGATAAGAATTATGGTCTTGACTGATTTTAGCTCAGTGAGACCCTGAGCAGAAAATTCAGCCACACTGTGCCCAGGATTCCGACCTCCAGAATGCTATGTTAATAAATGGATGTTGGTTTAAATCACTAAAATTGTGGTAATGTATTCTGCAGCAATAAAAACCAAACACATGCCCTTGAACACTCTGGTTTGTTTTTCCTACTAATGAGGATTTGCTGATTTTCTCAGTTGTGCCTTATGTTTCCTGTTTCATTGGTTACTACTCTTATTTTTATTGTACCCTTCTATTTATTTACTTTGGGCTGGACTTACTTTTCTTTTCCTAACTTCTCAAGGTGGAGAATTAGATTAAGGCTTTTCTTCTTATCTATTTATCAAGACACTTTTATTTGGTTTTCAGTTACTTGGAACTAAAATCATCCTAACTGATAGACTCCAGCTGTACAGCACAGAGCTTCCCAATTTCCAGTGCATGTGCAATTCATGTGGGAATCTTGTTAAAATGCATATTCCCACTCAGTCGGTTAGATATGGGGCCTGAGATTCTGCTTTTCTAGCAAGTTCTCAGGTGATTCCAGTGATGCTGATTTGAGGACTACACTTTGTAAGTCAAGGGTCTCCCTGCAGAAAAATCTACCAACAGCAAAAGGCAGAGCTGTTTGTATCAGAAGATAAGTAACTGTACATTCTATGAATCATATTTTGATTTGTATTTTTCATGACATAATTATTTTCTAGAATTGAAAGCTATTTGGCTTTTTAAACTAGAATTTTAATGTATTAACTTTGACATTTAAAATATATTTTAAAAATTTATTGGATCTGACTTTTATACCTATGTTCTGGTTGGCCAGGATCCCTGGAGCTCAATTTCTTTCTCTCTTATCAAGTTCAGTTCAGAAGACTATAAAAGAAACCCCAGGGCCCATGTAGAGTATCAACTGCTAAGAATAAAATGTTATGTGTGGTAGAAATTAGTAGTAGCTGTTATTTTTCTTCTCTTTTCTTTTCTTTTCTTTCATGATAAGAACACTTAACATGAGATTTACCCTCCTAACAAATTTTTAAGTGCACAGTACATTATTGTTAACTAGAGACACAATAGGGTACAGCTATTTTAAATGAGTATCATAAGTTATAATCCTTATTTAAGGGCCAAAAAATTACTAATGAGAGTGAGTTAGGGCTTGGACAGGTGGAGAAGGACCTCAGAGAAATATTCCTAAATCTATCAATGGTTAGTTAAAAACATGAGAGCTAGTGTTTGTTGCAATGCTTTACCCATAGGGGAAAACTGAAATCTAAAGGAATTGAGCAAAGGAGGTTGGCCTGTGTAAAAACTCCTTGGATTCACTCTCGAGAGGATCTGTGTATGCAGGAGATGTTATAGCAAATATACAAACATTCCTTAGGTGTCACCCAAGCTGTCACACCCTCATTCTCACTAACAGTACCCTAATATCTTTTGGGGAATTCCCCCCATACTTCATGGATTGGTGCTGTTTGGTGGAAGCCAGTTGACATGTCCCATGAGCCTGGCTGCAGTGAGTCATTCAGAGACAATACAGGAGGGTGAATCCCATTACTTGGGCAGAAGACACATTTTCTTTCTCCCACTATGTGGTGTGAGAATAAAGGCTCTGAAACAGTGGCAGCCCAGTTTTGTGGCTATGAATGGAGACCTTGGAGCCACCTAGAGGCCACAGTGCAGAGACTGTGGATGGAACGCATTCTGTAGGAAGCTGACAAGAGAAACAGAAGTTGAATCCTGAATATATTGCTTGAGCCTCCAGAAAAAGTCTCACCAGAAGCCATCCTTGTTTGTAAAATTTTAAAATATGTGAGCAATAAATTGTCTTCATTTTTAAAAACAGTTTAAGATTGTAAAACATTTTATTATACTCATAAATGACAAGAATTGTTACAGTAGATAAACTACGAGAGAAGGGAATGCATTGACCTCTGTATTGCCAAATTTGTGCATTTTATCATTGAATAAATTAGATGAGAAATCGCAAGAGCAGTCTAATAACAGCAAAATTTCCCAGGGAATATTGCAGGTGCCCTGGACTGACAGGAAGGAGATCAGCTAGAAAAGACCCAAATTTTGTAACAGAAGAATGACGTGGGAAAGAAAGAATTGAAGAGATGCAGACATCCAAGGGAGTTACATCTGTGACAAGAGTAGCAGAAGGCACCTCCTGGCAGGAATTACATCAGCCAGCCTTTTAATCCAGAAGGAGTTGGTACCAATTTATTGTGTTGTCCCGGATGAAGATTTTCTCTGGATGTTGGATGAAGGCAAGATCCTACAGAATTACAACAGACTATAAAATAATCCGGGTCCTTTATGGCAAAGACCTTTCTAATATTGTTTCACAACATGATGTAACTTACTGTCAGAGAGAGCTACAAAACTTTGGCCTCCTAGGGAAGGATTGGGATACTGAGAGACCCAGCTCATGGGACAGAGAATTCTCTGCTGCTGCCATAAAAATACTTTGTCCCTTTTCATCATATACTAGGAACTGTGAGCACAGAACGCTTTTTAAAAAGTAAGCTTCACAGGCATCTAGCTATTCCTTCCCGGATGATAAATATTTTATCTGAAGCAATGGGAAAGGAATATTGTTGGCAAATACCCGGTGTTTCTAAATAAATAGCCCTTATTTAGAAAGGACCATTTTTGTCCCTTATGTTTCTGTGAAAACAAAGAAACAAACAAAAAAATAAATGAAGGGAGAAACATGTCCCAGTGAGTTTATAATATCTTCCTGAAGAAGAGGAAAAAAGGAATGAAAAGCCTGGTACAGTGGTGGCCAGGGATAGCCTGCAGAGACCCTTCTGTAGGTGAAGGGAACCTCCCACTGATCTGGTCTCTGAAGGACCAGTGCCAACTCTGAAGCCCAGAACGACTGGGTCATTGAAGGGTGTGACTGTTAGGTCAAGGACAGTACTGGTCACTGGCGCCACACCTGAAACATGATAAGCAACCCTCTTGGGCCACATTCTATCTTTTGCTGCTCTAGAATTTCCATCCCCTTGTGATTACAATAATCAAATTAAGATCTGTCATCCCCCATTTCCTCCATCCTTAGGTTAAATTAATCCAGATAGCCTTGATTCCTAAAGTTCCCTGAAATTTTCAACCAACTTCCACACTATGGTGCTTCCTGCCAAGTGATGTGTGCCCTGCTATTCATTTTCTGACCACTCGTTGATATTTGTGACTTGTTTTAAAAAATGATAGACCACTGTGAAGGGTCTGTATTGAAGTCTTTCCGGCTAATTGATCATTCTTCCTCTTAATGAGTAACTTTTTCTAAAATCAAAGCTGCCTGGTTTATAAATCCCCAGTTGGCAGTGTTTTCCAGACCAGCGGTACCGATGGACAACCTCTGCCAACTGGGCTTCTTAGGAACTTCCTCCTGGCAACCTGTTTACTCTTATTTTGAAGGTAATGATAAAGCATTTCGGTGTATCCACAAATAGCAGGATAAGTGTAATGGTTAACAAGCCCATTTCAGGAAATTACTGACTTAAATGAAATAAACTCATCTCAACTGGATCATTTTCCACACCTCTGGACACCAATTTGTGTATGTGTATTCAGTAGTGTCCTTTAGAATTTTCTGTACATATTCTTCCATATTTTGTTTTAAAAGTGAAGGCCTCCTTAATATTCAGTATTTAACTTTATTTCAGTCTCTCTGAATTCGATCACCTTCCTTTTATTTAAAATAATTACATAAAGGCGAGACCCTGTTTTCAAATGTTTACAATAAAATGCATTATGTAGCAGAACATCTAAACACAAAATGTAGCAATATAATGCAGGACCAATTACCAAAGTGTCAAAATGAATACATCAAGCAAAAATGGGCATCCCTATGACGTCAGTTGACACGGCCTCTGTGCTAACAGAGGAGGAGATGGGAAGGTGATCAGTGCATTAGTGCTTCTTGAGTATGGTTATGGGTTGTTGACCCTTCTGCTTTTACTTTAGGGAAGCATTTTAATAAAAGGGCAGTTAAGCCAGGATCTTATCTAAGTGCAGCCCTCTATCGCACTTGGCCACGTGTGTGTGTGTGTGTGTGTGTGTGTGTGTGTGCGAGCTGACATACCTCTTGCTTTGTCTCATGCATTTCCTGCAATCGCGTTGGCTCCCACGGATGCCTGAGAGGGTTGACCCTACCCTTTCTGCTGCCGAAAGTACACAGCAGTAGGCGGTTTCAGCATGCTTCTGCCAGGTGCTAAAGTTTACTTTCCCTGGCAGCTGGGGCTCCAGCTCTCTAGTTTGATATGTAGGCAGGTCATCCTGAGTCAGAGAAACCTTCACTCCAACCAGGAATGATAGAAAGACTATTCTGAGGGGACATTAGCTCTGGACAGAAAAGGGTGAGTATGCTTAGACCTTACTAAAGTCACTGACCCCAGGTGGGTGCTGGGCTGGTCACTTTCCTTCTGGGGTAAGGGAGGTTGTTGGCATTTCACATTCATCTCCTGATGATGGGGAAGGTACAGTTTAGAAGCAGAGCCCTTCACAGAGCTACTTCTTGGTGTAACTAGGAAAAAAGTAACTCAAAAGAAAAGGCAACCATTTATGGAAAATTATAGGGAAATGATTTAGCTGTACTCCTGAGAGTTTTCAGTAAATATTCAGTATTTTCAGCCTCTTAGTCGGTATTGGTTCTTTGCCTCTGCAGAGGATCTTCCTTGAAGTGAATACATTTTGAGAAAATTATCCCTTGATATCATGTACCCCATTCTATTCCATACAGCTTGTTAACAGAAGAGTCTGTACTCTATTTCTACACCCCTTCCTCTCCCATTCTACTTCTGTGTTTCCACAGGAGATCCAAAACATCTGGTATCTGCTTCAATATTTTACTGCAAATTGGCTCTTCCTCTCATGTTTTCTATTTTTTCATCATTTCATCGAAACTTTAGTCATCTTTGCAGTTCTATTCTCAAATGAAATACACTAGATTTCTAGTTGGAAAATTTTCTGAACATCGCTTCAGTTCTTCCTTTACTGAAATGATTGACAACTTGTTCCTTAAAACTCAGCCCTCCCTCGGCTTCAGTCATATCATTCTAGTTTTTCTTTTACCCCTGTGATAATGACTTCATGGCCTATTCTTTGTACACTAACCCCTTAAATACCGCTATTAACAGGGCATCCAGTCTTAGCTTTTTTTTCCTTCTAATTTTGCATATTCCTTCATTTTTTTCATCAAATATCTATTGAGTGCTTCTTATAGACATGCTCCATTCTAGGTGCTAGAGGGAAGGCACTGGATATATTTTAATGATATGACCAATTATATATCCTGATGGATCCATAAAGGGGTGTAAGACAACAGAACTTAGTGGTGACTCTAGAGATTTTTCTCTGATCAAGTGGAAGGATCGAGTTGCCATTGTCTGATGTGGGCAAAGCAGTGAAAGGAGAGGTTTTGGGTGGAAAAACCAGGGGTTCGAAATAGACTCGTAAGTATAGGATCTGCTATGGTTTGTGTTCCCCTGAAATTCATATGGTGGAGTCCTAATGTGGAGGTATTTGGAAATGGGGGTCTTTGGGAGGTAAATAGGTCATGAGGGTGGAGCTCTCATGATGGGATTTTTGTCCTTATAAAGAGAGGAAGAGGGCTGGTTCTTTCTCTCCCTTCATGTGATGATGATACAGCTAGAAAGAAGTCATCTGCAGCCAGAAGAATGTTCTCAGCAGGAACTGAACTGGCTGGCTCCCTTATCTTGGACTTCCCAGCCTCCAGAACTTTGAGAAGTAAATGTTGTTTAAGCCACACAGTCTCTGGTAATTTATTATAGCAGCCTGAACTAAGACAGAATTTGTTTTAGAAATCCAAGGATAGACATTCAGAAGTGATAGTTGAAGTGATCTAAATTGAAGATATACATTTGGGAGTCTTCAGAATAGTGATAGTATTCAATGCTTTGATACTGGTTGAAATGACCAAAGAGAAGAGAACAGTACAAAGCAGCAAGCTATGGAGGATTCTGCTCCATAGGTTTTTTTGGGGGGAAAAGGAGGAATCTGCAAAGGAGACTGAGAAGATACTTTTGAGGTAGGAGGAAAACCAAGGATTTTGTTGTCCTATGAACCAAATACAGTAAGGAAGAGGAAGTGACTTACAAGTTAAAGTTGTGTTTGTCTAAATAAAATAAGAATAAAACTGATCATTGGATTTAGTCATTGGAAGCATCTTGGTCATGTTAGCAAGAGCAGTTTTAGTGCAAGTGTTGAGGATGAGGGCTCCACCTGAATGAGGTTAGGAGACATTGGGAAGGAATTGCAGGCTGCAAGATATACTGAGAGGTCACTCATGTTCTTATCTTCCACTATCTCTCTATACATGCTCACAGCTATCACATTTATATGTATTTCCTTCGATGGAGTACTATTCAGCCATAAAAAAGAATGAGATAATGCCATTTGCAGCAACATGGATGGACCTAGAGATTATCATACTAAGAGAAGTAAGTCAGACAAAGACAAATATCATATGATATCACTTACATGTGGAATCTTAAAAAAATGATACAAAGGAACTTATGTATAAAACAGAAATAGACTCAAAGACATAGAAAATAGATTTATGGTTACCAAAGTGGAAAGAGTGGGGGGAGAGAGGGATAAATTAGGAGTTTGGGATTAAAAGGTATACACTACTATGTATAAAATAGATAAGCAACAAAGACCTACTGTATGGCACATGGAACTATATTCAATATCTTGTAATAACCTATAATGGAAAAGAATCTGAACTAAATCACTTTGCTGTACACCTGAAACTAACACAACATTGTAAATCAACTATACTTCAATTATTGATAAATAAAATTTATATGTATATCCCAGGCTTCTCTGAGCCTGGTTTTTATGCAGGTTTCTCAGAAAAAGCCCACCAAACCCAGATAAATCAATCATGTCCTTGTCTTCCTATTTTGCCCAACAAGAATGATAAATCCACAGAAGTCAGTTTTCTTCCCATCCTGCTCCACTGTACACACAGCAAGGCCCAACCATTTGTGTCAGGCCTCATACCCTGATCTTTTTTCAAAATCTCACTTATTTCATTTCATTTTGGAGTGAAAGCACAATGTGACTGAACTTTTGAGTTTCTGTTCCCAGGAGAACGATGAAATGATGAAAACATAGAGTAAAAAGAAGTCAGATTTGTGTCAATGAACCCTTTTGTTTCAGCCACATTGAGTTTTAGGTGAAAACAAGACATTGATGGAGAAAATGGAGATGTGATGGCTTAGGAAGATTAAGGGTAGGGCAGAGATGAAAGTGTATAGATTTTCTTTTTGATATTGACAGGAAGTAGCTAACAGCTATAGCTACTAGGTACAAAGTATAACTAGAGCACAATTTTCAACATTACGTAAATCATCGTGTGTAGACAAAATCACAAAAAGAATTACTCTCAAACCTTCTTGCTTTCTTCCTGAATGAAAGAACTCAGTAAAAATATGAATATAGCATGTTCTCAAATGAAATCTCCAGGATATTGTGAGATTTATAGAAAACCCACATGCGTTGTTTTTAATGGGGCCATTTTGAAACTTCAGCATTACAAATAAAATACATTTTAAATTAAGGAGTTAAACTTTTCACAGGTAAAATTTTAGCATAAGTGCTTTTTTCCCTCAAGTGAAATTATGACCAAATTTATTGTTATATTTTCACTTTTAAATTTTATTCAATGGTGGTTTGAATTTAAAAGTGAAATTTCTCATACTGTTTAGAACTTTAGGTTTAGAAATCAAACCATAATAGTGTCATTTGCAGCTGAGCCCCATACAAAACTTCATTGAATTGTTCACTGATTAAGTTGCTGAAATTTTCCATTTGGCTCTATTTGAGGGGCTTCCAGGGTCTCTCGGCAGCGAAAACACAGTTAATAATTGTAAACTCTGGTTACTAATTTCATTAACCCAGGACCCAATTCAACCATGACTATCATAGACCAAAGCTCTTCTTTTTTTTCCCCCTGAAGTGGCAGCATTAAATTGTGCTAGAACTCCTTTATTTGTTTTATGCAAATATCGTTTTGCATGTTCCCTCTCAGTAAGCACATCACAAAATAAATGCATTATATTCATTTAATGTTCATGTAATATTGAATACATACGAAAGATTATATGTCGTATATTTCGAAGCTTGAAGCATGAAGTATACATTAAACCCATTATTCAACACAGGAGTTACAACATTACTGAAGCCATCGAAACAATGTGTCTTCCTGCCCAGTTCCACCCACTAACTGCCTTGAATTATTTTGGAGTGTTCAAACTTTCTTTATACTTAAAATAATAAACATAGGGGGGCTTCCCTGGTGGTGCAGTGGTTGAGAGTCTGCCTGCTAATGCAGGGGACACGGGTTCGTGACCCGGTCCGGGAGGATCCCACTTGCCGCGGAGCGCCTGGGTCCGTGAGCCATGGCCGCTGAGCCTGCGCGTCCGGAAGCCTGTGCTCCGCAGTGGGAGAGGCCACAGCGGTGAGAGGCCCGCGTACCGCAAACAACAACAACAACAACAACAAAAACATTATAATATGTTCATTGTAGCAAATTTACATAATAGAAAGCCACTCAATAGAGAAAGTAAACATGCTCGTTACTACTGTCACCCAAGAATAATGACTGTGTTCATGAGTTATTGAAAGTAATATGTAGGAGGTACATAAGTAGATTGGGGCTACTTTCTTTAGATAGTTGGTATCATACTAAATATTCTGTTTTGTGTATTCCTTGTAACATAAAACAGAAGTCGATATTTATGTACATGTTATTAAATAATTCTTTAAAAATGTTTTAGTAATTTCAAGATATTTAGTTTGGGCAACAAAGGCTTTTTTCTGAAGCAGGTGGGGACTATTTGCAGATTTGCTCTTAGAGTCTAAGTGTTGGGCCAGATGCCAAGTGGACAGAAATGCAAGATGCAAAACTTGTTCATGCAAGTTATGGCGATTGTTACACAACTTTCCAAGTCAACAGCAGGTCTTGAAAATCACTCATTTCACCAATGGAAAATCATTTCAAATATATTTTTTATTTCATTGAACTTTCCGGTGAAAATTTCAATAAAGGTATCTGATGCTGCTTATCAGGTACATCTGGACTGTGTACTCCTGACCAGCACACTGTAAATGCTAACTAACCACCCTTAACAAAATATTAAAGGATAAACACATACATCACAGTATTTACACTAAAGTGTTTAGAGGTTAATTCCTGCTCCTTGGTATAAATTCAAAACTTATGTCCACACACAAATGCTTATAGCAGCTTTATTTACAATTGCCAAAATTTGGAAGCAGCCAAGATGTTCTTCAGTAGGCAAATGGATAAGTAAACTGTGTTACATCCATACAATTAAATATTATTCAGTACTATAAAGAAATGAGCTACCAAGCCATAAAAATACATGAAGGAATCTTACATGCATATTACCAAGTGAAAGAAGCCAATCTGAGAAGGTTACATACTGTATGATTCCAACTATAGGACATTCTGGAAAAGGCAAAACTGCAGAGACAGTAAAAGAGTTAGTGGTTGCCAGGGGTTAAGGAAAGAGGGACAAAGAGGTGGAGCACAGAGGATTTTTCAGGCAGTGAAACTGTTCTGTGTGATACTATAATACATGTCATCATTATACATTCTCCAAAACACACAGAATGTACAACGCCTATAGGAATGAGCTCTAATGTAAACTACGGACTTTGAGTGATAATGATGTATCCCTCTGGGAGAATATTGGTTTTACTGGAGAAATAGGAAGTAACTAATAGAGGACTATTTGGGGAACAGGAAAAACTGAGTAAGACACAGCCTTAGCACTTAAAGAAACGGAAGCATAATATTGTTCCCTGGGCACATAGGGGAGGGTGGCAGGGCACACAGGTTCATGACTAACACTCACCCCATCCCTGTAAACTGCTCCGGGAGGAGGTGTGAAAGTCAGGATGAAGGAGGCTGATTTCCTTTCAGTGGGAGAAGTGGGCTGGTTCTAAATGGACCAAGCAGCATCTGAAGTGACACTGGACAGAGAAATAGAATGGACTGGAAGGACAGCCACCACAGAAGATGGGGCATGCTCCTAGGTCTCTTCTGTGTCTCCAATCTCTGGGATTCCTCACAATCACTATGAGAAAGAACGAGCGGGAATAATAGCAAGGACAAAAACACCGTCTGTGTCCTGCTACAACTTTGGTTCCATTATTTTAGTCTGTGTTTAAAACCTCACACTTATTTTTACTTCAGAATAGAGGCTTTGCAGTGAATCAGGCTTCAGTATCACCTTTCATGTGTAAGCTTTAACTTTACTGATCACGTACTTTAAAGTAATGTTTCCACATAAATGTTGAAAGTGTTTCTCAGGACTTGCTGTCAATATGTAAAACACTTATATTTGAATTAAGCAGTACCTTTGCGTGTTATCCCTGCCCATGAGCATTTGAGGAGACTATAAATTAAATCAAAGGATAGTTTACTGGTAATCCTCAGCCTCATATATTTTCTCTCTTAAAGTACACACAAATTGGAAAGTACAGATTTTGTTCTTCAGTAGCCAAATCCATGGGATTATTTTGGAGCAAAGCAAGCATTTACTCTCTAAAATATAGTTGTGGAAGGCTAATTTATGTTATGATATCTTCTGGGGTTCAGGTAGTACCTTTTTCCCTATTCATAATGTTCCAGCACAGGAAGTTGCCTTATTTTAGACTTTTACAAATATTACCTGAAAAAACTTATGCTATAGATTTAGTTTTCAAAGCTAAAATCTTTGATAGTGAGTATTTAAACTCCAGTTCAAAAAATAAGCAATAAGTAAACAAGTCACCTCCATGTGAAAAGTGAAAGAACTCAATATGAATTGTGTAGTTTTTTAGGGAGTAGAAGCCGGATCTCAGTGGAGCATCACCTTTTCTGGACATTTCAGCAGGTTCTGGGTCCCTGGTTAAAGGGGCAGAAAGACCTTATACTCTGTTTTTATTAGTGGTGGTTGGAAATAGTTTGGTATCAGGAAGTTTAGCTTGCCATGTTAACTTAATTTTCCCAGGCCACTCTAATCCCCATAGCTGCAGTTTTTCTCTCCCAAACTGAATTGCCTGTGTGGAATATCAGACTCTTTGCTTTGGGCAAATTAATCTCTCTGTCACTGAGAAACACTCATGGTTTTCTGAGTCAAAAATATCCCTTTTTTAAAAGTAACTGTTTTTCTCCCAATAGAAGCTTCACTTCTACTTCTGTACAAGCATAATGAGCAAGTTTTATTATATTACTTGAAATTTCAGCTTTAAAATGATTAAGCGTCTGTTCTTCAATATTTCTCCCCTAAATGCTAGATCAGATCTCTACACTTCAGTGTTGTATAGTGTAATATAAGAAACCATTTATTAGAATATATTTAACGAAGCTGTGATTTCCATGTTACTAAAACAAGCAAAGTGTCAAATCCTTGTGAATAACAAGAAAGAAACACTGTTAAACTCTTCATAAGGACTTTTTTTCTTTTTTAAAAATCCAAAGTGCCTACAACCTGTAATATGGATTAACATTTTACAGCCCAAAAGTAGCATGACATTAATAATACACAGATACTGGGCACTTTTTCACATCAAAAATCATAAACTTAAATTATACAATAGAATTTCTCCACCGATGCCTTACACAGAAGAAGAAACTGTTGCGGAAACACACTGTTCAAGTTGTATGTATGAGAAGGAGAAAGTCTCTTATGTCTGTGTTTAGCATCTCATCTGGCCCCACTTAGTATCTGTGAGACAAATCACAGAGGCCACCTAGAGGATAGCAACAGATGATCTCTTTGAAGGTTTTCCTCAGTTCTTGGCTCCGGAGTGCATATATCAGAGGGTCAAGGATGGAGTTACACATGATTAGGATGAGATACAAGTTAAAGTGAGACATGAAGCACACACAGTATGGATTCTGGGGACAAGAGATGTAGAATATTAAGTGGAGGAAGAAGGGGGCCCAGCAGACAACAAAGACCCCAATCAATATGGTCAAGGTAATCGCCCCCTTCATGTTGGCACCTTGGCGGATGGCGCCAGTGCCTGGGAGGACGGCGATCCTCTTAATGTGAAGTCTGGCCATGAGGAACATGTGGACATAGAGAGAAGCCATGAGAGCCAGCATGGAAAAGAACACGGTGATGAGGCAGATAATAACAGCGCTGCTATCTGAGTAAATGATGAACAAAACGCCCGACACTGTGCAAGCTGCCCAGATACAACTGATGATGACCGCGACCCGCTTAACCGTCATGATGTTATGGTACCGGAGGGCATAAAAGATAGTAAAATACCTGTCCACAGCAATCGAAAGCAGGCTGCAAATTGATGCAAGCAAGGAGCTACAGATCACCGAGTCAATGACATTGTCAATATTCACGGTGAAACCTTGTGCGTCCGTGTCCGTGCTGTTTAACAGGGTGATGACAATGGTTTCTGACCCGTTGGAAACGCTCACCAACATATCAGCCACAGCCAGGCTGCAGATGAAAAAGTACATGGGTGAATGCAGATTCTTGTTCTTGGCTATTGCCACAATCACCAGAATATTCTCCAACAAGCTTATGACACCCAGAGTCACAAACACCTCAGGAGAGACAAAAAGTTGCTCGTAGCACCCTCCGTCCGAGGAGCCTTTTGCAAGGGACTCACTGGCATTGCTGTGCAGTCCGTAGGTGCTGTGGTTCCAGAAGTGGAGAGAAGTGTGCATTCCATGGTGATGGGTAGAGTTCATCCTGCACCAAGTGGATTCAAATCCCCTCTGGATTGACTTAACCTCCTGGGTCAGGTAGCGTCAGCGATTTTCTCCACGTCTTTACGTGTCTGAAAGTTAGAAGGCTGAAACTGGCATGCCTGTTGTGAATAAATGTCACATGCTCCGAAGCTTGAAATGGAGTTTTGAGTCTCTTTCAGGGACGCCTCTGATCAGCATCATTTTGAAATCTTAGGCTTCAAGATGCTCATTCAGTCGAGTCTGCTGTTTGCTTTTTTGTTCTCACTTCCACTTTAACTTGAGCCGCATGCATTCAGGTCTTTTCAAAATAATTTGCCTAGTAGCTGCTGTGCTATTGGGAGGCAGGTCTGTGTGCACATGCTCACATCAGCTACCCCTCGGACGTATCAGTTCCCAACCTGAAGCTTTGCTTTGCCGTTAGTAGCTACTGCTGATTTTTATGGTGTGTGAAGGGAAAAAAAACGTTCAGAGTGGCTCCTTCTCTGCTTCCTCTGGACCAATCCAAGTCCAGTGGAGTCTGTGAGACACCGATGATGTTCCAGAGATGCAAACTGCAGGCAACATTGATTCAGATGCAGAAGCCTGTGGAATCGGGAAGCGAGCAGGATGTGAAAGACTGAATTTCCCTTTTCAAGTTTTTAAGGAAAACAGCTTGGCTCCCAGAGGACATTCTTTGATATCACAACAAGTAATCTTGAGGCACCCAGGTTTATTCCTATTTAAAGGAGGAGTGTGTGTGTGTGTGTGTGTGTGTTCCTGAAATAGATACACTGCCTTTTTGGCCAGGACATTGAATTTATTTACCCTCTCAATTTCTTTGAATTAAGAACAAAGGCAGTAGTGCTTCAATTTGAAATAGTTGAAACACAGGGAGAATATGTAATAATGCAGGAGACTATGTCGTGTATGGAAGGAATAGGTAGGTAGTTACAATTTATCACAAGCCTCAAGAAGGAGTTCATTTCTTATGCACTAGTATAGGATATTGCTCCGTAGCAGAATTTCTTTTATCATAGCTAGAAAAGTTTTATTTTCATTCACGATATTTAAAAACAATATAGCATTAATGTAAACTATGTTTACTCTGAACTCAGAAAGAAAAAGATCAATACTAGGCAATACTCAGGTTTTTTTAAAGAATTATTAAGGTATAATTGATATACAAAAGTTGCACATATTTAAGATATACATTTTAATGAGTGTGGACATTTTCATATCTCCATGATACCATCATCACAATCAAGGTACTAAGCATATTCATTACCTCCAAAAATTTCCTTGTATTCTTTTGTGTTTCCTTTTCTGTGTGGTAATACACTTAAGGTGAGATCTACCCTCGTAATATATCTTAAAGTGCACAATACTATATTATGAACTACAGGCATTGTGTGGTACAGCAGATCTCTAGAACTTGTTCATCTTGCATAACTGAAACTTTATAGCCATTGGGCAACAATTCCTTAACAGTGGTCTTGGCAGTGATTTCTTGGAATTGACACCAAAATTACAGGCAACAAAACCCAAAATAGACAAGTGGGATTACAACAAACTAAAAAACTTCTGAACAGCAGGGAAACAATCAACAGAGTGAAAAAGCAATCTAGGCAAAATGGGAGAAAATATTTGCTAACCATCTATCTGATAAGGGGTTAATATACAAAATACGTAACGGAATAACAAAAAACTGAATAGCAAAAAAACTAAATAACCCGATTTAAAAATAGGCAAAGGGCTTGGACAGACATTTCTGCAAAGAAGACATAGGAATGGCCACACAAAAAGGTGCTCAACCACACTCATCGTCAGGGAAATGCAGATCAAAACCACAGTGAAGGATCACCTCACACCTGTTAGGATGGCTGTTATCTACAAAAGAAAAGATAACGAGCATTGGCTAAGATGTGGAGAATTCTGAACTCAGTTTTTTGGTTTTTGTTTTTTTTAAGGCAGCTTATCCACTTCATTAATCCGAGGCTTTCTAAATTAAACCCACACATACCTTGGTAACTTTACTTATGCAAGCCAAGATGAGTGGATGCTAGTTATATATCAGAGTTTCTCAATGTTTTGCTTAAGCTAAGTTTGAAAGATTGTGAGAAAGTTACTTTTCAAATTTAAACTCCAGGTTATGACATTTTCTATAGTGTTTTTCCTTGCTATGACTATTTTTGGTTTTAGCTCTATATAATTTGTGGCTACTGACAGTAGGGACAATAAAAAATAATTATTTCAAAGTTAATTTTAAGTCTTCAGTTATTTAGGTAAGGGCTTTATCTTCTTCCCTTTTGCGACAGAGGCAATGTTAAAGTATTATTCCTGAGCCTTGAGTTAAATTAACATCTTCCATCCATCCCTGAAATTGGGTGGGACGAAATTCTAACTAATGGAATGCCAGTACAAGGTGAGAGCGTTGTTATCTCCTTTGTGAGGTTCTACACATTTTCCCTCTGGTCTCCTCGTGGATGACTGCAGGATGTCTTTGAAGCCTCATGTTATAGATGTCAGAACCATATCATGAAGGAGCCTGGGTCTCTGAATAAGTGCACAGAACACAACTCACATCTCCAACTCCCTCCACACCCTGGCCCACCAACTACATTGAACTGTGATACAAGCAAGTGATAAATACTGCTGTGTTAAGCTGCTGAAATATTGATGTTTACCTGTCACAGCAGCTAGCATAAGTTACCTTGACTTTGAAACTTTTTAATGGAGCTGTTTACAAGCAGCAAACCCAAATTACATGAAAATCCTTTCTCCCATTTTGGATTTGCATGAGTAGCGAATTACCTAATAAGCAAGCAATAGGGAAGAAGTCTGTTGAAACGTTTAAGCATCAGATAACTCTGTATGACCTTCTTCCTGAGTCAACCTTGACTTTGTGCTGTCTACTTCTCTTGGTGGCGTAATTGTTCCATTTTCTTATGCTTAAAATTCAGAATATCTTTGACTTGTTCATCTTTCTCAAAAATCCCTGCATGAAATCACTTGTAAAATACCTTCTACCAGTGTGTCTGACTCCTCTTTCTCTCGCGACCAAACTCACTTCCCACTATTCTCCTTCATGGAAACTTTATTGCAATCAAAATTCCACGCAAGATTACGTGCACACTAGAGAGTTTCTCATGAGTTTACCCTATTCCCTCTGCTTGGAATGCTCTTTCCCTATATTTGTGAATGCGTAATCATCGTTATGTTGTAAAAATTAATAGGCATATTATGTATAATTACGTAACAGGTAAAATTAGTACTTGAAAACAAAACTCTCTTTCCTTTGGGTTTTCACCAAAAATAGGATTTAATTTAGGCATTATGATCACACTGAAATCCCAGAAAACCATATACATTTAAAATCTCAAATTCAATTATTTGGTGTATATTTTCTCAAACCTTGATTATATGGTTAATCATGCTGAAAAGATACCATTTTGTCATCTCCAAGGAGGAATTTTAATTGTCTGGTATAGTTTAGTTCTGTAGAAGCCAGAAGAAATACAACCAGCAATGTTAGACACATTAATGGGATTTTTAAAAATTTATTTCAGATTTCTTTTTTCTGAGTATACAAAAAATTGAGTTAGATCATAATATATTTTTTCTCTTCTGAGCATAATCCTTGTTTTACATTTTATAATAATAAATATGAAACATTACTAAAGAGAAGTATTTATCAAACTGCGCTACACAGAATACTATTTTTAGATGTTAATGTTATTCCCACCACAGATAAAAGGTCAAAGAATTTTGGAAAACATTGCAAACTCATTGCCTTCTTGAAGTTGCAGAGTTTACATTAGCAGGTAAACTTTCTGAAATTTCTTATTAGAAAAAAATTCAGTATTGCTTAATCTACTTATTTCCTGAACACAGACCCTATCTTCCCCCACTTTTAGTTTTCAAGTACCTGTTACACTCAGTTCTATAACAATCATTTTGAAAATGCGAATTTGTTCCAGAGTTGATTGATATATTAGAGGATATTTTGAGCATAATGCAAATATTGTGTTTGCTTTTATGTAGTTTTATGTAGGTGAATGTGGAAAACTGCACCCAGCTGATCCAAGACACAAGAGACAAAACACACACACACATCAAACATTTACCAGCCACCTCAGCCAACAACGTGTGTCACGACACACAACAATTTGGTGTTTCAACTTCTTGTGAGATTTCAGATCCTTCTTCCTCTATCACTTCATCTTACCTCACAAGCTGTAACCCTCCTGAAACTCACTTCCTCAAGCAAACTGCATCTTTTTCTAGATAAAGTTCCATATTTGTTGTACTGTTGAGGGTTGGGTTTGTTTGTTTTTGGTTTGTGTAGTTTTAACTATTAAGCATGTGTAATTCTGTTCTATTGTTTTTGTTAGGTTCCTGTCCTTTTTTTTTAATGTGTCACTGATGAAGTTTCTGAGTGTTGTGTGTCTAACCCCATTTTTCCCCATAAGCCCTAGTTGTCATTGTGGTTGCATGATTTTGTGTAGCACATTGATTTTTAGACTACATATGTCACGTTACAGCAGAACTAAAGGTAACATGATTTGGAACATACAGTTTGGGAAATATTCATGTAGAACAAATTATTCTGGCTATGCAACTCTTACTTATTTTAAAGTGTTTAATGATTACCATATGCACCATGAACTAGAATCCTTATTTATAAAAATACATCTCTTACGTCTGTAGGCTGATGTTCATGTCTTCCAGATTAAATAATTGCTGTCTCTATATAGAATATCCCAGTAACATGCATACATAATTCATATGCAATATTGATATATATGTAAGTTATTATTTTAGGGAATAGAAGATAGAGACATTAATCAAAGCTGTTTTAGTTACTTCAGAGCCACATATATTAAACTGTCTACGACCAGCACCAATGTGTTGGTGATAATGACAATTATATATGCAAGCTGTAAACATTTTTGGGATATGAATAAAAATAATAATGGATAAAAATTTGCCAGTAATTCTTGTAGATTATTAATAATTAGGTAATGATGTACTTAATGTGAACATTTTATTACCTGTAACAAAATAAAAACAATTTTTCTCTTTAGATTATATTTATCAGATATTTAAACATTCTCTAAATAATATATGGACTACAAGCAATTTTTGGTTGAAATCTGTGTTTATAATTATTTTTAATAGAAAACAAGTATTGTTCTCTATTGTGTTAATTTAAGTATATCACTTGTTTGTTTTCAAATCTTTCAGAATTAGACAACACTAAGATAGTATAATAACTTTCCCTAAAACACCTTCACGTCTAATAAAATATTATATATTATAAAATATTAAATATTTTATTAAATATTAAATATTTATATAATAAATATATATTAAATATTTTAAATATTTATATAATAAAATATTATAAAGTTGATACTATGAAACATGAATTTATTTCAAAATATTAGAAAATTTTTCTGTAAAAATTTCATTTTAATTTGGCTTATAGTAATAGCCTCTGTATGATTTTGCTGTCTTTATCTTAAATCCCTTCCCAGTCTACTTAATTTGCCTTTCTTCTTTCAATTCTTCTATCAACCAATATTTTTACTGAGCACCTACTATATTCCAGGTATGGAGGCAAATAAGTCATGTGCTCTGCCACTGAGGAAATTTAGTGTAGATATAATCTAAATGGGAGACTTAATTGAAAGCTAATAATTCCTACATATTGTGACTAGTGATTAATAATTAGTAATTAATAGAAATAATCTCTGCTTGGGCTGGTCTTAATTTGTTTATTGAAAGTGTTTTATTAAAATGCGAATTGGAGGAAGATAGGACATAGCTGGGTGAAAGAGGTTGAGAGGGCTAGAATTCAAGGCAGTTCTGCAAAATCAGATTGTGTGAAATAATATTATTAATTTGGGGAATAGAGAATACTTTGGCATGGCTGCAACACACAAAGGAGAGGTATAGAAAAGTCTGGAGATGTTAGCGAGGTACAGGTCACCTAGGACTTTGCATGTCATGCCAGGGGGCTAGGACTTTACATCCTTGGCCTCTGTAACAACATGTAAAAACCTTGAACGAAGGCCACATTAAATTACCTTCAAGATAAAGAGCTTCAGTACGGAAGCAGTAACGTGATAAGATTTAGGAAAAGCACAGTGTGGAATTATGGAGGGTAAAGGGTCAGGAGTAATTACTAAGGTACTATTACAGTAGCCCAAATAAGAGTTTGTGAAGACCTGAGTTTAGCCAGTAGCTGTTTTGCTGCAGGTGGGACTACTAGTCAGTCATGAACGGAATGAGGAAGAGAAAGGAATGCTCTCCGTTTTTTGGCTCCAGTGAATTGGCAGATGTTGGTGCCATTTACCTGGTAGACACATGGATTGGTTCTCTAAGTCTCCATTTGAATCTCCTCCAGTTTGGAGTTCAGAAAGCTAAAATTTACACTGCCCAGTTTTCCTTGCAGCCTGCATTCTGTATGGGAATTAGTTTTTCCCAATTAGATATTTTCTCAAGAGATTTGGAAAGCCTAAGTGAGGCCGAAGTCACCTTCCTGTAGCCCTAGCAGCTGGCTGAGGATCTGCCAGATGTCAGCTTTGGCACCAGGTGACTCCACCTTCAGGTGTCAGGTCACCCCCTCTGTGAATCAGGGATAGCAGGACCAGCGGCATGTCCTGATCTGTGGACTGCACTCAAGTGGTGTAAAATTGGAATAAATAAAATAGTTGAAGGTCTACAGCACCTATTCCAAAATTTTTGTAAGCACCTATTTCCTGTATTAAGTCCCTTTCTACTTGATACACTGAATGTCTGTTTTCCACACTGAACTATAATTATTATACCTGATTAAGGAATCCTTTTAAGAGACAAGATGCATTTAGTTATTAAAATTTTGAAATTGAAGTGTTTTTGAGACATCTAAATGGACATATCTATTTAGCAAAGATGAGTATAGAATACAGAGGAACAATCTGGTATAAAGACATATATTTTGGTTGTAGTAGATGTAGGCTGTACTGAAAGCTGTAGGCTTCTACTCGGATGGAAGAAAAAAGGGAATTATGAACAGAATCAGGAGGAACACATGTATTTGGGAGGCACATGTAAGAAAAGGAATAGGCAAAGGAGACTGTGTTAGTTTAAGTCTTCTGGAAAGAAGATACCAAGATAGGATGAAGTGCATATGATTTTACTGATGAAAAGACTGTGAGAAAGAAAAAAAATGGGGAGTGAGCCAGGAGAAACTGAAAAAACTGTCAAATCACAATTCGAGCCTGACCTTGAGTGAGGAGAGAGGGAAGTAGGCGGAATGGAAGTGTCCTAGACCTGCAGTGAATTTAGCCCCGCTGCGCACGGTGATTGGCTGGGGGCACCTGTGGGAAGTGTGATGGTGGAGCAAGTGTGACAGTGAATTTCAGAGAGCAATAGCAGGGGCTTATGGTCAGTTAAGCTCCCTGTAGTTGGAGGTCTACTGGCATATTTTCACAGCTGCCACGGAGTCTGAGAAGTGGTCAAAAGTGGTAGAAGAGAAGCAGGAGAGAGTCATTGGACTATCAAAGAATAAAGAGTATAAAGGAGATCAAAGGGCGGCAGACACAGATCAAGCAGAGATGTCAAGTGAAATCAGAATTGGTGTTTTTATACTGAAGTCAGTGTCGCCCTTTTCGGAATATATTTTGTTCACAGTATCTTTACTGATCAAAATATGACATAAAAATATAAACAGTTCCTATCAGATCAGTAAATTCTCAGTAATCCCAATAACACTTAAAAATAAAATAACATGCTCCTAATTAGGTCTGTTACAATAACTTTATATTTGAGTTTATGGGTAAACATTTTTAAGTGGATGTGTCAATCTCCCCTGAAGTTACAGTAATAGTATAATAATAGTAATAACTTCAAAGCTTACCATAAGAATTAAATGAATTAATATATATATAAAACATTTTGACTAGTGCCTTGCACAGAGTAAATGCTATATAAGCATTAGGTATATTTATTTTATATATTTTTTAACCTAATATTTTTATGGCTCTGTAGTCTTTCTGGGAATTGCATACTAGTCAGAATCCACTTTTTTTTTCACACTGTATTCAATGGGAGCAGTTTTTAAAGACACTTTGATTATGAAATTTGATTTCTTATTTGTGTAGGCACTGAAAACAATTTCCCTTTGTTTGCAAACACTCAGTGATACCTCATGTATCATTAAACTCCTATTTTCAGCACAGCAATGGTTCAGAGTGGCACGATTTAGCCACTTCAGGCCCAGAAACACGTAGGTCAGAGTTCTACACCCAAATGGGCTCGTTTGCTTTTTTATCAATGGAGAACTGGGTTACAAACTCTGTAGATAAATTCTCCTTTGCAATGAACTTGATGTGGTCTTTATCCCAATGAGTCATTTGAGAAAACTTAGTTTTTGCTTTTTAATGGATTTTTAAAAATCCAGGTGTGGGAGAAGAATAGGAGGGTATTTAACACCTTTCTTGCCTTGGTGGGGAGATAGAGAATGCCTTGCTTCATTAAGCCTTAACTAATAAATATTCTAAAAATCTACTATTTATTTAGAGTTATAGTTTTCCATGTGTAGTGCATATAGCCTCAGAAATTTTCTTATAAATTTAATCTTTGAATTAGATTTCATTGGCCTCTGAATTGATTCTGAATTTTAATTGCTTTTAAATTGAAAGACGCTTCTGTCACTTCCTGCCCCAACTTTTCCGTTAGTTAATCAACGATCTGTTTGGCTATTATAGTTGAACAACCTCTACTTAAATAAAATTATGATAAACAAATCTGTCATAAAGCTTAGCATTCCTCCATTTCTGATTCTATAACTTTGGATTTTCTCATATAGCATGCCTCTGAAGGTGTCTGTGCTACTTCCCTGCTTTTGATTACATCTGGTGGTATAGAGTTGATAGTTTTGTACAATATTATAATCAGGATCTCAGCTTTTCCAATGACTTGCAAAATAAGAGTTTGCAAAATAACTAAGTTCGGTTTACCTTAGTTTATCTAATATTATTAAAGAAGAGAAGCAGAAATATTATCTCACTGTGATGTTATAAGAAAATGTCTATGAATGCCCATGGAATGTTTTATAAAGTCAAAGCCTGTAAATGCTGAGTTTTGTCATTTCATGTATATGAGAGATTTTAGACTCCCTAAAACGTCCTGCAACACCTAACAAACACATCTTGAAAATTCTTTCATGAATAATTTTTATTCAAGTTGCTTTTGCTTGTGGCCAGAAGTCTTTACTTCATTAAAATTTCAGAAGTAACTTTAAGGTTATATGAAGTGCCTTCTCCCATTTAAGCTCAGTATATGTGTGACTGTGTACCTCTTACTAGATTCAGGAGGTAGTATTGCTCCTACACCCCTTCAACTAGAGTTTTGCTTGGATGAAAGGGAAAAAAATAGTGACAGAATTTGGTTTTGTAGCAAGGTGTGGTGTGTCAGAAATGACCATTCCTGTGGTCCTGTGTGTGAGGTAACCAAAGACCGAGTGTTGGCTGGTTACTGCCACCCACATTGTTTTTCAGGCAGGCTGTTTGGTAGCAAGGAGGAAAAAATTTTACCCAAGTTACCTCAAGTAAGGGGCTTTAATTGTGAGGCTGTATCATGAATTGAACTGCTGTTTTAGAGACCAACTGTTACCTCTTCAGTCTGTTCCAAACCCTGCATAGTTTCTATCTCTATGTTCCCCTTTTTCAGCTATTTTTGTTTTCTATCCAGACTTCTAATCCTGCACCTCTACCTTCTGTATAACCTCACTTCAGCCTGCCTTGGACCCCACAGGAACCTAACACTACCTGATGGAAACTTTGCATGTTCAGTACCCACTGGCAACTGTCAAGGTCTCTCCATGCTTCAGGTCAGATCCCTGAGAGGGTTTGGATGCCACAGCATGTCATAGGCCACAAACCAGAACATGGAGTAGCTCATCTTATGTCAGGTGCCTTCTCCAGGTCCACTTAGCTGTGATGGGCAGAGGGCCAAAGTGATACAAGGTAGGTTTCCAGGCACATAAATGTGGTGGCCTGGATAACCTCATGTAAAAGGATGGTTGTAGGTGATGCATCATGGATGGTACCTGGTATAGGTGAAAAAGAACAACAAATTGTTGCAACTTATATTGGAGACATTAGGGCAACGAAGAAGTTTCCCAGGTCAGTGTACAGCAGGCCAATATCATGGTGATTTATGCTCTAAATTTCCTGAGATGCAAAACACAGCAATATGCCTAGAGTATGTTGCACCATCTCTATTATTTGAATTAGACTTTAAAGTTGCACCCCAGATTGAAAACTCAACAATGATCTCAAATGATTGTTTTTCTTTTTTTTTTTTTTTTGCGGTACGCGGGCCTCTCACTGTTGTGGCCTCTCCCGTCGCGGAGCACAGGCTCCAGACGCACAGGCCCAGCGGCCATGGCTCACGGGCCCAGCTGCTGTGTGGCATATGGGATCTTCCCGGACCAGGGCACGAACCCGTGTCCTCTGCATTGGCAGGCGGACTCTCAACCACTGCGCCACCAGGGGAGCCCCCTGTTTTTCTTTTTCTACCGATGTTTTCATTCTTAGATGCCTATTAGTCCACCATATCGATTTAGTATTACGTATGTATTGCATTCACCATCTTGATGCCTTGAGTTTTTCATTATATGCACCATCATTTTGCATGTTGATATGATTATTAGCTAATGAATTGAGAAAAAACTAAGCAGTTATTTCTGAACAAATCAATGATAGTCAAGTGTATATGGAGTTCTTATACAAAAGAATTTCAATGAGTTTTTTTAGATTTTAACATTATGTAAGATATTGTAATAAGTGTTGGGCATTTGGTCTCTTCAGTCAATAGAAAACTTTTCATTTTCCAAACTCTTATAGGAGGGAAAAATACACTGTTTTTTTCATTGTTTGCCTTACTCTCCTTTGGTTTCCTAACATCCCCTCTGGTATTGTACAAAAGATACCTTAACTTTTTTTTTTTTTTTTTTGATTAGTGCCTCAAATTTAATTGTTCTTTTAAATGTGGTAAAACCACAATCTCCCAAAGCAAGTGCATAACTCTATTTATAGATTTTCTGTCTAGTTCCCTCAGTGGGTTATAGTCTAAACAAGATGATTCTAACACTAGACTCAAGACCCTCGAACAAGTTTAATAACAGATTTTAGGTCTCTGGCAATTCAGTAATATCCTTTGGCTTCAGTTACTCCTCACACTTCTCCAGTAAACATGCCATTCAATGTGAATTCTATTGCTCTAGGATATATGACTCTCGTTTACCTTTAAAGTTTAGAACTTTAGAAGCATGTTACTCTGTAACTGGGTTTTGTGGTTATTCATAGCTTTTTTCTTGGGGAAGTTTCTGTACATCAGATTATAATATTAAACAAGTTTTGCCTCTTTCAAAATAAAGGATATATTGAACATTTATATAGTCTTTAACATTTTAACATCCGCGCACTCACTGGATATAAAATCACTGAAGGACTTTTTTAACAACAACGACCATGCATAGGTATCCCAAGACTTTCATTCCTCCGTCACCCCATAAAATTTTTTATTTATGTAGAGTTGGAAGGGCTGTATTTCCTATGAAAAATAAACTTGATCACAGCGTATTTGGTTGCTTCTCAGGAGTCTAAGTAGTCTAGTACCCTTGCAATCCTAGTTTGACGTGTTATTCTCCATGTGATAGCCTTTGCCTCTGTCTGGGATCTGATAGTCACTGGCACTGAATCAAGCAACTAAAACGAGCAAGGTAACATTCTATTTATATGATCTTTCATAGATTCTATCAGGACTATAGGGTTTGGTACAGTTCCACATCTGTTACTTTAAAACCACGGAAGGCGTGAAGCCATTTTAGTTAGCCATTAGGGGGACCATACCATGTTTCATGAGCATAGCTTGATTATTGCTGCATGATGAAATTTAACATTTATTAAAAATTACATTTTCTCCTAAAATTCTATGCAGTTATTTATTGATTCATTCTGTCAGTCAAAAAATTCATTAAGTACCTTGTATTAATAAATTAGTTTGAATTAGTTTGCTAGGACTGCCATAACAAAGTATCATAGACTGGGAAACACAAACAGCAGACATTTATTTTCTCACAATTCTGGAGGCTAGAAGTCCAAATTCAAGGTGTCAGCAGGATTGGTTTCTTCTGAGGCCTCTCTCCTTGACTTGCAGATGGTCATCAACTCTATACGTGTTTTCCCCTCTGTATGTGTCTGTATCCAAATTTCCTCTTTTTTATAGGACATCAGTCATATTGAATTAGGGCCCACTCTAATGACCTCATTTTAACTTAATTACCTCTTTAAAGGTCCTATCTTCAAATACAGCCACAGTCAGAGGTACTAGAGTTAGGACTTCAAAATGTGAATTTGTGGAGGTTCACAAATCAGCTTATAACAGTACCTGCCCTGTTATTAGGCACTGGGCTATCTGTTAACAGTCAAATATTTACTTGTTAACTCAATGTATGTTTAGTAAACCAGGGGCTATTCCAGGTGCTGGGGATGTAGTAAAGACCAAAACAGAAATAATATTCTAGTGGGTATATATAGAGGCTAAATGAATTAGTGCTACTCAGAAATCACTGCTTCTTTTAATATTAAATTCCAAAGGCGTGTAAATCAATATGGAAAGGTTTTGTGAGAATTTATAAACAAATCAGTGTTTGGTTCCAATAAGGAACAGCTATCCCTGCCTGCTGGAAACTTCTAAATTTCTTATTGTTTCCTGGATGTATAAACTATAGTGAAGTTAGTTTTGAGTCAATGTAAAATAATACTGAAGATTAAGCAGGATACCTTGATTTAGCTATTGTACAATGGTAAGGCGTGAGGTGTTTGGCAGAACTTAAAAATGTGAACTCCAGTTTTGTTAAAATTGTATTTCCTTGAAATATGTATTTTGTTACTGGTGACAGCTTTGAAATATCTACTGCAAATCTACTGCTGTTGTCACAGAGCAAACATTTCTGATTTTTTGGTTTTTGCTTTTTTTGTTATGCATATAAATCATTTATATATTTAATATAAAATGCTGATGAAATGTGTGAATTTTAAGCAGAAGCTCAGATATTTGTGCATGTGTCTACATCTGTATAACTCAATTTCAGTTTTGTATCATGAGTTCTCATGTCCCCTCATTGTTGATAAAACTTAGAAGTCGTGTATAAATGAAAACAAACTAGGGATTCACTAGTCATTTTCATTGAAGAATCGAGTCCTATTCAATGGTTACCTTTCCTTCTCAGGGTTCTCTAGCTTTTGACCTGTCTAGTCTTGGCTTTAAATTCCCTTATGCACTTATTCAGTTGTCACACTGTGTTACTGGGGCAGAAACAGCCCTCTTTTAATCCTCATTTGGCCAAGACCTATACTGACACTGGCTGCTGGTATCCTGGTCCATCTGTTTCTGAGCAGGAAGGATGTTTGAAGCTCAGGCCAGCAGTGACTGAGTAGGCTATAAGCATACATCACGCTCTTGATCAGCCCTCTGAAACTGCATTACTTGGTGGGTAGATCGGGCCAACCTTTTTATGTGGACCATCCTCCCCTTTGTGGGGTAACCTTCTGATAGGTAAGTCCATAGTCATTTACAGCTCATCACTTTGCCTAACTGGGAGCTCCCCCGGTTTTTGGATTTTTTTCTTTTCTCATTCCAGGGATTCTATTTCTCTTCTTCATCACTGGTTTTCTGTTCATATAGCTTTCTGTTCTATTTCTCTTCTTCATCACTGGTCTTCTCTTCATATGATGGTTGGAGAAAGGGAAGCTGTTGGCCTTTTAGTAAGATCTGGAAGGGTGTGTAGCTCCCACTTGTTTGAAGCTTTCTTTAGAAAATGGAATACTTGACTCTTTTCTGTCCCCAGCATTTGGTTCAAGCTCCAGAGAAACAGGAAATGTTCCACTCAGATTCTTGGGCATTTCTTTTGTTATTGAATTTCCTTTATGAGGCATCATTTGACATATTAAAAAAATGTATCAGAGTTTGTGGATTTGTATCAAATCTGGAACAGCTATTCTATCAGTAGAAACATAATATTCTCTTTTATTTTTAATGGATTTATTTATTTAATTTTGGCTGTGTTGGGTCTTCGTTTCTGTGCGAGGGCTTTCTCTAGTTGCGGTGAGCGGGGGCCACTCTTCATTGCGGCCTCTCGCTGTCGCGGCCTCTCGTTGCGGAGCATAGGCTCCAGACGCGCAGGCTCAGTAGCTGTGGTGCGCGGGCTTAGTTGCTCCGCTGCATGTGGGACTTTCCCAGACCAGGGCTCGAACCCGTGTCCCCTGTATTGGCAGGCAGATTCTCAACCACTGCACCACCAGGGAAGCCCCATAGTATTCTTTTGATCAGAGTAAGGGGTTTAAGTAGTTTGAGGTTTAAATTCTTGATCATGTTCCAGATATGCAATATGATTTAAATAAGTAAGTCAATCTACTGATCCATGATCTTGTAATTCTTCGGGTATTTATTGACAGAGGATGAATTGGAATGAAGATTAGAAATGAGGGATTGTGAAATCATTGAAAAAGGAGCATCTCCATTATATTTGAAAGATGTGTTTTTTAATTACCAAGAAGATTTTAAGGAAAAGTTTCTCTAACTGATCAGAGTATGCTTTTATCTTATTTTGGTCAGCATACCAGGCTGTCCTTTGGTTGGAAAAATGAAATAGAGGACGTTTTCTGGGGATTGTTTTCCAGATACTAGTTATAAGTCAATAAAATTATAGCCTAATAACATTTATCCTAAGAATCTCATAGATCTTCATTGCACAAAGGAATCCATATTTCCACTGTGTTATGAGGAGAGCAAACATAATTTATCTGGGAAAGCACAGTCTAAGAATTTATTGCAAATCGAAAGTAAATCTATTTTATAACCACCACAGAGACAATTAGGAATTTTACTTGCTTAACTATCTGATGAAAAGCACCGGTTTACAAGAGAAATGAAAATACGTAGCTGAAAAAACTCAACCATTCTTTTTCTGCCTTTTGATTTATTTTGTGGAGAGGGACTAAAGTATAAATGACCTTTCTGGTGAGCAGGACTACGTCTGGTGGTGTGTTTTGGGGTGTCTGTGACCTTAATATGATTTTAGGCAGCCTCTCTCCTAATGGGTGGGGTTGTGTTCCTATCTTGCTCGTTGTTTGGCATAGGGTGTCCTGCACTGTAGCTTGGTGGTCGTTGAGTGGAGCTGGGTCGTAGTGTTGAGATGGAGATATCTGGGAGAGCTTTCGCCATTTGATACTACATGGAGCAAGGAGGTCTCTGGTGGACTAATGTCCTGAACTCAGCACTCCCACCTCAGAGGCACAGGACTGACACCCAGCCCGAGCACCAAGACCCTGTCAGCCACACGGCTCAGAAGAAACAGGAGAAAAAAAAGTAAGAAAGAAAAAAATAAAGTTATTAAAATAAATTATTAAAAATAAAAAAGTAAAAAGTAATTTAAAAAGAAAGAAAGAAAGAAAGAACAACCAAACCAAAAAACAAAACCACCAATGATAACAAGCACTAAAAACTATACTAAAAGAAAAAAAAGCAGACAGAACCCTAGGACAAATGGTAAAAGCAAAACTACCCACAAAAAATCACACAAAGAAGCATACACATACACAATCACAAAAAGAGAAAAAGGGGGAAAAAAGTATATATATATATATATATATATATATATGTATATCTTTGGGGAAGTCTGAGGTCTTCTGCTAGCATTCAGTAGGTGTTCTGTAGGAGTTGTTCCACATGTAGATGTAGTTTTGATGTATTTGTGTGGAGGAAGTTGATCTCCATGTCTTACTCCTCCGCCATCTTGAAGGTTTCTCTCCAATAATTTAATTTTAAGAAATAGTGCTTTTTGCTAAACACTTTGTCCTCTGTCTTGGTCAAGTTTGCTATCTTGCTGAAGCCATAAATCATACATCATGTATAAATAAAACAAGTAATAGAAGATCTTTTGGTTACCTAAAATATTTATGCTCACTGAACAGCTAATGAAAGAAGGAATGTAACTGTACAACTACAAAATCTGCTGTGAGGACTGAACATATACATAGAAGTTAACATAATTTTCACTTACCTAGTACAAGCATCTGATATGCATGTCACAAGTTATTTTGCAGGATCCTAGTGCTTCATCTATTCCTGAGCAGGACATAATTTATATGTAGAGCAGGGAGGCTGTTTTCCAACTAATTATTTTTTTCTCTTTTTATGTGAATTGCTATGAAAAATTATTTTAACTCTATCATAAAATTTCACAGAGACAGACGTTTACATAAACACACAGTTGTAATCGTAATAGACAGTATTTTTGATGTTTGACTTCTGAAAACTTTCAATCACCCCTCCCCTTTTTCCTCTGCCAGATATCTGTGCAATCTGATAAAAAAGCCCAGTGCCTTCCTTCCATTGGCGCTGGTGGAAAATTCAAACCAGGCTAGTTCCTGGTGGGTACCCCATCCTAGCTCCACCCAATAACCACCGCAAAAACACAAACCACCATCTTCCTTTGCTCTTGTTTCCCTCCTGTTGAAACCTGAGCCCTCCCTGGGGAATCATTTTGTTGATTGTTACGTGAATAATAAACTATATCGTATGCATGGGTGCCTACGTGTCACTTGTCCAGACATCTGTAAATTTCTGCAGAGGGTGGGGAGGGGGGAAGAAGTGCTGCTCAGCTTCCAGCAGGGGATGCTAGGTGCCAGAATAAAGTCGTGATCATATACATCTCTTTTCTTAGTACATTTATTTTGTGTGGTTTTGCTCCTCTCTCCCACTCTCCCCATTCCCATATCAGCAGCCCCCTCATAAGGTACTCACCGTCTTCACTTCAAACACCATGGATTAGTTTTGGTAATTTAAAAATTATATATACATAGAATAATACAGTATGTGTTCTTGCTGGTGTTATTCAACATTTTGTTTGTGCGCTTTATTAAGAGTAATGTTTTTAGAATAGTTAGTTGACTATTCTAAAATGACTATCCCACAATTTATCCAGTGTTTGTCTGTTATGAATAATGCTTCTATCAACATTCTTGTCCACACATCTTTTGGTGCACATTTCTGTAGGATATTTACCTAGGAGTGGAATCACTGAATCATTGGATATGTCTATGGGTTGTAATAGATATGGACAAATAGTTCTTCAAAAATGTTATACCAATTTATAGCTACTGTGAGGTGTTTCTTTTATTTATTATTTATACTTGTAGCCAGAATCAACCTTTCTCATACATTTAAGGCCACGAATGAATATTTTATATAATTCCAGTATCTTGAATTATTTTAGTATTAAGATTCAAAGTTTATATTTCCTTGTTATACAGATAAAAGATATTAACTGATGGAAAGGTCTTTGAGGCGCTGTGACAGTTTCTCAGGTGCACTGTAATTATTTCTGTATAGCATAGTTTTTATAGAAGAGTTTTGATCTTGCTTTTAGTCTACAAATTGGAGTAGTTCCCAGTGAAAGGTTGAGAAGTGACTGATGGTTCAACTAATCCTCTTATCTCTCAGAAAATGAATTTTGTGTGTTATGTTGACCCTTTAGCCAGACTTCTTTGTTTACATGTATTGAAATGCATTTATATTAGAAAAGATTGTTTTAGAAAAAAAGTAGGGACATTTTCTTTTTCTTCTGCTGTAATGAGTATCCAATTTAGTCCAGGCATATTATTTTCACCTCCTATTTGGGAACTTAATTAGTTATGATGAACACTTATATATAAAGTTTTGAGACAAAATGTACAACTCTTCAAATTAAATGCCAATTGCTATATTATGCTGTTTATTCTTCTTGTGAAGCATTATATGCTGACCATAAAGTGATGATGTTGGTAATAAGCACAACCTCAATTATCACTTGAATGCATCAGTTTAATCTAATCTATTACAAACTAAGCAAAATGATGATTTAATGATGACTCAGTGATTCCATAGATGATTCAATGATCATTCAATTAAATGTGTTGAGAAAATTGGCAAGGCAGCTGTAAGGGAAGTATTTAATTTCTTTTTCTTTGCTCACACCCTATTTCAAAATCAATTCGAGATGAATTAAGTAGTCAAATGTTTTAAAAAAAGGAAGAAGAAAGAAAAAGCGAAAATACTCTGAAAAATGAAATTTTACCTTATTTTGAGGTAGGATGCTATTGTCTAGATAATTTTCTTTATGATTTCTTCCACTGCACTCATGTATTTATGTTTATATGTGTGACTGTTCACTGTATTAGTCAGGGATCTCCAGATAAACAAAAGCAATAGGGTGTGTGTGTTATTTTTACATACATGTATATATATAATATACTGAATATATAATACATATAAAATGATGAGTAGACACATAAGATGCTATGGAAGCTGTGAAATCCCATGATCTGCCGTCTGTAATCTGAAGACCCAGAAAAGCCAGTGGTGTAATTCAGCTCAAGTCCAAAGTCCTGAGAACCAGGGGAGCCTATAGCATAAATCCCAGACCAAGGGCAAGAAGAGAAGAGATATGTTCTCGCTCATGCACTGAGGCATGAATAAAGGCCAAATTCCTCCTTCCTCTGTCTTTTTTCCAGGCCTTCAACAGATTAGATGATACCCACCCACACAGGGCAGGGCAATCGACTTTACAGAGTGCACCAATTCAAATGCTGATCTCATCCATAAACACCCTCGCAGACGCCTAGAAATAATGTTTAATCTGGGCACCACTTGCCCAGTCAAGTTAACTCATAAAATTAATAATCACATTTACCCAATGGAAAAGTCATGAAATTGAAAAGTCAAAAATATCTGATTGAAATTTTGATACACGTGTGGCATGAAGTTAAGGAGGTTTACAGCCTGCCTTAATATATAGATGATACATATAAAATTTTCTTCTTCAAAATATCTTAAAGCTAATATGTAGGACATAAGAAAAAAGCACAAAAGAGAAAACACAAATGCAAAGAAATTTATGAAAACATATTTAACTGATCTCGGATGGCCTTGGCCTGCAGTGGCTTGAAGTAGGAATTCAGTTCCTGGCCAGAGATTGAAGTCAGCCCACGGCAGTGAGAGCGCTGAATCCTAGCCACTAGACCAGTGGCCAGTGACAAGGCCCTGGCCCATCAGCTGGGTAGAAATGAATTTCCACAGAGAGACGGAAAGCAGTGAAACAATTATAGTGTTAATCAGGAGGGAAAAGAGTACGTGTGGATAGACATATGGGTGGTGGGCTCAGAGGGAGAGTCGCGCCCCCATTGTAGTTTGAATCACTTTAATGGGGCATTTCTTCTGGGTTTCCTTTGGCCGTCATCTTGCTTTACCTAGTTCTGAGTTCATATTTGATGTATCTCAGGGTCCTCCAGTGTGTGCACGAATCTCTCAGCCAAGCTGGATTCTAGCAAAGAGGCCTATGGGTAGGTTGACTTCACCTACTGTGTGGTGGCGTCCCATCCCTTTTGACATTCAAGGAGCCTTTCTGCACATGTGTAGTCAGGAAGGTCTCCTTGACCTCGAGAATGAGAAATGTGTGGTCTCTTATTTGGGCAGGGCTCAGCTTCTCTTCCCTCCTGCTATTTTGGAGTATCTGTCCACGGGACGAACTCCAGCTGCTCGGCCTGGGGCCCATCTATCTCCTGCCCCATAACCACTCTAAAAATCAATGAAATGTACTTTCAACCAGTGTTTTGCTGACTGTTTTGTTTATCAAAATGGCAAATATGAATGATATGGTTTCAATCAATACCATCAAGGGTATTGATTAAAACCATCGGCCCCCTCATGTTCCTCCCATGGAAATGTAAATTGGTCCAATCTTTCTGGAAAGCAATTTGCAAGATTACCAAGACACTTTAAAGTGTCTTTAGACTTTGTTTTCCTCTTTTGTACATTTTGTCTGAGGAGATGAGTTTATGATAAATCATAATTTATGTGTAAAAATGTTCACAGCAGTGTGATTTGGAACACCCCTAAACTTGACAAACTGCTAATTGAGAAAATAGCTTAGTGCGTTACTGTATGTTCACATGATAGGATATTGTGAAGCTACTGAACCTGATTTACTCAAATAAAATTTGCACAAGAGGGTAATGAATTAAGTGAGGAAAAAACAGGATAAATTTATGACAGCATCTGCTAAGCGTTAACCAAAACCCGCTTTATCCTCTTTTCTGGTAACACAGCTAGAATATATTTGTAGTTAGGTAGGTTCAGGTAACTAAGTTCTAATGGAATATTTGTAAAAATTATTTTCTTATCCCAAAAGACCCCCCCAAGAAGGATGATCTGTGCTTTTTCCCCTTCCACTGAGTAGACAGAGGTGACCATGGTGACTTTAGAATGGACTAGCTGATGATGGAGAAATGTGCCCCTGAATGACCACTCTTCCTACACCCAAAACACACATGCAGTCACTCAGGACTCTGAGCAAAAAAATATATTTTACAGCTGTTGTTACAGACTTATGTTTTGCTTTTTTAGGTGGCACGGGTTTTTCTAAAACTTACCAAGGGTACAGATGGGGAGATAACATTAAGAGCAATAACACAATTCTCCTGTATTCTTTCCATATTTGCTTATGGAAAGGAGAATGCTGCTCATGGATTTTTTGAAGTCCCCTGGAGTTGTCTTCACCAGTGTCCTGTATGTAAGCTGTTGCTTCAGCTATAGTGGCATCATCCGTTTAGGCCCTTTTTGGAGCTCTGGGCATCTCCAAAGTGCATTGCCATGGCTACCAGGTACCCTCATCTCTCTTAGAGCATCTTTGAGGTTCAAGAGAGTGAGGAAAACTGAAGTGATATTCAGGTACAATCTTTTTATTTTATTCTTTCAGCCATAGCACTGCAAATAAACCAAAACATTGTTTACTGTTTCAAAGATGGTATCTTCTTTGGTACACTGAGATGTTTCTTTATTAAGGATTTAATTTTGCCAGACAATTATTTTAATCAAATTAGCTGCTCAGTTAATATAGTGTGGTGATTTTATTGAAACATATCCAAGCTTTCATTATTTCTACTTGGAATTAAAATGATTATTTAAAAAAATAGCAGTACTAAACGTCTTTTTAATGAAGTGGAGTGAGAAAATTTTATTGTGCCCATTTTATTCTTCACATAATTAACATCTATGTTTTATTATGTTTTATCACATTTGATCTTTATAATCAAATTTGGCTATATTGCAATATGAATTTCACACTATTCCTAATGATAATCTGTATAATACTTTTTAGAATTTATCATTTTTATTATAACCTGAATAATCGTATTCTTAGGCAGCACAATTATTCTTAGGGTGCACATTTTATAGAGAACTGAGGTCAAATAATTTTTTCTCAACCAAGCCTATGTAATTTTGGTAAAGTCAAGCTATGATCTGTATTAAGCTGGCTCCCAAGAGGAAGCAGTTAGCATACTTGGAATAGGGTAATTCACAGAGAGGTTAATTATTAAAGAGGCTTTTTACAAAGACACGGGCATAGATAGTGCAGGAACTGGAACTGTTACTTCCTCTAGACCTGGAGGGGTAAGAAGAGGGTTCCAGTTACTGGAGCCCGGAAGGAGAGATTCCTGAGGAGTGAGCTGCCTTGAGAGAATCAGTAACCTTCAGAGAAGGGAACCTGTCTGCTCTCAGAGGGAAGGTGATGGGAAATAAATACACGAACCTCATCTTCTCCCTCCGTCTGATCTCCTGCCAAGTTCGTCTTTGACCAAACCCAACCAAAAGCCAAGGGAAACTTTCATATGGTTCATATAATTCAGCCCACTGAGGTGGGAGGGGCAGGGCATCTGCTACCAGACCTCAGGCTCCATCTGACCAGAAGCTGGTCCTCCTCCCTTCACAGCAGAGAAGATCTTGTCCTGTTGGCTATCGAGGCTTAAGTGATGATTCAGGAAGTCTCTGTTTCGGTCCCTCCCCCCTCAGGTCTTATTGCATAGCCATTGGTAGAAGAGGAGGTGAAGACTAAACTACTGGTTCCTGAGGATTCTGCTGGATCCAGTGTTACAAGTAATACTAAGTAACCAGAGACTGAAAAGAACTTTGTACTGTGTATTTGTTATTTTTTGGCAGCTCAGCTTCTAAATATCCTTGCTATACACACGGTCTAAGTCAAATATATGCTTCCACCAGACTTCACATCTGGAGAAGGATACACACACACACACACACACACACACACACACACACAGAGTCATAGGAGAAATTACTTGAAGCCACAGCAGTGGAGTCAAGAGTCCTACCGTAGTTGCCGTGGCTATGAAATGATGTTCACTGCCGGTGGATGACCGGTGGGGACAGCACAGCAGCTGTACCTTAACCAGACAGTTGCAATGGCATGACCTTGACTTTCCTCTCTGCTACCCAGAGGACTCCCTTAATTTCTGTTACTTCTTTGCTGATTCCGTGTGATATCTGGTATCCTGTTCATAAATTCATTTTCTACTTAAATTAGCAAAATTATCTTTCTGTTATTTTCAACAAAAACTCCAGTGGGAAAAAACCCTCTCAATGCAAGCATTATTCTTCAAACTGCAGGTCGAAACCAGTCGTGAAATAATAGGTAGGCAGCAACAGTTAAAAAAAGAATTAGAATGTAATAGATGAGAAAATATAATGCATCACTTCTATTAAATTTAAGTATTTTTTCATTAGAACTTTGGGGGTTTTGTATGTGTTTGTTACTGTCTGTATATATGTGCTGAACTAAATGTAATATCAATTTTTTAACATGGGAAATGGTCAAAGAAGCTTGAAAATCATTATTCTAGAGTATATTACAAGATTCTGGTTGTCCTTTTTTTTTCAGCCATGGTAGGTGAAGGAATTCATGGCCTCACTACAATGTAAACAGAACATTAATCGTTTTTGAATTAGTGTTCACCACGAGCCAAATTGAAGTCTTAGATTGTGTGCTTTAAAAAAAAATTGTATCCTATGCTTTTATGTGGCGTGGTAAATTTGTCTCCATCATCAAAAGCTTTGAAAGTAGGGCTTCACTGGTGGCACAGTGGTTGAGAGTACGCCTGCCGATGCAGGGGACGCGGGTTCGTGCCCCGGTCCGGGAGGATCCCACATGCCGCGGAGCGGCTGAGCCCGTGAGCCATGGCCACTGAGCCTGCGCGTCCGGAGCCTGTGCTCCGCAACGGGAGAGGCCACAACACTGAGAGGCCCGCGTACCGCAAAAAAAAAAAAAAAAAAAAACCAAAAAAAGAGTGGATGGTGGTAAAGAGCAGGAGTTTTTCTTTTTTTTGTAAAAAGATCATAGAGAATTATCTGCTTTATAAGAGAGTTGTAGTGATTTATCTTGCAATTCAAAGAAAAGAAAAAACATAGATCCTGTCTTCTGATCTTGAGACCCAAGTGTATGACTTCACCAAATTTCAGGGGATACTGTGCTCTCAGGTGCAGTTAAGACAAGCCAGTACAGTAAGTACTCTCTGAAAGATGAGGATGTTTGTGGAGTTTGCTGATAATGGATCTATATTGGCCAAGGCACAGTAAAAAACTTTCCGAAGGGGTGGTTGAGTCAGAGGCAAGAATATACAGAACTTATTGGGAACAGAGGTGTGGATAAGATCTAATGACCAGGGATTATGATGTAGGTGTTAATGGATAAAATTAGTGAGGCTGCTGTGGAGTAGTTTCAACAGCTCACCTGAAAGAGAGTGAGCCCCAGGCCTTGACCAGGGTTAAGTAAAAATAAGTATAAAATTTAAGGAGTATCTTTCTGTCAGGTTCATGCACATACGGAGTTGGCACTTGCACTGCCCTGAGAGTGAGTGCTTCCTTAAATTTTATGCTCTAGATTCCAACTCTTTCTTCACCCTAGTCTTTGTCAAGGTGACTTCAGAAGAATTATCGCACTTGACCTGCAACTGGGGCACTGTTTGTCACAGTGGTTACAGTCTTTGCACACAAATGTTAGCTACATTATGAACAAGTACAACAATCTGTGTATTTATTGTCTGTTTTGTGCCACTGATCTTTTTGTGTGTGCTAGTATTCCACTCTTTTGGCTTCTATAGATTCATGGGGTGGTGCAAGTGATTTCCTGTCATTATTCTTCAAAACTGTTTGTGGCTAGGCTGATTCTTCTCAATCCCAATTATCTTTCAAATGGTTTTGCCGAGTCCTAAGTGCCATACCACTGAGGGTATTGACTGGGATCACAATGAATTTGTAAACAATTTCATAGAAAATGTTTACCTTGCCAAGCCTGCCCATCAAACATGACTTCCCAAAAACATGGAAAATGGTTTTCCATTTATTTAGGTGGGTGTTTTTTGCCTTTAGTAAAGTTTGGTAATATGCTTCATATGGGTCCTGAACATTTCTAGTTGAATTGATTTATAGACATTTTATGTATTTTATTGCTCCTATGATGGAATAATTTTTTGATCATATTTTGAACATTTTTGGCTTCTATATAATAATAAGCATTATTCCTGCTTAATTTTACCACTTCCCATTACTGAACCGCGTTATCCATATTAATAATGCGTCGATAGATTTTCTTGTAATTTCTCCACAGACAATAACATATATATATATATAGGATAATAATTATTGTCTCTTTCCAATATTTGTACCAATGATTCAATTTCATTTTCTTTGTGCCCTGGACAAAATATCTAGTAAGATGCTACATAGTAATGGCAATATAATGCATTCTGCCTTTCTCTTGATTTTATGTGAATACTTCTATTTATCTAAGTTATGTATCTCTGTGTCTTAATTTCCTCATCTGTAAAATGAAGGTAATAGTACCAATACACAAAGTTAAAGGAAGATTAAGTGAGATAATTATAAATTATTATTATTTATACATAAATTGCTAAGAGTGTGTCTTGGCCTCTTTGGAATTCAAATAGTAGAGATATCTAAAAGTGCAGAACAAAGTTTCAAAGAAATGGAAACTATGTTGGAACAGATCATAGCTTTGGAGAATAGATTTAGGAGACCTGGAGGAAAATCCAAGGCAGGTATGGGTGAGTTCTTCTTCTTCTTTTTTTTTTTTTTTTAAACTTTACATGTTTCATTAAAAGAAGTTTTAATATGAAACATTTAAAATATATAGAGAAGTAGAGAGAATAGCAATGAACTTCTATGTTCCTATATCACCCAATGCCTACTGTTATTAACATCTTTCCATTCTTAGCACAGTATTGTAAATGAATTGTACTTCAATTTTAAAAAATACATAAAACTGAAAAGCAGAAAAAAACCCAACAAACCAAACAGCTTTCCATTCTTGAGAAACAGTCACATCTTTATCTTCAGAGATATAGAGAATTTGTCATGAAGCAAAAGCTGATTTTTTTTTTCCACCTAGTGAAATTTTAGTTAAATTTGGCTTCTGTGTCTAGGCTCAGAAATCAATTGAGCTGGTTTTCAAGGAGGTTAATTTTAGACAAGTCTAGTGTTTCATTTTCTAGTCACTAACTCACTGACTCAAGCTGAGTTTTCTGCTTTTCCTCCTTGTCTGCACAGGGGCCCGGTGCAGATGTAGCAACTTTTTTCCCTCAGTGTCCTTCTCTATGAAATGGTTGTAGTAGAACTTGGCTCTAAGGCCAGCTAGGTAACATTCTCCTGCCTCAGGACTCCTCAGAGACCGTTATATATAATCACCAAGTGTCACAGGCATGACATGAATGATTATGCAAAGCTCTATGCCCAATTTCCAAGTGGCTCCATGATTTGATAAAATGATGTGGCCATTTGTGAAATGCAAGCAAATGAGAGGAAATGGAGGGTATAGGATTTCAGAAGTGACAGAGTTGTTCTTTACCGAGTATCTAGTGTGTGTTAGATAGTGTTTCTGAACAACAAGACCATATCCCTGTCCTCCTGCAGCTGACAGTCAAACTGGTAAGTAACACTCAAAAACTTTCTGTTCTCTATTTCTATGCTTAACTGTAATACACTACAAGCAGGAATTAATTTCATCACTGGACATATTTGGGCACAGTAAAAGTGAATTCTCAAGACTTATAAGCTATATTAAATAGAGATATAAATACAAAAGTATTTCATTCATAGAAAGATATAATTCTTGTCTCTGTGTTAACACTTTCCTTTTTAATAGTCAAATTCAGGGCAAATGAAAGGAAGTATAACTTTGTATAGCTAGGAGAAATTTGAATACCAAACCTATTAAAAACTGAAAATAATAATAATATGTCTAAAAAGATTTAAATAAATTCACTGATATTTGTTCCTAATAACTTCAGGAATATATTTTAGTATACCTTTTTTTTATTTTAATTTTAGAAAAGCAATTTTTGTTGTACTTTAAATGTTTTTAGGTGATTCTAAATCTAAGATGAAAAATGATGATGAAAGATAAAGGAACTACCAGCCATGTTTACATTCTTAGAATGGTTTTCTTGTACATAGGTGTTTTTAATTTCTGAGAATAATTCCCTTGAAATCATGTAGAAAAGATACATTTAACACTTTTTATTTCATATAGGTCATTATGCAAAAATCTGTTTATCAGAGAGGCCAGTTTTAGTGAGTCAAGAACATGTGAATATATAACCAGCTATTGAAACTTTTAAATTGATGTTTAAATTACTAAAGTATTCTAAATAGTATTTTAAAATAAAACGTATATTATAATATGCAGACATAACTCTTAAAGCTAAAGCTACTCTTTTTTCCCTAGAGATAACTTCTATTTTAAGTATGGCATTCCAGAATTTTTTCCATGCATTTATACTACATGAATTTACACATAGAAATATTTTGTGTATATATGTTGCATATGCTTTACATAAATGATGGCGTATTTTAGATGTTATTCAGCAACTTCCTTTTGCTTTTTACTGAAATATATCCTAGTGCTCTTTCCAAGTCGGTATCTAGAGAATCAGCTCATTTTTAAAATTACAGCATCATACTCTATGATGTGGAAATGCTAAGTCTAGAATCTTTGTTCTTTCTAGATCCTTTAAAGCTTATGTAGCTACTGATGATAATTTAGGGTAGAGCCATCTTAAAAAAGAAAAAAACTTCACTTAGCACTGCATATTGATTTTTCTCTTCCATGGTTGTACTTGACAAGCTTGTTAGCCATTCTTCATCTTTTAAAGCATTACTTTATTTCTGGTGAAACAAAATCAAAATGTTCCCAATAATTAATGATCTAAGGTAGGAGTAACTTTTCTCTGTAGTAAAAGCAGCAGAGCTTTTAGGATCTTAAAACTATGCTGTTGCCAGTTAAGTAAATGCAGAAATAGTTTTTATATGACCACAGAACTTTTCTCTCTGTCTGTCAAAGTCCAATCTTTCTAGAGTAGAAACAAAGCAGTTCTTTGCAAGGAGGCCAACTAAAATTACACACAAATGCAGAATGATTAGGTTGCCTGGTATTTTCTGTAATTTAATCTGAGCATCAGATCAGGATGGCCTCCAAAGCTGTTCCAGTACTGGTCATCTATGAAGGGTAATGTCAAAAGTGTCATTTTTCTTATCTCTTTCTCTCACGTGCTATGCATTCTTAGTCTTTTTCTCTTTCTCTTTCCCTCTCCCTTCTGTTACTGACGGAATACATACTTTAAAGAAAAAGATTGCTGTACATTTCCTAGTTTACAACCTACCTTCTGCACTTAACCATCAAATCATATGTTTATTCAGAAATGTGATGGCAATTCCTTAGAAAACCATTCAACCATTTATTTTATCAGCGCAATTCTCTTCGCTCTGGAACTTTTGGGAGTAAGAGTAGCTAACATTAGTTTAGCGTTCTCTGTGTGCCAAGTGATGTCACTGTAACCCCACGAACAGATTGTGACATTATCCATAAATTACAGATTAAACAAATGAAGCACAGATTGGTTAAATAGCTTGTTTAAGGCCACACAGCTAATAAGTGGCAAAGATAGTATTTAAATTCATATTTTGTTTTTCTCGGAGACCACATATGCAAACTTTGCATTTTATGACTCTACATGGGATAAAACTAATGGATGGGGTTACAGTTTCATAGAGACATTCCTTGGAAACATAGATGCATAAATCTGTATTTTTTTTTCTACACGGAAGGGCAATATAATACACATATAAATTTTTATGAAAATATTCTCCTAGACTCTTGCCAGTTTAACAACCCAGGAATGCCTTTCTCAAAGACCTGGGAGCCTTCTCTAGAACGTGTAATCACCAGGAAAGGTAGAGTCCCCATCTCCCAGTCCCTACAGGGGAGTAGGGGCCGAAGTTCGATAAGTGGCAGTTTGCAAACACACATGGCCTCCACACTGAATTATGTCCTTCAGTACTTTCCCATTAGCTCACCTCAGCATTTAAAGTTCCTCCTGCCTTTTGTTTCAGCAGAGTTAAGTTCAGCCTCTCTTCCCTGTTGCAATCACCTTGACTTGTTGCAATCTCAACTGTCTTGAATAAAGTCTTCTTGTCTGTTTAATTCGATCTGGTACAATTTTCCTTGACACCTGAAGAAACTTCTTTTTGAGAGGAGATGGAACAAAATGTGGATTAAAGTCTTCTGCTCTCTTCTGTCATCCACTGAGTAATCTATGAAACATCAGCAAATCCACTGGCCCATGCACAGTGTCTCTTGGCCTATACCTCTATTACTCATTTTTCCACCCAAATCTTAAATTCGAGGCTGGTGGATGTTCCAAACAAGTGCCTATAAAAGATAGTCTGGTGTGATTAGCGGTAGAATCAGAGGTTCCAGGTCCATCAAATATTCTAGTCTCTGGATTTCCCTTTTCTCTACAGTTGGCTAGAGTAAAAAAAAAAAAAAAAAAGTAGTCAACTGTCTTCTGTGTAATATTCATTGCTGTTCATGCTGCCTGTCTTACCATAGGCTTTTTACACCCTTCACCTTCTAAATCCATATAGTTTCCCTGACAGTTGGAGAGAGTATGATAAAATGATCCTGTGGTTACTGCTGTAGATTACAGAGGCTGGTAATAAGAGCTATCATATAATAAAAACGAATTCTGTGCCAGCCAAGTGCTAACCACTTTACACAGATTAACATATTTAATCCTTACAAAACCACGTGAAGTAAATGCTGTCACTTCCCTCATGTAACAGATGATGAAATGGAGGTAATAGAAGGTAAATAACTTGCTTGGAATTATAGTTAGAAAATGGTCCTTTTGTGTCCACCAAGATCTTTCTTTATCCAGCGTTCTTACAAAGAACCACTGCATTTCAAATCCTGGCTTGTCAATTATGAACGTTTTGGGGGAGGTATTTATCCCCTTAGTCTCAGTTTCTTCATCTTTAAATGTACATAAGAAATGCCATTAGCATTTTGTTAGCTTTAAAGGAGTCATACATATTAAGTTTCTAGTACAGTAATCAACCAAAATAAACATTAATGGTAGCATTTAACTTTTCAGTATTTTGGTTTATTTAACACATTTATTCCAAAATACTATAATATTTTCCCTATGAGATATTAGAGGTCCAAAAACTGTACACTCATATATTATTATTCACCCGACTCTTGTTAACCAGAATGGGCTTTACCATGCCAAATCTATAAAAAACTGTCTTAATATTTGAGTTAACAAGCCATGTAGAAAACTGGAACTAAGAATTTTTAAAAATAAACTTCTTTTTTTGAGAAGGCAGACAGGTGAAGCCTGGGATGCTTCAGAGGGGAGATTGGGACAGAAAGTCAGATACAATCCACCAGGCAACAAAATTCAGTGGACCTGATTCCAATGTTTGTGATTCCTGTCTTCCTGAATGCAAATGGGAAACTTCCCACATTAATTGATGAAGGGATTCCTTCTGGTATGGCTGAATTCCCCATTATTGGGCTTGACGTTAACTCAAACTGGAAGCTTCAGATAGTTTAATAACTAAGGAAATGTTTGTTCTCTTACCAAATGTCAAGCCTCTTGCTGATACGTGAATTCCAGTTTTTCAAAGCATACTTTTCCTCCTCCTTTCTCAATGTAGTCATTCCAAAGAATGTACTTTTGGTTTTCAGTGCTGCTAAAATGCCATCCTGAAGGAAATGGAGACGTTATTTCAAATAGCATGAATATTACATCAGAACAACATCGCACAAAATGGGCTTTTCTCGAAGCTTTCTTTTCATTTGCTTAGGAGCTGAATATATGCTTGATTTGTTTTTTTTTTTTACATCTGCAAGTGACTTCAATAATTAAATGTCTTTTCTTTGAATCTGTGATGCGGGATGTAGTTGAAACTCTGCTGCTGTTAAGTAGCACTCTATTTGCCTGTATCTGATCATTGAAAGGAGGAGGTTCAGTGATCCGATGCCGTCTGTTTCCTTGTCTGTTATTCAAAAATATTGTACATAAATGGGTTTGAAAATGTCTTTAAGTACCCTCAAAACACACATACCGCTGTTTAAAATAACCTGCACACACACACACACACATACAGTAAGGAGAAGTGAGGACAGAATCTATTTTACTATCTTTATATCATATTCTATTGCCCGCATCTACTCTACAAGACCTTTGCTTTCTGAGAACTTTGGTCTCAAGACATTAACTTAATGCTTGTGCACACATATATTCATAATTATGTACATTTGCATACATATATGTAGACATACATTTGTGTATGTATAATGTGTCTATATATGATTTATATATTCATACATGTTTGTACATAGACCTAATTTTTCAAATGTGTGAATAAACGTGTTTCCTTTTATTCATAAAAGTAACACACGTTCGAATGTACAATTAGGAAAACTATGTTATTTGTTAGTTAACAAAATACTCTGGAATCTGGTTGACTACATCTAGAGTGACCTTCACTAGCTGTGTGACTTTGAGAAAGTCACTTCACCTCTCTCAGCCTTAATTTCCTCATTAAAATGCAAATAATAACAGGACCTATCAAATATGGTTGTTGGGAAGAGACATTGTAATTAGATTACCAATAAAAGCATACTATTCAATGAATGTTAGCTGTTTAAAAAAATTACCCTTAATCCCACATTCATAGACAGCTACTGTTAATATCTGGGTAGAGATATAGTTATAGCTGTCAATACAAACATAGATATAGTGATAGATTATTTCAACTGTATGTCCTTAGATTTTGCATTTGTCTGTTTGGCATCCATTCATCACAGGCTCAGTTATGTTAACTATATTTTCTTATTTTCTGTATTCTTGAGATTCTAGCATTTGTGGTCTCCCTGACTGGGGAGAGTCTACCCCTCCCGGTGCTAGCCAATTCTTAGAGATAGCAAAGGGCTAAACCCAGAGCATGCCTTTTATATGCAAACTAACCAATAATTTGATGCTAAGCTCCACTTTTATAATAATTTCTATACCTCTGTTTGTGCAAGTTCAAGCTGAGTGACCTGGAAATTGTTTCAGAGGTTGAGCATCAGAGGACTTTTTCCATCAGGTGTGTGTATGTATGAGTGTGCACTTTTTAATAAAACTCCCTTAATAACTTAGGCTGCTTCAGAACTATTGCCATCTAGATAATTTTAAGAGGGTAGCAAAACCAGGGTTGTTGTATGTATAGGCTTTGAAGATAGTAACAGGCCTTAGAAGTATAAAATTCCATTTTTAATACAAATTTATTATTATTATTTTGGATAGGTTACAGCAGGAGACATTTAACCTAGTGCTGTTGCAGAAAGGAGGCCATAAAGCATCATTTTACTTTGGAGAAGGTCTCCCATAACATACTGTATGTATGCTGATCTGGGTAGGAAATTTATTTGGGAATTTTGACACTTGTCACCCCAGTGACTGTAGTCAGCCTGAGCCTGCAGTGGCCATCTTGTCCGGGTCCTGCACTGGGGACCCATCATTGGTGCCTGGAAGCTGATGAAGGGATCATTCCCCAAAGAACCATGAGATCATGTGTTTTTTGCAGGCATGATTACCTGGAAACGGTGAAGCGGGAAGTACACACACAGTTTTATTTTGCCACTAGAATTTAAATATGCTAAATGTTTGTGTGTTTTTTTAAATCATAAAAGAAAGTCTATTTTTTTCTTAGTTTGGAATTCCTTTGCTTATTTTATACTTTGTTTCAAGATGGGTAACAGGATCAACTCATACAGTTAGGAAGTAATTTTGCAGCATTTTAATGATTCATACTTTTGTTTCTCTTATCTCTGTTTTTATCATCTACTTCTCCTCCATTCATTGAACCTTTGGTTAAAGCATAGATCACAGGTTCTGCCAAGACTGGGAAAAAGGTGTAATTCAAAACACCTTGCAGAGAGATTTGCAACAATGATCATTCATAGATTCAGTTTATTCCCATGGGTAACAAGGGGTGCTTTAGCAAAGTACAAAAAGAAATTTATTTCGTATTATTTATTAATAACTTCCTTCTTCCACAAAGTATTTAAGGGAGCATATACATGAACACATATACTAAAACATAGCTAAGAATACAGAATCAGACTGAGAGTAGAAATAAAGATCTGGGAAAGAAGCACATACCTGGCAGCCTTAAATTTCACATGACTGCTGCAGGCAACTTCAGATTTATTTTTGAAGAAATGGAAACACTACTGTCTAAGTCCCATTAACACAGAAGAAGGAACATACCAGTGCATCAGATGCTGTAAATTTTAAAATCAGTCTGACTCACTGAAGAAAAAATTCCTCAAAACAATTAGCCCTCTGGCTGAAGCTGGATTGACAAGATAGCATGCACGGTGCAGGGACGTTTTGGAATTAGCAACTTGGTTTTGTCATTAGGCTGGCAAATTTTTCACACACATCACTGATGCATTTTGGTATTGTTCTTAAAGAACGTAATAATAGCATAACAATACCGTCACCACTAACAATAGCCCTTTCATAACAATTACTGTACCAATACATTATTCTAAGCACTTTACATTTTTGAAATTTGTCAAACTCTGTCACTGACCCTATGATATAAGTATGATTTAGAATCCCTGTTTTATGGATAAGAAAACTGAGACACAAAAAGGTCAAGTATGTTGCAGGAGCAATCACTCAGTGAGTGACAGACCTGAGATCTCAGTTATTATTTATCATGTCCATAATTTACAGAACCACTCTCTGGAACATGCTTGACTTTTACAGAATGGAGATGAAAGAGAAGATGAAAATGTACGTTATTGTTTACATTATTATAGTCACTACCTTGTAGAAAACAAATTGAGGGAAGAAAAGTGAAGGTAAAGCCATTGTCACTCAGCTTGGGCACCACAGAGCACAGGCTGTAGGGTCTATAATTGTTTGGACCAGTTAGCATTGTTTTATTTTCTAAACTGCCTGGAAGGGGATTGTATAGAGTGAACAAACAAACCAGTGCGTATAGAGCATCCCCAGGGAAGAAAAAATTCAAATTGCATTCCTGGCTGTGAGTAAGCAGCATCTTCCTCATGGATACAGTAACATGTACCATCTATGACTTTGTGTCCTAAGTGTAGCGTTGCCCAATCTTTTGTCCACAGGTGAGCATTAGATCTGTTACAGCAGTGGTGAGACAGTGGGAAATTATAATATGGGACAAGAAAATGTGTTTGTAACAGAATACTGAGGATTATTTTATTAACTAGCTTGCAGGTAGCTCTTTAAAATGAAACTAGATCCATAATAAAGAGCATTGGGCTTTCTGCGTAATTAAGGCAATAGATTTGCCCCTCTTAGAGAAATGAGGTTGTGGGTTACTTCCCTTATTACTCTACCACTGAACAGATTATATAAATTATACATAATGCCTCACATTTAGTTTTCAACTTTCATTTTTTTCCTATCTTTTAATACTCTCCTATTTAGAATATACATGAGTTTCTGGAATATAATATCACCACTAAATACTCATGATTTTGTCTTTTTATCCTGTAATTGTAAGAGAAGTTTAAAAAAGCAGGAAATATCTGGTAAGAAATTTTATAAGTCGTATATTTTTAATGCAATGCTTTAATTTTGATTTTACAGAAAAAAGGTATATGACAGTATGAATTAAAAAGTATAAAACAGGTAAAGTAAGACTGGGGGGAAAAGAACAAGCAAGTATGCCTCTGGTAAATGTTAATGTTGCTATAATTGAGCACAATTAGCTCTTACCTCCTGTAGCTAAGGCAAAAATGGAAATGTAATTACTTATAGAACTTATGTTCTTGTTTCCATAGCAACTTATGTATATCTCTTGCATTTAATTTATTGCATTGCTTTAGAATTAGCTTTCTGAGACTCTGGTTCCCACTAGACAGAGTTCCTTGAGGTCAGACACTCTGCTTACCCAAAATAGTGGCTCCAAAAAACTCCCTACGTTTTTACCCTCACAAACTGAAACTCATTGTCCGGAAAGACAGAAATAATCCAAGTTTTCACAGCAATACAGATTTTTCATTTACTAAATCTGAAGGGGAATTTCTCGCTTGGGATATTATGAGAGGTCCATTGGGTAGTACATCAGAGAGTGTCCTCAACAAGTTTTATAGCAAATATTTCCTGTGGTGAAGTCTGGTTAATTTGAGAGCCTAATATTGAAGCACCCATCAGTGTAGTGACCTTACCAGGAGCACGCTTAGGAGTTGCACACACGTAGACTTCTGGCAGTTTTAGTTAATTCAAAGGTGAAACTGTATATCTAGAGAGTTGTGGGTTTTGTATTTACACATGTGTTCCATGGACCCTGAGGGACTGCAGGACTTCAGAATTCACTAAGGAGTAAGGAAGAGATGGGAGCTTTTGATGTTCTAGATCACAAATTATTTTTTAACCAGAAGACGTCCTCTTCAATCTGACTAGCATATTGTTTCTGTATAAACATAACTACAAAAAAGTGCATTGCTAAACAAACATACAAACAAATAAGTTTTGAAGATAATGGGCCTAGATAATTAGATGGATGCTGTGCACCTTGCGTGAGTCTCAAACCTGTCTGGTCAATCTGTTCACCTGGGGTTCTTTCCATAACCACAAGTATGAAGGTCCTGGCCTTTAGAAATTCTGATCTATTAAGTACAGGGTAGAGCACAGAAATCTGTCCTAAAAAAAAAAAAAAAGATTCTGTGATCACTCTGCTTAGAACCCACTGCTTCTACCGTTTCCTAATACATAGTCTTTCTGTAAAACTATGGAAATAGTTGTAAATACAATGTCAAAACTGTGGAAATAGTTGCTGGTACACAGCAAATTTAAATTTTGCTTTTTAGAATTTTATGGAATGTTTTTTAGAATATTTTTGATTTATGGTTGGTTGAATCCAAGGATGCAGAACCTCGGTGATAGAGGGCTGACTGCATATTCTATCTTTAATACCCGATGACATAGATATATTATAATTCCACTAACTTAATGATAAGGAAGTTGACCTTTACAGAAGCTAACAAATAAATAGCAGGCTGGGACTTGAACCCTTGCAGTGACTTAAAAACTCTTTGATCAACTCATAGCGCAAAAATAAACACCTGAATTGAACCCTTTCATTACTGCTGTCTTTGGAAAATGTAAATGAAAATGCCTAAGCTGTTGTAGATGCCCCTAGAATAATGCTCTGAACAATAGCAATAATGGGTTGAGAAGGATCTGCTGTGTTTTTTAAAACGGTAATTCTGCAATGTCTATGTGATACTGAGCAGGCCAGTCCTTCACTGAATGATGTTTATTGTTTGACTTTTTTTTTTTTTTTTAGCACTTTGGAGAAATAGAATTTCTATTCCTGAAAACCATCTGATGTCAAGTTTCTTTAAAATAAACAAAATTAATCTTCTTTTGGCTTTTGATCTTAAGTTTTAAAATGCCCTTGGAATGAAAATAGGACAACTTTGAGTACATGAGACACATAATCAATTGAATCTAACCTGGTTTTTTAATTGTCCTTCTCAAAAGGGAGAACCAATTTAATCGTTCAAAGTGGGCCAATTTTGTGTTGAGACAACCTTTAATCTTTAAAGAATTAAAAATAGGGCACTGATGAACAAATAACACAGTGTATTAGTATAAGACCAGCTCTAAAGTAGGTGCATATGTAGAGGATCTCTCTGATCAAGTGAATCAATGGGGAAACATAAATAAACATAAATGTCTGTAGAAGACATTTAATAAATATTTGTTGGATGATGAATTATTTATCTTATCAGCATGACTCAGCTATGTGGTTTCAAAATTTTCTGTACAAAGTCATACTATTAACATAGTACTATTACTCACTTGGCCCTTCATGATATAACGGAGATGGGAAAAATTGGACATAGTTAGGGTAAAACAATTGAAAAAAAATGAATACAAACAGAGATTTTAAAGGAAGCAGATATGTTTGGGAAGTTAAGTCAAACATCATATTCGCTAAATATGAAAAGCTGTTACCTGTCTGGGTGGTGGTCAGTTTCCCCAAAGTGTGCAGTACAGGGGTGAGTTAGTAGCATAGGAAGGATTGAGCAGTGGAAGCGTCCTCTCCATCAGTGCTCATGAGAGCCTCTTGCAAATGATGGACTTACTGGATTTTCTGACTAGAAGGAGATCGACCGAAGTGATTTGGGATGTTTGGAGAGTTGGTAAACATAGGATGTTTTAATCACTGCCTATTTATCCCGTCAGTGAGGGAGGGATTCCTCCACTAGAGTTATGGGGATGGCTGAACACGTGACACCAGACACTGGATGGATGAGATCACAGCAGTTTATTAATCACAAACACTCACAGCCTGGGGGAGGAGGACACCCCAGCCGGGCAGGACCACATTGGGCTGCACTTGGGAATAGAGCAATCAACAAGGGGCTGGAGGAGATGGGCTCTGGACCATCAAAAAGGTGAGGTGACCCCTGGTTCCCACTCGAGGATGTGATTGGCTTGTTTGAATAATTCCCAGCTAGCAGCAAACTGAAACCCACTACAGTACTCTTGGATTAAGCAGGAACTGCTCTAGGTCCCTCTGATAAGGAGGGTTGTTTAGCTAGGGGACCTTATCCTCAGGAGCAAGTAAGGAGCAGTTGGGCCATTCAGTGCCCTCTCAATTTCACCAGATATCAAGGTAGCACTCGATATTGAGCCTTAATTTTAGGCCTTATGCCACATGATGATGCAAGACATTATCAAGGAATGAACATTTTATTCCACATTCCACCTAATACAGGTGAATTGCAAAGTGGCCTCAGTTGGATAGGAAACATTCCTTTTTCCCTTTGAACAGAGGTGAGGTGAAGGGAAATAAAAATAGTTTTTGGCATCCTGCGCCCAAAAGACACAACTGACAAACATGGGCCTGGACAAAACAGGCAACATGTTTCTTCTGATATTTTCCTTGTCTGCTGTGTCATCCCTTTATTCTCATAGACAAGTGATCCTAACTACAAGAGTGACAAGAACTCAGCATTATTTTTGCTGTGGAGTTTAGACGATAGCTAAGCTATTGGAGATAGGTCCAATCTCGACAAAGCAGAGGAAGAAGTAACTTTTAGCTTTCCTCTGTGTCCCATCTCTGGGCCCCTTTGACCCGTTCATCTTCTTCAACTGTTTTCCCTGTGTTTTCACGCTATTTCTCTGGTTTACTTTGGCCCCCTAGAAGGGCTAGCTTTAATCAGATGTTTGTCTTTCATCCAAATGTCATTCCATTCTTTATGCTCATCAGAACTTGAATTTTCTTGGGTCAGCATCTTCCATTTATGTGCTATGGTGTACGGAGAGTGAGGTCTTGAACATCTACATCTGGACTCGCGTACTAAGTCCGCTATTCACTGTGTCAACTTAAGCGACTTCACTCGTTTCTCTGGCCATGAGTGCTTTCATTTGTCAAACTCATTAGTTAAACTGTGATCTCTAAGGTACCTTGTAGTTTTTTCATCTCAGGCTTCCGAATCTATGTGTCAGAAGTCTGGCTCTCAGGCGTGGTTTAAAATAAACGAAAAGCCTGGTTCCTGTGGTTCCTGTTCTGTAAGAGTGAATATAAGAGGTTTCCTTCCTGAATTGAGGCTTACTCCAGTTTTGAAGTCTATGTGCTTGAGGTGTATATCTGCTTCTGCTGACTACCTGGCCCTCATCTTCGAATTCGTTCCTTGGATCTTCCACTCTGCCTTTAATGAACACCTGGCTTTGGTTTTTCTTCTGGAATTCTTCTTCCCCCTGCCCCCAATGCCCACCCATTTAAAAAAAATTATCTTTCCTCCTGGCTCAGGTTTCTCATTCAGGAATTTAACTGGAGCCCATGTTAGGAAGGGCAACTGTATTAACTGGTTGCTTGGAGGAAAGGCTCTAATTAAACCTTGCAGGCATGAATAGATCTTGAATTGGATGTCATTTGAAGTAACGTCACATAGGTGATTGCCTGCTTTGCTTCCTAATAAATTCATTGGTACTGGCAGTCATTGTGGGGAACCAATTTTCTTTCTTTTTCTGCATAATTACCATTACTGAAAGATTTCACTAAATGGTCCTGGTTGGATGTAGTAATAACCTTCGTATCTTCTATCCCTGGTGGCTGAATTCTACTCAGCCTTGACTTCAGAGTAGATGGTTTTAAAGGGGCTTGTATGAGGAACTAGTCTTGTTTAATATTCTTTTTATCTTTTATTGATCTAGAGAGGAAGCCCAACAAGGGAAAAAACTAGATGTGATTAAATAAATTCTCATAAGAAGCAGTTTTAAAAACTGGCCATTCTTGATAAAATGTTGAGATTTAATTGTATGTGTTTCCTTAATACTAGCTCATTATTATTGGTGCATTGGGATTCTTAACTGGATGTAATTGATTTAAGATTTATCACCATGATTTCTTATCATTATTGAATAATTTAATAATGCTATTAATGCAATAATATAATGAGTCAATAATAATTTTCCTCATTATTTAAGCTCTAGAAAAAGTAATCCTCGACCTCAAGTGTTTTACAGAATTCTTTCTATAAAATTTAAAGCTAAGGAAAAGAGCTAAGTTTTAATTTTCAAGGGCAATGAAAAGTTTTGGAAATACAGACCATTATTCTGATCAATACGACTCGCAACTTCCTGCTCTGAGAGGAAGGCGGAAGCAGCGTTCAGTGAGCAGTTTGAGTATTTATTAAGACTTTCCAGGTGAACAACAGTCAGGTGGTATTATAAGTATTAAGGTCATTCAGAGTGTTTCACATTAGATTCTAATCGGCCTATCCGACTTCGGACTGACTAGTGAAAAATGTACACATATTTTGCTTTCAGAACAATTCAAAAGAACAAAACTCGTGCTTTTCAAGGGAAGGACTTGACTCTCTCCGAGGCACGTTAGAATTCCATTGCTGCTCTGTATTCCTGCTGAGCTTGCCTCAGGAAGTCAAGGCAGGACTAGGAATAGACACCTTTGTTCCAAGGCACCAGCACAGGAACAGAGTATGAGCTTTGCAGTTGAACGGACGCATGTGAATTCCGCCTTCTCTATTTACTCTGTGCCTTTACAAGTTCTACTTGATCTCTCTGAGTTCTAGGTATCTCATGATACATATCTAAATATATCATAAGGTTACCCTGTGAGATAAATAAGATAAAATGCAGGCTTTTTTTAAGGCTTTTACAAATGGTACTTAATATTATTTTATATTATATAATTTTTATATAATTATTTTATATTATATAATTATATATTATTTTATATATAATAAATAAAAATATTTATTTTCATAGAAATTTTAACTGTGATACTCCTCTCCATGAAAAACTTAGTCTGATTATCTTGTATTATGAGGATGATCTTAGCCTGCTGTGAAGCAATAACCTAGCATGAAACCCAGCAGGGCTGATCATCATTGCTAGATGGTTTTCTCCCTTATTAGAATTTCAATCCCCAAGATCACCTGGGAGGCATCTGAAACAAAATCTGAGGTTAGAGACTCTTTAAGTTAGTTTGATTTTGAAAATGGTCAAGTTATAAGTTATAACTTTATAAAGACCAAGAAAATAAACATTTTTCTAATACAACTATTGTTTACTTCCTTGGGCTTTTAACATTTTTTTGTGATAATTCAACAGATTTTACTGTCACAATGAAACAAACTATGCTTTGCATATAGGGTGCTTGCTAAGTTACTATTTTTTTTCAGATTAATGCAGTATTAGGAGGTAAAGAAAGTCATAAACATTCATATCCGTTCAAGGACACCATAATAAAAGCCATCATCACTTTTTAAATTACTATTTTATAGAATAAATTCATTTCTGAAAAGTTGACTTAATTAATGCTTAAATAATATAAAATGGAATAATTCAAGGAAATATTGGGCATTTAAAGTATGACATAAGTGTATATTGTTGACATAAAAATGCTCATTGTATATTTTTAAGTTAAAAAAATCAAGTTTCAAGACAGTTTGCATATAATTCCATTTAGAAATTCTTATCATAAAATTATTGTAATACACGGAGTGGTAATTTATCTCTTTGTGGTGGAGTTGGCTATACAGGGTGGTAAAAGTTAAGTATAATGAGAAACACTCTAAGTCCTGTATTGGACAAAATACATCTCTATTAATTATGATTGTTCTCACTTTAAATTCAGAATCTCTCCCTCAAATAAGTCCTGCAATCCTACTTGAGTTTCCCAGTCAATTCACTCGCCCACTTTCCTATAAACTATTCATACCCTCTCTCTCTCTCATCAAACTTTCAATAGCTCCTCTTTCCTTTCCCCTCATTCTTTGCTGATAACCTTCTTTGTTCCCTAGAAATTGAAAGCATTTGGAAAATAACTTCTACCTGCTCCCTCCTCCAAATCCGCCCTCCTTACAAGCATCTGTATCTATACACTCCACCTTGCCTCATGTTTCAAGGGATAAACCATGTGTGCTGTTGTCCAAGGCCAACTCCTCTCGAATCTATTTTGTAGCTGTTTTCTTTTTCTATCAGGATTTCAAAATGCCGTAATTGCTCATTGATTGTAAATCACTTTACAGCTACCATTCCACTTCTCTGCCACTCTTTATAGCAAAACTTTTTCAAATTGTCACCTCATTATTGCCTCTTCTCTATTCTCTGGGACCCTCTTTAATCAGGCTTTTGTCACCATAGCCGTTCTGGCCAAGGTCACCATTGATCGCCCCCTACCCCATGGTCAGTTCTCAGTCCTCACCGCATTTTCTCAGCAGTATTTGATACCTGAATCATTCCCTTTTATTTGAAACACTTTCTTCATTTGACCTACTGTACACCACTCTTTTGGGGGGTTTCCTACTGTTGCACTGACTGCGTGCCCCTCTCAGTCGCTATTACTGGATTCTCCTCATCTTCCTGTGTTTTTTTTTTTTTTTTTCCGGTACACGGGCCTCTCACCGTTGTGGCCTCTCCCGTTGCGGAGCACAGGCTCCGGACGCGCAGGCTCAGCGGCCATGGCTCACGGGCCCAGCCGCTCCACGGCATGTGGGATCCTCCTGGACCGGGCCACGAACTCGTGTCCCCTGCATCGGCAGGCGGACTCTCAACCACTGCGCCACCAGGGAAGCCCTTCCTGTGTTTTAAACTGTGTAATTCTACAAGGATTAGTACACATTTCTCTTCTCTTCTCTGACCACAATTACTCTTAGGTGATCTCACCCATATATTTAATTATATATATGACACATGTATACATAAAATTAAATATCATATGAGACTATATATATTTCATTTTGTATGAATATATATATATATATATATATATATATATATATATATATTCAAAGTAGCCCCTTCCTCCTCAACTTCTCACTTAACTCCAGACTAATATGTCTCCCTTCCTATTTGGGTATCTATAGATAAGTCAAATTCAACATTTCTAAAACTGAACCCTTGATTTGAACTTTCATCATCCCACTCACCCCCATGTGCACATATCCCACACCTTGTTCTCATGCAATCTTTCCCACCTCAATTAGTGGAAACTCCAATTCATCTGTAGTTCCAGCTTTAAAAAAAAAAGGAATTCTGACTCCCCACTTTCTCTTACATCTTGTATTGAATCCAGGAGGAACTCCTATTGGTTCTCCCTTGAAAATGTTTCCCTAATCTGACACCTTCTCATACCATCCTCTCTGACCATTTGAGTCTGAGCACATCATCTCTCTTGGATTACTGCAACAGAATCCCAACTTCTGTTTTTGCTTCTGCCCTTGCCATCTTATGCTCTTTTCTTAACGCAGCAATCGGTATGATCCTTTTAAAACCTAAGTCAGTTCATCTAACTTCTCTACTCTGATGCCTCCCCCCATGGCTCCATCTATCTTGATGAAGGTAGAGGACAAATCCTTACAACGGCCTGTAAGCTTCTATGCAATCTAGCCTCCTGTTGACCTCATCTCCTACTGTCCCCGTGGCTCCACCCTCCCCACTCACCCTGGTCTCCTTTGAGGATCCTTGAACACCTTAAGGAAGCCCGGACATCAGGACTTTTGCTATTTGCTCTCCTAGGATTCCTTCACCCCACCCCTTCCAAGTAGTCATATCACTCACTTTCTCACTTCATTTTGCTGTACTGTCATCTCATTAGAAAAGGCTGTCTTGACACCCTGTGTAAAAGAGCACCACCCTCCCTCCACCACAATCCTCCTTATCTCACCAAAACTTTCTAACTTGCCATCACCTGACATAGTTCGTTATTTATTTATTGTCTGTCTTCCTCAGCTAGAATAAAAGCTACATGACAGCAGGAACTTGGCATGTTTCGGTCATTGCTGTATGCCCCATTTTGAAGTTGTAATCTACTCTTCATTCCAGGGCCAGACCACCTGGAGTTTGGCCCGTGCCCCAAACCAACAACTCCATGCAGAGCCCAGCAGCAGGATCTGTGAGTCAAACGTGACCCTGAGACCTGTCCCTGGGAGGCTGGGCCACCAGCTTCCCTTCTCTGACTCTCAGGGGTCCACTCCAGGGGGATATCCGCTCGTTTAGGCGGTGCTCTGAATCCCCTCTCCTCCCGCACCCTGATACAATGGTCTCTTGCCTCTTCGGCAGGTCCAGACTTTTTCCCGGACTCCCTCCCGGCCAGCTGTGGTGCACTAACCCCTTCAGGCTGTGTTCACGCCGACAACCCCAGTCCTCTCCCTGTGCTCCGACCGAAGCCCGAGCCTCAGCTCCCACCCCGCCCGCCCCGGCGGGTGAGCAGACAAGCCTCTCGGCCTGGTGAGTGCCTGTCGGCCCCGATCCTCTGTGCAGGAATCTCTCCGCTTTGCCCCCCGCATCCCTGTTGCTGTGCTCTCCTCCGTGGCTCCGAAGCTTTCCCCCCTCCACCGCCCGCAGTCTCCGCCCGCGAAGGGGCTTCTAGGGTGTGGAAACCTTTCCTGCTTCACAGCTCCCTCCCACTGGTGCATGTCCAGTCCCTATTCTTTTGTCTCTGTTTTTTCTTTTTTCGTTTGCCCTACCCAGGTACGTGGGGAGTTTCTTGCTTTTCGGGAGGTCTGAGGTCTTCTGCCAGCGTTCAGTAGGTGTTCTATAGGAGAAGTTCCACATGTAGATGTATTTCTGATGTATTTGTGGGGAGGAAGGTGATCTCCGCGTCCTACTCCACCATCTTGAAGGTCCCTCACCATGTCCTTTTTGTGTGTGATTCAAGACTTAACAGTTACCCTCTTAGCAAATTTCAACTATGCAATATAGTATCATTAACGATAGTCACCAGGCTGTACATTAGATGGCAAGAACTTATCTTCCATAACTGAAACTTTGTGCCCTTTGACCAGCGTCACCCTATTTCCCCTTCCTCCAAGTCCCTTGCAACCACTATTCTAGTCTCTGTTTGTATGAGTTTGACTACACCAGTCCCCCCTTATCTGAGGTCTCTCTATCCGCAGTTTCAATTACTCTCAATGAACTGTGATCTGAAAATATTAAATGGAAGATTCCAGGAATAAGTTTTATAATGCATGCCATTCTGAGTAGTGTGGTGAAATCTCGCACCAACCTGCTTTGTCCTGTGCTGTGAATCTCCCCTTTGTCCAGTGTCTCCAGGCTGTGCATGCCACCACCCGATAGTCACTTGGTAGCCGTCTCGTTATCAGATTGACTGTTGCAGTATCACAGTTCTTCTGTTCAAGTAAACCTTATTTTACTTAGTATTGGCCCCCAAAAGCAAGAGTAGTGATGCTGGCAATATGGATATTCTCTTATTGTGCCTAATTTGTAAATTAAATTTTATCATAGGTATGTATGTATAGGGAAAAACATAATATATATAGGGTTCGATACTATTCATGATTTCAGGCATCCACTGGGGGTCTTGGAAAGTATCCTCTGTGGGTAAGGGAGACTACTGTATTTTAGATTCCATATCTAAAGTGAGACCATGCAGTATTTGTCTTTTTAAAGTTAGATACAAAAATAGAACATAAATTATCACGAAATATATTTTGAACTAATTAACTGTTGAAGTTTACTCTCTACTACCCTTCAAATTTCAATCAGCTTCCATTTCTTATTATTTCAGTTGGCATAATATTTCATATTATTTCAATTTTAACCTCCCAGTATTTCCAACCCCAAATATATTCAAGGTCCCTGGCAGAAGGGTGGGGCTGTATAGTGGATGATCTTATAGGGGTAGGGCTTCTACTATTATTTCAGTATTTTCATAACCCGTATGATATTTCAGAACTGGTTGAATATGAGCCCTGATTATCACCAATATTTCATAGAGAAATGTATGAATTTGAAACAAGCAGCAGGAAAGACACTGAAGTTTAAATTTGTTCAAATAAACCTCAAATGTATATAAGAAATCCTAATGAGCAGTAAATGGAGGAAAATAAAATATCTGTCCAGATGAACAAAATCTTTTCTCATTCCTATTTTGAAATTATCAGCCATATTTATATTTTCTAAACTTTAGTCTATACATTTTCTGAGAAGCCAACACGTTTTTCAGTCACAAGATTTTTAGTTCTCTCACAAGAACTAAAAGAGAAAATCTTGACGTATACAAACATGCTTTTATATTTATCCTTCTGGAATCCAAAGCCATCAAGTGTTAGTGTGTAGAATTCAGGTAACTAAAAGAAGGAAAACCTGTAGTAGGAAAAAATTAGTGCTTATAAGAGAAAAGTGGTTGGTGACTTGCCATCATGAATTCGGAAGTTTCTTTGTCCAAAGTCAGAAAGTAGAAAATAATTACATCATCAAGAATAAGATTCACAATTGCCCATTTTTCTATTTTCAGATCAGATTACTGCGAGTCAGAAAGCTGATTCATAGGATGAAACGCATCAATGACACAAATGTCTCTAACAAAGGAAAACATCAATTTCCCTTTTTTCAATATTCAGATATTGCCCTTTGATTGAACTGAAGATTCTTGTAAGTTAATAGAACATAAGCAAACTGATTGTATTCATGAGGTTTCCACTATGTCCTTCAACTGAAACAAACTAAAGGCCAGTCTGTCACTGACGTAAAGCAACCAATAACTCACGCACCCAGAAATAAAGAATACAGTTCAAATAATGTTATCTAGCATACGTTGTTTCAGAAATCAAGATTATTAGCTATAGATGGAAATGTCAGCAGGCAGTCAGCAATGGGCATGTTTTCGGGATAGAACATCACCCTCATGCTCTGTGCTATTAACTCATACACCCCGTTTCCTGGAATCGTGTAAATGCTATATATTTATTGCCTTTGAATTTGTTTTTGTGAGCTGTCATCACTTGTGTTCTCTGAAATTCAATCTTAGTACCATCAGTTTCACCACATTAGGGTGATGAAATAGTTTCTGCTACTTCTCATCCTACTGCTTTACCCAAGTGCATTACCGAAGGGTGATATGCCCCATTTATGAATATATATACTCATATAAGCCATTAGCCATAGAGATAAAATGATTAGAATCTTAGCATAGTCCCATTCACTCACTTCATGGGTTTGTAGGTCCTGTAAATATCAAACTGTTTTCCTTGTAAAAATAATTGTAAAGTTTAGAGAGGCAAAGCATTTTTGTTATTAATGACACTCCCACAGAGTTGTCAGTTTCTTTAAACTTGAGCAGGGTGCACCTCCCTTAAAGGTAAACAGTCCAGGCATTCACAATGGCTTAAAAGAATGAATGGGTCATACATGTCAGAACCCTGGCCACTCATCTTTATGCATACAACCATTTCTTTCCCGTGACATCACTGCTGGACAAGGACATTAGAAATATGTTCCCCTTTAATAATATGTTCCCCTTTAATATAGTGCTTTGGAGTTAAGCAAACTAGGATTTTAATCCAAGCTCCACCCCTTACTTACGAGAATATCCCCATCTTCTTTGAGCCTCATCTTTAAAGAGGAGGAAAACTGGCACCACTCTTACAAGATTGTTTTGAAGGCTAATTGAAAGCCTAGGGCATGTGAAAGATATGCTCCTCCAAGTAGTGATGGGAAATGAGACACAGTGCATGTGCATCCGTAATATCATGAAAAAAATGTATCCACATTATCCCTGTGGCAATGAACCTTAGCCAGTCGCCACAGGGCATGTCTCCTTTCTACACTGATTGATGCACAAGTTCTTAGCATATTATGATAATTACTACGATATAACTAGGAAGAATAAAGATAGGAAATTGAGTTCCTACTGTGTGCCAGGCATTGTTCAACGCTTCTTCTATTAAAAGTGCACTTATAATGAACTTCCATGACTTTACTGTAGAAAGAGCAGTGTCAACAGTTAATGTAATTTACTGTCAAGAGAACTCCAACTATTCATGAGGAAGAGCTACCTTTTATTTCTCTGTGGTCTTTAGCTGGCCTACACCTGGTAAATGCCCAGGGAAGATCCTGAAAGAGTCCCAGGAGGTGGCAAGATTTCATGCTTTGCTTTCCTTTCCTCTAGAGAACCTTACAAACAGAGAAGGCCAAGATGTGATGTAAACAAGCATGACAATGTCTGGGGTGTGTGTAACTACCAGGTAAACTTCGGTAGCGCTCCGGTGACATTTCTATCAATATTCGGGGAATCTTTTCATTGTTCCTCTACCTTCTTGCCCTTGAATATCATACTTATATCATAGGCATATATTCAAATATAATGATTATTTTGTATCAATTTAGTGGAATAGTTTATTTTTGGATGAAAAAATAAATCCTCACACATTGTCCATTTTAGTCATAGAAAAGTATTCAAATTTGCATTTTTCTCTACTGAATTGTGTTTCTTGGCTTCTAATAAAAAAAGAGAGAATTCTAAAATATAAGGTGGAGATCATATACATTACATTGTATGATTTTTACTATTAACTAATAGTTATTTGCTAATAACTAATTGTTATTTATTAATAATACTGTTATTTAAAGAATCAATGATTTAGTTTTTATTACTGTTGCATATATTCACTAGAATGTGAAAGAATAAATATCAATGTCTCCAGCAAAACATAGGACAGAACCAAATGGATCCTGTCCATTACAAATAATAAAATGATGAATGAAATATAAAAACACTTAAAATATACAGCTGAGTTATAAAGAAAAAACATTTTTGAGTGCTGGAAATAGATAAGACCCTCAATGCCAGGTCAAGAGACTAGAGCTGATGATTTTGCAAACCCTGAAAGTGGGAAGAAGAGGCAACGGGACGAGATGTAAAGCCTAGAAAATTTGGAGCAGAGGTTCTGACTCCACATGGGGCTTTGGACTTATTAAGTCTTAGTTCCGAAAATCCTAAATAAAACCATAAGGCCAGGACTTTGTGGTGCTTCCTCTTCTGTGAAAATGAAACTGGAAAAAAACCTTCTCACCAGCCTAGGAAAGTTGAAAGAAGCTTGTAATTTGCCCCAGGTACAGGCTGACACTGGGGAGGGGAATGGCTTTTAAAATTGAAAACTCAAAAAAATGTGACTCCTGAGTCACTTACGAATTCACACTATCAATCAATGTCATACATTTTGTTAACAGAATAAAAGGGAAAAAATACATGATTATCTCAAAAGCTACAGAAAATCATCTGAAAAAAATCCAACACCTTTCATAATAAAAACACCCAGCAAACTAGGCATAGAAGAGACCTTTCTCAAACTGATGAATGTCATAGATGAAAAAACAAACAAACAAACCCACAGAAACCACAGCTAATATCATACTTAACGGTGAAAGACTGGATGTTTTCCCACCTATATTAGGAATAAGACGAGGAGTTTCACTGTCCTACTTCTGCTCAACAATATACTGGAAGGGTCTAGTCAGGGCAAGAAAAAAACAAACAAAAGGCATACAGATTGGAAAGAAGAAAGACTATCTCTACCTGTAGATGACATGACATGATCTTGTGTATAGAAAATACCAATGAATCTACCCTCAAAAGTCTGTTAGAACTAATAAAAGAGTTCAGCAAAGTGGCATGATACAAGATCAATATTAAAAAAAATCAACTGTATTTCTATAAAACAGCAATGAACAATCCAAAAATAAAGTTGAGAAAATGATTAAATTTACAATGGTATCAAAAGGAATAAAATACCTGGAAATAAATTTAACAGTAAGTGCAAAATTTCGCATTGAAAACTACAAAACCCTGTTGAAAGAAATTGAAATAGACCTAAGTAAGTGAAAAGTTATTGCATGTTCATGGATTGGAAGACCTAATATTGTTAATAAAGCAATACTCCCAAATTTACCAACACATTTAATGAAATCCCTATAAAAATGCCAGTTGGATTTTTTTGTTGCTGTGGAAATTAATACTCAGATCCTAAAATTCACATGAAAAGACAGGCAACCTAAAAGAGCCAAAACAATCTTGACAAAGAACAAGCAGTAAACTTCACATTAACAAGAATAAAGGCTAAAAACTACCTATGAATATATAAAGGAAGTTTTAATATAATAGAGATAGCACTACAAAAAATAATGGACTAGTAAAAGGATGAATGTTTTTAAAAAGTGGTGTTCACTACTCAGCTATATATATGATTAAAAACTTAAATCAGATCCCTGCTCACAGCATGGAGAACACTTAAAGTCTGAAATGTAAAAAGCAAAAGTTTAAAACTCAGAGAAGTATAGATAAACTAACAAGAGAAAGGCAAGTCAATTATGAAATGGATAAAAATCAGGCAGTTCACTGCAAGGGAACCCCAAGAGCCAACAGACATACGAAAAGTCTCATTATTTATCAGGAGAATGTAAATTATAACAACAGTGAAATACCGTTTTACATGATTGGCAGAACTTAAAACTCTGATAATACCAAGTCTTAGCTAGAATATGGGGAAACAAATTCTCTCATGCAAGGCTTGTAGGAATCTAAGTGTTTGCACTGTTTGCGGGGAGCAACAGGCAATTTCTAGTAAAGCTGAGCTGTGCCTGTGTTTTGATCCTGCCATTCTACTTACAGAATTAAAACCTATTTAAAAGACCTGAACGTATGTGTAGGTGAGCATCCTAGTATAGTCATTATAGCCTTGTCTGAAAAAGCAAAAACAAATGAACAAACTAACAAATAAATGTATATCAATAGGTACAAGGAACACCTTACTATGGTGCACTTATACAATAGAAATGAATTTAATTTCTTTCAATCAGAATTGATAAATCTTAAAACCTAATGTTGAGTTTACAAAGAAGGTAAATAATAATTATATTATGGTGTGAATTTTACAAATACATTGAGGAATTGTATTTGTTGTTTACAGGTAGGGAAATATGTTATAAATTTATAAATTATAGAGAGAAGGATGTACATGGCTTCCTCATGAGGAGAAGGGTGTGGGGAGAGATGGAGGAGAGACTTTTAATCTTTTCTGTAACACTTTATATAAACTTTATTTTTATATATTTAAAAATCTGCATATAATAAAATACAATATTATTTATGTATATACATTTTATAGCAAACGTATACATATAAAATCCTGAGGTCAACATGGCAAAACAATGTTAAAATCTGGATAGTGAGCACATTGTTTTGTTGTTCTCTGTACTTTGTCTTTGAAATCTTTCATAATTAAAAATAAATATATGAAAGGCTTCTTTTGAAAGTAAAAAATATCACATGGTTTTGGAACTATCAAGAAGTGTGTAAGCACAGGGCATATTTTGGTTAGTTTAGCATATATACGTAATTCAAGGAAGGGCTTTTTTTTTTTTTTTAGCTCTGAGGAAGCAGTTGAAAACTAAATGAATTGATTAATAATATGTTCTTATCGTCTTAAGATGCTCCTAAAATACTGGAAAACCAAGTATCTTTAAAATGGCCATATCCAGAATAATATTTATCTTCTCTTTCATATAAGATTTAATTTCAAATTTACCCCTTTACTAAATCTCTGGCCCTGAGTTTATGAAATCAAGATTATCAGTTTATACTTTGTACATCCTAGAAAAAGTGTTTGTCTTTAGGATGCATATGTAAGCACTATAGGGAAGTAAATTTGCAGTTATAAATAGTTATCACTGCTATTTACAGAATGAATACTCTTCATTAGTAACTCAATAGCTGATATACTAATACCAAGGGATTAAAAAAACAAAAACAAAAACGACAATATCCCTAGCACTTAGAATGGTGAATAGCACTTAGTAATTACTCATTAGTTTTTTATTGAATGAATGGGACAATGAGTGTGGAAATATTATTTCATTTGATCTTCAGAATGATCTTTAAAGAAGGTATTAATCTCTATGAGGTTAACAAGGTTTTCTAACTTACCCAAATTCACACCATAAACTACTGTGTTTTTTTTTTTTAAGGAATTTTGCCTTTTTTTTAAGAAATTTAATTTATTTATTTATTTTTGCTGTGTTGGGTCTTCGTCTCCGTGCGAGGGCTTTCTCTAGTTGCGGCAGGTGGGGGCCACTCTTCATCGCGGTGCGCGGGCCTCTCACTGTTGCGGCCTCTGTTGCGGAGCACAGGCTCCAGACGCGCAGGCTCAGTAGTTGTGGCTCACGGGCCTAGTTGTTCCGCAGCATGTGGGATCTTCCCAGACCAGGGCTCGAACCCATGTCCCCTGCATCAGCAGGCAGATTCTCAACCACTGCGCCACCAGGGAAGCCCAAACCACTGTTTCTTGAACCATCTTCCAAGTTGGGAACAAGAGTTCCTGTCCTCACAGAACAGGGTTGCTGTGGATGTGTTGGCAGTAAAATCTCTGATTGCACTGTTTTTCTAGCAGGTAGAGACACTGTACCTCCAAGGTTACAGGAAGTGGGTTCTCCTACCTCCTTCCTATGAATTAGTGGTGAGAGGATTTGAAGACTTTTTCTTTGGAGAGAGTGTCTGCACTCATTTCTGTATTGTTTTTCTTCTCAATTAACAGAAAACTAAACACAAAGCTCATTTGCTTCTATCTGCTATCATATCATGGAAATATATCTCCCTCAGGAAGTCAGTATGTATGTGCATGGGGCGTAATTGAGGCCCTGTGATATGGGCCAATAACTTCTCTTTAGCTCATGTGTGAATCTCAGGTTAAGTGTTACTCTGTTAAATGACATTTAAATTATTAACGTAACTTTCAGACATTTGTATTTTAGTAGTGCCCTCTCTATTCTCAAAGGCTTTAGGTAGAAAATCATATATTTACCTTACCTAGTGAGGACCAGCCCAGGTGAAATACCAGAGTGAGATAGAGGCCTCTCGCCTGGTGGGAGAGGCATGAGGACGTGATCACAGGTGGAGGGTAAAGGATGCTGAAAATGGAAGTTGTACAAACTCTGTTCCATTTCCCCAAGTAGGGCCTTGCCTGGGCCTTTTGTTGGGAGGCCTCTCACCTAAGTCTGTGAAGCACAGCTTGCTGACCTTGGTTCTGGGTTCTCTAGACTGTGGCTTCATGACTGTGGCTCTCAGGAGTCTAGTAAGAGGGTGACACATGCTCACAAATAACTGTGATAGGTGATAGAATGTCCCTGTGAGAGAAAGAAAGAAAATGAGTAGATTTCCTTTCAGGAGAGAATTTGTAGGTCATAGGTACCAAAAGACTTGGGGATTAGGGTGGAATTTTTCATGACTGTTAATGACTTGGCAGCATTTTTGATGTAAGGAGAAGAAATGGGATAAAAAATACACTCATCTCAATCAAAAGAGGCAATTAGATTTCTAACACCTGCATCAAAAAATGAGTGTTAAAAACAAGCTGAGGATTACTGAGTGTGGATAAAGAAATAATTTCTCTTATTGTGGGAGTCCTGGATTAATCACATCTAAAGCATATTGCTTTTCCTTAAATTTGACCTCTCCAAGACAATACATATCTTCCCCAGAGCTGAAAAATATGTACCACCTGACATTATAAAGCTCTCTACCTGATTTTTAAAATAATTTTATTAATGATTTTGTTGTATTGTAAGAAAATTCCTGTATGAACAATACAACAATCTGATTTTCTTAATACACTGTAAGAGGAAAAAGTAGCATTTTGGACTATCAAATATTTAAAAAAAACTTGTTTTCTAGTCTGGTAAACAAAGTGAGAGAAACGGATCCTGCTGAGTTAATTCCTTGAATTTCATCCTGCACAGGCTCTCTACCTCTGTTTTTAAGTCCAACAGTGCCCTCTACATCCCATTCTCTGTACAGAATTCCAGTGTTTGAAAAACACAGAATGATCAAGAAGACGAAACTGCCCTCAAATTTATGAGTGTATCCTCAAAATAAAATAAGTATAACAAGAAAAGTTTACTCATATACTCTTTAATCTAAAGTACATAATTCTCAATATTTTCTACTTCTAAATCAGCAATATCTTCTGATCTTCTAAGAAGATAGATGTCAGGCATAGGTTGCTGCAAAAATATTAAATCATATATTATATTCACATTATTTATGATATTTTCAAAGCCATATTTGAATTATCAGTAATTTTAGAATTTCTTTTTTAAAAAATGTGATCTCTAAAGGTTGTCACTGCTTGAAACTAGATTTCCAGAAAACTGGCTCCTATTCTAAAATGTTTGTCTTTGAGATCAAACAACTCTCAAGTTGCCAGCTGTTAAACTGTCATTAGTAATCTTGACTTAATAACTTGATATATTTAGAAACAGCATGCTTTTCTAACTGATTTCTCCTAATAAAAGTAACAGCAGTTTCATTTGAGGGACTCCATTTTTATTAACAAATGTTCTTATTCAATTTGATTTTTAAGGATTTTGATGTGTGATGAAGAGGTTTGTTAAGCAGGACCAATTCAGTTACTTCTGAACTTGGTGCACTGTCACTGTGGCCTAGTTTATATGTATCAACAGAGTTTCCATTAGATGTAGAATTTTACTTTGTGATTAAAGGTGCTATTTCATAGGTAAGCATTTTGAGTCCTGAAGAAGAATTTCAGGAATGTAAATGTTTTTAAGAAAAAACAAAAAAATAATTGATTTATTCCAGATCATTATTAGCTACTTAATATATACCACCACATCTTGGGAACCAGAGATAAAGAGGTGAATAAATTGAGAACATCACTCTCATGGGGAAATTAGAGGAGGGTGTCCAGACAATAACACAGTCAAGAATCAAATTAATTTTATACTTGCAGATTGTTTTTTTTTTGTTTTTTTTTGTTTTTTGCGTTACGCGGGCCTCTCACCGCTGCGGCCCCTCCCGCTGCGGAGCACAGGCACCGGACGCGCAGGCTCAGCGGCCATGGCTCACAGGCCCAGCCGCTCCGCGGCATGTGGGATCTTCCCGGACCGGGGCACGAACCCGTGTCCCCTGCATTGGCAGGCGGACTCTCAACCACTGTGCCACCAGGGAAGCCCTATTAACATATTTTGACAGAAGCATATTAGCAATCATTATCTTACTTATGCATTTAAAACAAGCATTTTGTTATTAAAGGTTAATTTAATTTAGTTTTAGGTTGTAGATCCAATGTGTAGTTGAGCTATTAGTGGAATATAATTCTTATGCCAATAATATCAAATTTTTTGGTTTCTACATAATTTCCTTATAAACGTTCCGTAATACTGTTTCATGTACAGAAGCTTTTTACTTTTCCTTGTGATTTTTGTTTCCACTAATTATTTTTAAAAAGTAATGCTTTTAAAGCTTTAGTACTTTAAAATTTACTTATTATCAATTATTTCTCATTGTCTATAGCAGTGAAACTCGAAGAAAGCAATTTTCCTCTAGAAAAAAAATTGTACAAAGCATTAACCTAATATATGTTTACTGGGTCAACATGTAATATGGAAATTTGTTTTTAAGTACACTGCATTCTTTGCAAATCATCTCACATTTCTGTAATTTCTGCTCTCTTATGCACAGTTTTTTTGATGTATCAGGTTTTTATTTATGGAAAAAGCTATTATAGAACACTTTTATCTGTCATACATAAACATTTAAAATGCTTATGTTTTATCAATTGATAATTGTTGTAGCAATGCTTAAAAATTAAACCAAATTAACCTTGCTACAGTTTTAACAAATGTAGTCTGGATTATATAGGGAAATAGCTTATTTTACTTTAAGAAAGATCCATTAGAGCTGGAAACAATACTACTAAGCTTATAAAATCCAAACTACAAAATTTAGCCATACATCATTTTCTGATTACTTTGTGTTTTTTTCTATATAGCTATAGGTAAACAAGTTGATTTTATACATTATAGTTTGTACTTTCTTTTTTCCCATACATTGCCCAGAACATAAAATGATGCTTAACAACGAATTACTTACTTGATTGGATATCTGGTTAAATACTTTTATTGAAGAAGACCTCAAGACTTACTATTTTCAAATATTAATTTTTAAAGAGGATAGATAACTTAATGGCGTTTCGATTCAAATGCCTGTCTATAAATTCTAGTTCCACCATATATAAAGCTATCTTTGTTAATAATAATAGTTACGTACATCATAAGCCTATGCTATAAGGATTGAATAATACATGTGAGATACTTAGAACAGTTCCTGGGCCATAGTATGTGCTCAACAAGTGTTAATTATTATTATTTAACTTCTTTAAATGTTTATGTGCATACTGGGAAAAATGTCTTTATAAGGATTAAAATGTGTGTACAGCACTTAGGACTCTTAGTATGTAGTACAATTTATAGTTAAATGCTAATATGTATGCAAGGCACTTCAGGATCTTATATAGTAGGCATTGTTATTTATAGTTAAACATGATAGGTCTTAATTACTAAATTACTAATCCTCTACACTAAACTGTTATGAAACTAAAGAGCCTTACAAAACTTCAGTAGAACTAATGCTTCTCTCCAGTTTACACCTATCTGGATACCAGAGATCATGTGTAAATAAAAATTTCAAATGTTATGAATTTTTTGGAGGCATACATTTGATTACAGATAAAAGCAGTAAATACCTATTATCAGCATGTTTTAATAATCACAAATAACTTTCTCAACATAGATAGGAAACAGATGAGAAAAAAATCTGTTCATCCATTTCAATCAGCTGACAAAGATGCAAAAAAAGAAGCTCACACTGAGAATTTAATGACTAATTTATCAAATGCTTATGCTTCAGGTATGGATGCCATTAACAAATGTTATTTGTTTTCTTTTTACCAAATTCTATGTCATCTATATATTTATTGAAGCAATTATGATTTCCTTAAGATCTGATTCTTCAACTTACTTTTAAAAGTACACTTACCAGCTCAGTTTTTGACAATAAGGTCCATCTAGGAGAACTTGAAGGAACAATTCTTCTGTCCAATGATGTTAATCTAAAATCGTCTGTTTTTTGGTGAAAACTGTTACCCAGTGGGACTTTGAATGAAGATTATTTGTTGGATTTGGACAAATGCTGCTTCATTTGCTATTTGACATGGCCTTTTAATATCTTTAATATTTAATGATCAAAACTCAGTCTCATGGTGATTTTCTTTGGCTCTTTAGTTACTGACCCTGCTGTTTATCTCTCTTTTTTTTCCTCTAGATTTGTTGCCATCCAAGGATGGCAAAGATTTAACAAAATGTTTTCTGCTACAAGTGGTAAATATTCTTCTGCACTACATCGAGAAAACTTTTGATGTTAAGAGTAAAATATTGGACTTTTCATCATCCTCATCAACTTCTTGAAGGCTTGGATGGGTTTGACTTAATAGCTGTCTGACCATCCCGAGTCTCTGGAGCAGTTGCTTGGTTATTGCACAGATACCTTAAAATATGGTGTTAAAACAGGTGATTTTCAAATTTGTGTGCCTGAACTGAACTGAATGAATAGCTTTGAGTTTACATTTGTGTTGAAAAATACTCCAATTTTATTCATTTTTATTTAAAACATTTGTCTGGTTTATTTTAAATTGGTATTGTCATATATGAATTGCTTATTAATTAACAGAGAAAAGTAAAAAAAAATGATTTTGATTTGGAGAGTTATATCTCAATGGCAAATAACATAAAATTTTTATTTACCTTTTTCATTTTTTTGTTTTATTTGATAATATTCATTATTGATGCTTAATTTATTGTCTCCATACATCAATAAAACATAGAGTGCTAAAATTAGATATATGTATAATTTATATATACAGCCTACATTTTAGAAAGTGTTTTCTGAATAAATTAATATCGTTGTAACTTGATTCTTAATCTCTTAAAGCAATGATACTTCCAGGAGCAAACGATATTTGAACAGGCTCTAGAGGCAAAGAAGAGATTCAAAAAGAGCTATCATGCACATCATCTTTAAGATATAGTGTAAAACCAGTGCAAAGAACAATCCATTTTGGAGCTAAGGAGGGGAAGATTAATTTAAACTGAGCTGAATATAGATTGTTCAGTTTGACAAGTAATGTCTGGTGATCCTTTCTTAATACAAAATTTCAAAACATCATTATAAGAGGGACCTGGTTTTTTTCATAGTTGAAATTATCTATTTTTGGTGTTTTTTTATTTTTTCACATCTTTATTGGAGTATAATTGCTTTACAATGGTGTGTTAGTTTCTGCTGTACAACAAAGTGAATAACTATACATATACATTTATCCCCATTTCTCCTCCCTCTTGCGTCTCCCTCCCACCCTCCCTATCCCACCCTCCCTATCCCACCCCTCTAAGTGGTCACAAAGCACCGAGCTGATCTCCCTGTGCTATGTGGTTGCTTCCCACTAGCTATCTGTTTTGCATTTGGTAGTGTATATATGTCCATGCCACTCTCTCACTTCGTCCCAGCTTACCCTACCCCCTCCCCGTGTCCTCAAGTCCATTCTCTACATCTGCGTCTTTATTCCTGTCCTGCCCCTAGGTTCTTCAGAACCTAGTTGAAATTATTTATCTTTTTTTGGTGCTTTTAAAAAATTATTTTCCATTATGGTTTATTACAGGATATTGGATATAGTTTTCGGTGCTATACAATAGGTCCTTGTTGTTCATCCATTCTATATATAATAGTTTGCACCTGCTAAGCCCAAACTCCCACTCCATCCCTCCCCCCACCCCCCTCCCCCTTGGCAACCACAAGTCTGTTCTCCGTGTCTGTGAGCCTGTTTCTGTTTCATAGATAGGTTCATTTGTGTCATATTTTAGATTCCACGTATAGGTGATAGCATTTGGTATTTGCCTTTCTTTGAGTTACTTTGCTTAGTATGATAATCTCTAGGGACTTGATGTTTTAATCAAAAAATGGATAAGGAACTTCAGAGGGAAAATTGTTTTATCTTTGAGGTGGTTGATCCCCCATTCACTGAGGTAGCTTTACACACCGCATCCTTGGTCTGCTTTAGGTGGGCTCCTCACTCTGGCATTGGCATTCAAGCCCCTTCTCAATTCAGTGCCTTCTCATAGCTGTTCCTTGTGCTCATAATAATCCTCCTCCACTGTTCGGAAACCAACCAAATTGTCCCTGAGAGATCACCTCCTCCAAGAAGTCTTCTCTGGAGATTGGATGCCCTAGGAATGGTCTTATAACATCCTGATCCTTTCCTTTGTCGTGATTTTTACTGTAATTAAACACATTTGTGTCATTACTTGATTATTGTCTTTTTCTTCCACCAGTCAGTGAGATCTCCATGGTAGCAGCTATGTCCACCTTGTATGCCCACTGGATCCCAATACCCAGCATTGTCCCTGCATATGATAATTGCTCAGGAATATTTACTGAATGAAATAAGTAAAGTGTGCTTGATCCATAATACCTGTTCACTGAGAAACTGCTATAAAATTTAACTACTTTTTAGCCTTGTGTTTTTACTTTGACCCATTTGCAATTTTGTCTTTTTTTCTAGGACATCCATGCTATTTTAACCAGCTCTCCAGTGGGCTAGATGTGATTGGACTTGCAGGGGAATGGCTGACAGCCACTGCAAATACCAACATGTCAGTATCCTTCTGGGTCTAAGGAATGTGAGACTATTAGACACATAAGCAAGAGTGAAGATGTCAGTTGCGGAAGTTACATTTTGCTGGATAGGATGTTTGCTGTATCAGAAACAAATAGTTGATACCCCGAGAGAAATGCAAAGAAGATGGTTCCTGTTCCCTGAGTGACATTTTGACTGGTCCTCTGGACAGTCTCTCTCTAGAAAATCTCAGGATATGAATTTCCTGGTAAGTAGAGTTCAGTTTTTTAGTCTGAGTTATTAGTGTGCAGATGGGGAGCCCAGCTCCAGGACTGGAATCGTTTCAACACTACCCAAAACAGCCCAGAGCACGTAGTCGAAAAAAGACACAGACAAGTATGTGAAAAGTTTCCTGCATATAAATTAGAACTTCAATCTGCTTGAAGGTGAAGAAAGTAAACTATTAAGGGAAAGTTAAATTGAACTCCAATGTGATTCCTTACAAATTTTGAACTTTGCCACAGCAAAACTTACAGTTATAAGAAAATTAGATACACTGCTGCAACGTTTTGAAGTAAAATTAATTTTAGGGCAATATATTTCAAGGTTAAAGGGATAGGGAAATGATTAGATATGAAATTGAAAGGATCAGTCTGTGTCAGATGTTAATATAATTTAACTAGCTATCAAAAGAGATAGGTGGTAGAAATTTAAACTTTAAAACCGAGAACTAAACATTTATGAGAAGTGACTGCTTTGCTATGTGGGAAAACTGTGGTTTATTTTAACTGTTTAGTTGTCATTGGGATTTTAATGATGCACAGGGATTTATAGATGTGAAATGCATGTAAAAGTAACCTGCACAGTTTACTGCTAGTTTTAATTTTTATTGCTTGATTATGGCCCTTTATTTAAACATGCATAGAGTAATACTTTAAAAAACCTATATCTTTTGAGACTATATGGTGCACTTTATATGTTATATAAATTATTACACAAAAATCATTTTATAAATCTTGCTTCATTATTTGGAATCCCATTATTATGAAACAATCATTTTTTGTGTGAAGAAAATATAGATTCTTGGTTTAAACAGAGAAATAGCGGAAAGAATACATGGAAGATGCAAAGACAAAGGATTTAAGAGAGGGTTCTTTACCTTTGAATTTTTCTCATTTTAATGAATGGATATCTCCATTGGATATCTCCATGGATATCTCCTACCATAATCTGAGATAATGGAAAAGCATGCGAGATGGAATTAACAAGAACCAAATTTAAGTCCTAATTCTACCATTTAATGGGTCTCCGTTGTCTGAAAATAATAATGTCTACTCCATGGAATTGAAATAGGATCAAAAATGTAATGTCCGTAGAAGCTGAAATTGACAGAACACTGGCAGAAATGAGCCTCATTGAAATGGACATCCCGTAGGCTTGCTATGTAAACTTTGTTCTTCTTGGAACTAGAAGCCTAATTCTAATAGGTAATGGATTTTCTTAATCTGTGTTTTTGTGCAGAGCCTGGGGCCAGTTTATAGATTAACACTTTATTAGGGCATGCCCTGCAGAGGAGCAGGATTGGGGGAAATGAAGGGAGTCAGGACAGGGCAGAGGGTAACAGGAGGGGCATTTTAGACCTGGCTACCACTTAGTATAAGCAGAAGTGAGTGCATGATCTCCTGGGATATATGGCCCCCTGTAAGTGACTGCTTCTAAGATCAGTCCCTCTGGAGGGAGCAAGGGGAACAAATTTATTCTCAACCAGGTCTCTTACAGCCAAAGGACTGCACAATGGGATGTTAAGTTCTCCACACATAATAACTGGGCATTCTTGGGATTACCAGCTGATTCCATGACTTGTGATACTAAGGGCAAAAGGAAGACCCTGGGGCTGAAGGTCAGAGACTGCAAGTGTGGGTGGGAGGCGACTCTCCATTGGGTTGTGGGTGAGCCTGAGTGAAAGTGGTCACAGTGGTGGCTGGGCCTGAATAACATCCAAAGGCCTTAGAGACAGAGAAAGCTGAGGACATCTGAAGTGGCACATACGTGGTCCCTGATACCGGCATCATATATAATTACACTTAGAGAGGTCTTTACAATTTTTTTAAGAACAAATAAAAGGATTTCTTGAGAATAACTGAACCCATTTTTTGATTTCAGAGCTCATTGCACATACATCAATCACTGTTTATTGCATAGGATACATATAGAGAAAAGCTTAGAGCCTTCTTTTAAGTCCCAGCTTCTTTCTCTGGAGCTAATTTCACAGGGAGACTCAGAGGAGAGTCCCCGTAACAGTGCTCTCTGAATTCTTTTCCATGGGGCCCATGTGGTTCCTGTAACGTCTGCTTGCTTCAAGCTGTTATTGAAAACATAACCGTATTTAGCCTTTTTTTGGGGTGTGTTTGCTCACAGTACAGTCTTTAGGTGAAAAACGTTTATCAATCAGTTTTTAGAAAAGGCTCTTTCAGGTTCTGCAAGATATTGTCTGTAGCTCTAGATATCTGTCTTTCTAACTTGTCCCCTAGGAAATGTGTAAATATTTTCTTGATAACTGGACATTTTCTGTCCCAAACAGTGTTGTGTGTGTGCTGAGGGGATGGAGCTACTTTCAGATTCCTTTTGGTGGAAAATGAAATTCCCAGCTACCTCACAAAACCATGGAAACCTTGATACTTCCTTTGTAGAACTAACGCACTCTAGATCTGGAAGGGACCATTCAGAACATATAAAACTTAACCATTTCTTGCACAGTCTATTATAGCATACAGAAATGTGTAGACTCTTATCTAGCACATGATTTTATTTATCCTCTTCCATGTAATATAATTCACAGTAGAATTTCTATATTATAGGTTTACCTATGAAATAGCTCCAGTATTTACTGTCATGGAGACAATTCTTCTTAAGAAAACGTGTGAAATTATTGGCTGGAGAGAAACAGAAGCAGACGGGATATTTTCACCTGGTAAGAAAAATGTTTATGAGCGAAAAGAAATATCAGGAGACACTCAAAATGTATTTCAACTAATATGACCGTTTTCCAGAGATAAATGTTCATAAGCCATTGTGTTGGTTATAATTATAAAGAAAGTTTTTAGAAATCTTAAAGTTGTGAATTGTGTTGTTTGAGCTTTCTCTTAACACTTTCAAGGAAGGCTATTTTAAAAATGACATCAGTGATTTGGCACAATTTTAGTTTCAGAAAACTCTCAAACTGTCATGATTTCAATCAACATTTCTGATTTTGGAAACTAGATTAACAGTCACAATTTCTCTTCCATAGGTGGGAGTATATCAAACCTCTATGGTATATTAGTAGCTCGTTATAGGCAATATCCAGAGATAAAAACAAAAGGCATGACAGCACTTCCATGCATTGTATTGTTTGTTTCTGAACAAGTAAGTATAAAGTTTAGATTTTTCCAACTTTTAAGAGTCTTCTAAGATACACTGATAAAGTAATTGAAAGACTGAGAATATTAGCTTCATTTTTCCATTAAATATATTCAGTAATCTGTCTGGATCTATGGATTAATATTGGAAAGGGGAAAAACAACTTTCCAGTTGGTATAGGCTCTATAGATTAGCAATACAGGTAAGTCAGTATTAAAATTTTATTTCAACATAGGAGAAGCTAACAGAAAAAATGTGATTATAAATATAAAACATTTTGTTACCTATACCATAAAAAAAGCAAGACAGAAAATTCAAAGATATAATGGTTCACTTTAAAGTTGAATTAGAAGAACGCGAATGTGTTTAATGTTTTCTTTTTCCAGTTAGGACTGTAAGAGTCGGTTGACAAGAAAGCTTTATTTTATAGGTCCTCAGCCAATTGTTTCTGATACTGACAATATATCCACTGAGGTCTCCTTTAGTTTTAATGTTCCAACCCTGTGCCTAGTAACAATACATATTTTTAAAAAATCAATTCATCCCTCTAATAAATCCGATCACTTTTTTCTTTTCTACCACGGTAACATTTATAATCTTAAAGTGTAATTGTAGTCCCAGCTTGAGAATTCTATCTAAAAGTACTTGGAAACACAGGGTTTTCTTTAAAATGTCCCCATGTTTGCAATGTCTTTCCTTTGCCAAACTCAAACTGGCATTATTATAAATGTATATTATCAAATTAGAGACCACTGCTGCATATTTAATGTAGTTTACTATAAAACTTAATACAATTGAAGATGCTTGTTTACAAATGTCATTTTCATCATTTCACATATACTTTTTAAATATAATGAGCAAATAAGCTGAAATTCCACAATACAGATTAAAAAAGAACATTTCCTATTTCATCTATGCATTCTCCATTGAAATGAAAATATGGTTAGGGTTTTAAATTTCTCTACTTGTTTCTCTCATATATCTGGTCTTTTCCGGGCAGCTAAAAATAACCCAGGCCAAGTTTATCTTTGAGCTGTCACCTCCATCTTACTGATACTGTTTACAGTATGCAAATGATTCAAGGAGATAGTAGTCACCTAGAAGGCAAGAAATCAAAGTTGATGTCAAAGTCAAAATTAAAAACTGCAAGCAGAATAAGAATTGATTCATTTCTTCAGGCCTCACTCTTTAAAAAAAATTGGAAATTCAAGATTTAAACCTGTCCATAACATGTAAGGATTTACCTGGAGGATACTGTCACTAAATTTATAAATGACACGATTCATGTGTATACAGAGAATATTCAAACTCCTGCATTTAAAGAGTCGTGTTCTGTGATAGTGCCTCCTAGAAAGAGGTACTACAACCTTCTTCATCTCAACAAATGTAATGATAAGGGTCTGGAACTATGCCTTGAGAACTCTACTTGCATATGTGTGTGTGTGTATATATATATATATATATATATCCATGCACAAACCCATGCAAAGCTATGCGTGTAAGCCCTAGTGTGAGTGATGCACTAGTGTAAGTGATGATTTAAGGCGGGAGAATTAATACCTTTCTTGTTTTCATTTTTGCCCAAGGGTCAATAGTCAGTAAAAAAAGCTGCAGCAATCCTTGGTATGGGAACTGATAATGTAATTGAAGCAAAATGTGATGAAAGGTATGTCCTTAATACATTCTCAAAATTTTTTATCATCATGCTTGGTATGAAGATTAAAATCCCATTTTTCTATTATCCCAATTTTTAGCAAGAATACTCTCCCATGTTAGTTTCAATAATTTTAACTAGAAGTAATTATGAAACAAGCACCAAGGTATCCTATCCTACTGTTAAGACTTCTTTACTAAGTATAGTCCTAAATCAGTGAGACTGTCACATATCCGTTCCTTGTTTTAAGTAGATCCAGTTAGCAATATAATGTTTTGTTTAGAGATGAAAAATTCGACTGCGTTAGAAATCTACAGAGTGAAAATATATTTCCATTTGTCTTGAATCCTACTTTTCATAAATAAACTACATTACAAATACATATATTCTGGGAGATCATTTTGATGCATATCAAATGTATTTATACATTTATGCATATCAAATTCTGTGTTATAATCTGCAACTTATTCTTTTATTTTTTTTGGCTTTAGAATATATCGTAGGAATCTTAGCCCATGAATTTATACAGACCTTCCGTATTCTTTTTTAATTACTTCGGAGTTTTCCATTTTATAACTGTAACATAATTTCACATATCTTATTTAAAAGGGTTTTCACCTAGATTTTAGTATTTAAGAACAATGCTTAAATGAATATAATTATATAAATATATTTGAGTGTCTGTGTTTTAATATTTCTCATGTGAATCTCTAGAAGTTGAATTATTGGTTCAAAGAATGTCTGCACTTACAATTTCATAAAGATTTTTATTTGCCCTTCAAACATTTTTCAGTTAATTGATACTCTTATCTACCTTGTGAAACCTGAATATTATCAATACTTCTATACTTGAAAATTCTGATAGACAAAGATGACGTTTAGTTATTTGGGACAATGTATAGCCAATATATGGACCAGCCAATTGTGTATTACCATGATCTGTCTGTTCATGTTTTTTGCCCATATTTTATTGGTGGTTTATTATTTATTGGCTTGTAAAAAAATATTTATATATTGAAAAGTTTTGAAATATAAAATATATGAATATAAAATATTTTGCAAATATGTTTTATGTTTATAATTCAATACTTATCTCAAGTCGTTTGGTTTTCTTTATATAAATCCTGAACATTTCCTGAGAATCCCTCCCCCAGATGCTTTGTATCTTTTTTACTGCTATGAATAGGATATGTTCTATGTTTATTCAGAACAATTAGTTTTAAAAAATAGGAACCTAATTGTTGTAACCACCCATTTGCTCAACATTCTTATCATTTTCAAGAGTTTTTCAATAAACAATGTTAGGAATTCCAGGTATACAACCATATGTACTCAAATTAGGGTTTTTTTCTCCTCTTCTTTTTATCTATCTATCATCATCATTATAATCATCTAGCTAGCTAATAGGTATTTCTTCAGAAAAAAATACTATAATATTGATGGTAGTGAGCATCTTTATCTTGTTCCTGACTTTAAGAGAAATGTTTCTTCTGAATCATCAATAGACAGGATTTTAGTCTGAAAACTGGATGGAGTAGGAAAATATTGGCTTTTGGGTTTTTTTTCCCCAGAAATTCTCTGTGAAGAAATGTGAGGCCACCTGAATTTGTGTCATGTTCTTCCCCCACTCCCCCAATTTGGATACTTGATTTTTCTAAATTAGGTAGATGAAAGAAAGAAAGAAGAAAGAAAGAAAGAAAGAAAAGAATCATCTGTATCTTTCTTAGAAAAATCAGAATCTTCTGATTTGTAAGTAATGCTGATTTTAAGATGATTGAATAGTAAACTAAGCATTCTTTAACTCAAATAACATGATATTTAACATTGGTTTTAGAGAATTAAACATTTACTTAATAGTTGTTTTTACACCTATAAATACCTTTGGGAGACAATAAAAACTAATTTTTTAATCTTGAATATTACGTATTCTTCTAATTGGTAGAATTGGTTTGTTTATTCACTGATAAGAAATCAATGTGTATTTGCATTTTTAAGGGGAAAGATGATTCCAGCTGAGTTAGAGAAAAATATATTACAAACTAAAAGGAAGGTATGTTCTGAAGTTCCATATTTAACACACAAATGCATCTTAATTTTCTTCACCTATTTTTTTTTTTTGCGGTTTGCGGGCCTCTCACTGTTGTGGCCTCTCCCATTGCGGAGCACAGGCTCTGGACGTGCAGGCTCAGCGGCCATGGCTCACAGGCCCAGCCGCTCCGCGGCATGTGGGATCTTCCCAGACCGGGGCACGAACCCATGTCCCCTGCATCGGCAGGCGGACTCCCAACCACTGCGCCACCAGGGAAGCCCTCTTCACCTGTTTTTGTTAGTGGAAAACAAACAATTGATAAGATAATTGCTAAAGGAAATAAAATAATCCCTAAATGTAGGAAATTTCTTCTAAAACTGAAGTGAAATAATTAACATTGTAGTATTTCCTGATAATTTTGTTTCTGTTAACTATCAAAAGAAAAGTTACCAGGATATTTACTAAAAAAGGGGTTTGGTCAGCTCTATTGTTGTGGTATGATTTTCTGAAAATAAATTCAGAGAGAAATAACAATAAATGAGACTCAGAGGTAGTGGTATTAGTTCATCTTATGGTTAAGCTACTTTTTCCATTACTGTAGGTACCTTTGAGTATTTGAAATTTTTAAGTACTTAGTCAAAGTTATCCAGCTTCCTGATGTCCAGAAGTGTAACGGTTAAGTAACAATATTAGCATAGGAGTGGACTTCATGGGATTGTAAGAATGATGCAGCTTTTGTCATCACCAGGGCCAAACTCCTTTTTGTGTCACTGCCACAGCTGGCAGCAAGCACAGTGTTCGGGGCCTGCGACCCACTCCACGACATCACAGGTATTTGTGAGATGCACAAACTCTGGATGCGTGTGGATGTAAGTCACATCCTTGAGTCTGGATCATGATTCACCTTTTTAAAAAGATGTATCCTATGAATAGTCCTTAAAATTTCTTAATTGACATGGCAGGCAAGACAAAAATTTCTGTAACCCTAATTTTTATAAAGAATAAATATCAAGAAAGAATAGTCTTATTTGCATAAATTATCTTAAATTACACTTAATACACTATCATGGAATGAGCTACAAATGTATCTAGTGTTTAAAAAAAGTCTAAACCTCTATTAATATTCAACCAACAATTTAGAAAATCAGTTTAAAGAAATAGTTAAAACAATTTTAAATCAAAAGGACTTAGCCCATTACTCTAATATACGTTTCTTAATTAATAGCTATTATGGAAATCAAAAGTTTTGATGCTATTAGTTTGGTACAGTGACTTTGGGCAAAAATGTCTTTGGCTTTGACTAGAGTTGGACAAATTTAAAGTTATATAACATGGTAGATATTTTAATTTTTCTGTAGTATTGCCAAATCTGATTCCAACTTTTAAAAATTTCTGTCTCTGGAAATTACACAGAAGGTATCTCTTTGAATTAATTAGAAAAAAAACTTTACTATGTCATGAATAGACAATGAAAACTCATAGGAGGAAATTTTTAAATGCATTGTTCTTCTAAGTAGGATAATTATAGCCAAGTTTATAATTATCTTGAATAACAATTAAATCTTCATCAACTTTTGAAATAAAATGAACATAGGAAAAAGCATTCAGTGCTATGTAAAAAGAAATAGAGGGCTTCCCTGGTGGCGCAGTGGTTGAGAGTCCTTCTGCCGATGCAGGGGACACGGGTTCGTGCCCCGGTCCGGGAGGATCCCACGTGCCGCGGAGCGGCTGGGCCCGCGGGCCATGGCCACTGAGCCTGCGCGTTCGGAGCCTGTGCTCCGCAACGGGAGAGGCCACAACAGTGAGAGGCCCGCGTAGCGCAAAAAAAAAAAGAAATAGGAACACAAATCCTTTGTATCTGTTACAGGCAGCTTGCGGAGGTGGATTGTTGCTGTCCAGAAACCACTCCTATAAACTCAGTGGCATTGAAAGGTGAGACCCAGGCCATTGCTTGTGCAAGAGAAAGAACCTATTTAGGCTTCTGTTTTCTTTCATTAGACGGTGAGCACTAACTGGGGCTGTTTTGTCACCTAGGGCCAACTCTGTGACCTGGAATCCACATAAACTCATGGGTATCCCCCTTCAGTGCTCTGCTATCCTGACTGGGGAAAAAGTAAATAATTTCTATTTTCAAGTAGGGACATAATGACGTCTTGGTAATGATTAGCTTCATTGTGAATGTTCAAAACCAAAATAATTGTGGCCTCATTGAATTAACGTAGTGCAGCACCATTTGCCCTGTTGAAGAAAACTGATCCTTCCCCTTTGATCTTTTTATTTTATGATATAGTCCTTTTATTTAAGTTAAAATATTGCAATTATTTTTTCCCATTCAAATACTAACTGCTTTCTTAGGGCAAGTTTGAATTGCTCTTTAAAAAATCTAATTAAGATATTCAACTCTTCTTATTTCTTTGAACCTGCCTTCTCTGTCATAGTGCAAGTTTTCATCATCTCTGATTGGAATTGTTTCGCCTAAATATCTTTCAGCTTTTAGGTAGTACTTCATATATGACCAGTGTCATTTAGCAGGGAAGATGGACCTGAGTGTTGATCTTATTCATTTTCAAATCTTTGCTCTAACATGTATGAGCTTTATGATCTCTAACCTCTGCTATACTCTCCAACTTATCTGTTACAATTCCTTCTTTATTCCCTTATAAATTATCACCAATTAAGCAAGAATTGAAGAATTATAGGTTTACAGTCCCTTATTTACAATTTTAAAATTTAAAGACGTTCTGAACAATTAATTTTTTTGTAGTTCATCAGGTGACAAAACCAATCCTGACCTGTTGTGAGGCTCATATTGACTCTATGTACCCACTTAATGTAGATATTCATACTTCACTATAGAAATGTTAATGTATTTGATTATGACATACAGCCCCAGACCCCAATGAAATGTTGCATTATCTTCTATATATGGACTAAACTACTTATTATTAAAAAATCTGTATTTTGACAGGCTCCGGACGCACAGGCTCAGCCGCCATGGCTCACGGGCCCAGCCGCTCTGTGGAATGTGGGATCCTCCCAGACTGGGGCACGACCCCGTGTCCCCTGCATCGGCAGGCAGACTCTCAACCACTGCGCCACCAGGTAAGTCCAAGAGCAGCATATATTGTCTCTCCAAACACTATGACAACAGCAGGACATGTCTACACCCTCATTCTGCCCCTTATTTATAATTTTTAACTGCCCCTTATTTAAAATTTAATTTAAATAATTGACATGCTTTTAGGAAGCTATTCCTATCACCTTCTTCCCAGTACTCTATAGGAAGATGGGCATTAGGTTCTGTTCAGATGAAAGCTTTGCCATGAACTAACAACATCTTTAATATACTGGGGACCTGGTCCTCTACATTACATTACCCACCCTGTGGACCCTAAGGGACTCTCTCAGATGTCAGTATCAGAGGCAGTTAGAGCTGGTTAGATTTTTATTTGGTAGATATGGAATCCCTAGTACAAAACACTAATAGAAAAATATGTTCTTTAACATGAATCACAGAGGCAAATTCATGATCCTACTTTGGTTAGTCTATAATATATTGGCAATAATATATTGGTTAGTATATAATATATTGGCAGCATTTTCTCTTCTAAATTTATCTCTTTCATCAACTGCTTTTTCCTAACCTTATAATCACCTAGTTCAAAACAAGCATTAAAAAAACCACTTTGAATAGTGTATCGACATTGGTAACTCACCTTAAATTCTTTTGATAATGAGGCATTGAAATAATGAATACATTCATTCAATAGTAATGGATCTACCATTCATTGAACATGTATTAGGCTAGAAAGCTTTACGTATGTTATTTAGCTTATGTTTCCCAACAGTTGTGCTGCTTATATCTGTTAAATAGGTAAAGAAATTAACTTGCTAGTGGATGAAGAGAACTACATCTAAGGAGCAAAGGTGACAACTCACCTAAATCCAAAATATATTGTTTTCCACAAATTCATATTGTCTTTCTTAATACAATTCATAGCACCATGGGAATGCCAAAACTCACACTGGGTAGTGATGAAAAGCAGGCTCATCATCTTTTGCATACGGAGACTACTTCATAAAAATGGTGCATAAACAGACGCTATATAAGTAGGGCCATTCCTGGGAATAGGAAAAAAATTTCAGCATACCGTGAAATGGGAATTCTTTTATATTATAGAACATTTTTATACACAAGAAATCAGGTTCAGGTAAACACCCATGATGGGCTTGAATGGGAGGAGTTGACTTGCAAGTTTGTAGCATGATTTATAACTAGTAAATATTTAAACATTTGCTATGTGAATCTCCATCAGTACTCTTGACAAAATAATGGGCATTAAGAATGAAGTCCAGAGATATAAATGAAAAATTTAATAGTTTTTCTCATTTGCTATAATTACAGAATGAATACTTCATTGATAGTAGAAAGAGGAGCCATCTTTAATGAAATTCATATTTCTTAAAAATAAAATTAGTTCCATAAAATACTGTGATAGGTTACAAAAGTAAGTAAGAAGAAAATCATATAGTAATGTAAGATTCTACAAACATCGATTATTATGCAGAAGCAAATCGAATGCAAAAGCTTCTTTTTGGTTGGATTTTCTACATGGGTTGGACTGGTTTTATATTCATAAAATGACTGTGTTTGGCCAGGAGAGTGCTATAGGGAGCTTAATTGTCCAAGAGCCCATCTGCTTCTCTTAAATTCATAATTGCATTTGCCCTGAGGCTGTGCTTTCCAGAGTTTTCTCCCAGTCAATCAGTGATTGAGCACAGCAGGGATTCTAAGGCATTCCCATTCCTGAGAGACAGGAGACTCTCTTGATAGCTGAGTTGGTGTGAAGAGTTCCCAAGGGCCTTTCTGAATTTTACTTAGATTTCATCATACTCCAGGACGCTTCTTCCCCACCTTTCCCCACCTGTTTCCTTCACTTAGGGTCAGACTTATGCACAGTCTGAAAGCTCTCCCAGTCTGACTGGCTCCTTCCCACTGTCTTTCACACAGGTACTTCATTAAATTCAGAATAGAAGTGCCATTGTCTTTACTATTCAATCTTTGTAGATTTTTTTCAAGAAACGTAAAGATACATTCACAAGGAGGATGCATATCCTGATTTTTTCATTGCCAATTTAGTGTGCATTGAATGCCACCAAAAGCTCTATGTGGAAAATTGCTGAAGAGTAATAAACTCTATGCCAAGTATTTCAATGATATTTAGCCCCATTTCTTCAGAATTCAGAGTAGGAATATTCTTCATCAATAATTTCTATTAACTTTTCTGCAATTTTTTCTTCCTCTGATTACTTACAGCTTCTCCCTGAACCAGAATGCCCTCAAAGAAAAATATCAAATGATAAAGTGGTTAGCTTAAAATATTAGTCCACTGCTATTTAATCATGTCCATTCTTAAGCATTTCAAAGACTAGTAATGCCTTCTCCAAACCAATATTTGTTCAAAATTGTGAAAGTTGGGAGCATCTGACCAAATGTTCATACAATCAAAGCTTTTTACACATTTTGATTCATATATATTTCTTGTGGAGAAAAATAAGGCTTTGAAAAAGGATAAAAAGTTGCGTGCTAGGGTTATTTATAATTTTAAATAGTATGGTAATTGTAAATAAGAAGGTTACACTTGTGCAAAAATCTGAAGAAAGTGGAGAGGAGATCACGCTAATATTTAGCTGTGTAGCAAGAGGGAATCTCAATTTAAAATCTTTGAGACTGAAGCACACCTGTTGCATCTAAGACACAACAAGGAGATCAATGTGGCTAACATGGAATGAGCTGGTCATATGAAGAAATAATGTAAGAAAGAAAATGAAAGGGTTCCTCCGTCATTACTCTTTCTTAGAACTCCATTGCCTTCGGTCTCTGTTGAAAACAAGTTCTGATTTAAACAGAAGGTGCAGCCTCTTGGGGGCTCCGGGCATCCCCGCTTACTTAGTTGTAGGTGTAGCATCCTTACCTCGTGCTATTTGCATTGTCACTGAGTTGCCACATATGGTAGGACCAGTGGAATTCCATGCTCATTGTGCAATGCAAAGGCTATGTGTGCCTGGGGAGGCAAGGAGTGGCAGACATATATGTTGCCTGTATCTCCTTAGCTCATAGGCATAATCCATTGTCCCACTGGACTTCACTTTCAAAACACAAGTCCAAAATAAAATTTGAAAGAATTTCAGGACAGCGACAGCAGAGCATTAAGTTAAGCCTGAAGCCCTTCTGAATATGGGCCCTGTGTGACTGCACAGGTTGTATGCTCATGAAGCCAGCTCTGATCACAAAGGCTTAAGTATTGAGAAGACACTGAAGTACCACCTCATATGGTTGTCAAGGCCTTACACTACACAAGCCTAGAGTTAACTATGAACACATACCCTCAGCATGGACATACATGGAACGTATGGACAGAAGCAAAGAGACCAGTTAGGAAGCAATTTCAGTAATGCAGTGGACAGTGATTGGGCCAGCATAGTGGCGGTGAATAGGTTAAGATATATTAGATTCTAATTACGTTTTAAAGGTAAATCCTGTGGAATTTTCCAAAATATTAGATGTGGGGAGTGAGAAAAAGAAGAGGGTCAAGGATAAGAAAACTTTGATGTTTTGGGCCTTAGCAACTAAAGGATAAAATTGATGTATTACTGAGATTGGGAAGACTGGGAGAAACAAGTTGGTGCAGACAGGTCAGGAGTTCACTTTTGGACATTGATTTTGAGATGTTTATTAGTTATGTGAAGCAGGAGACTGAGGTTCAGAGATGAGGTCTCAGACGGAAATGAAAGTGGGAGAGTCATCAACCTGTATATACTGCTTAGAGCCATGAGACAAGTGGAAATCACCAAGGGAAAGACGGTGAGTGGAGACAGATTGGTCGATTTTTCTGTGCCTCCATTATCCACTTTATAGGATTCTTCTAAGAGTAAATTACACTAAGAGTACAAAGCGCTAAACTACATACCTGATATACTGCTGAAGCTCAACAATTGTCAGTTTTAAGATGCACTATGCCAGCCAGTATGCCAAGGGCTTTATTTGTCATATTTCTTATTCCTCACTACATTATATATAATTTTTAAAAATTTGCTCTGCATACTAGACAGATAAAAAATTCATGTCAAAATATTTATCAAACATTTGTAGATCTAGGCAACCAAACTTAGAAAGGCTGAGTAACTTGCCTCAAGTTCCACAGACAGTAGGGAGTAAAAGCAGGTTGAGGGGATAGAAATAAGAATGCAGTGAGAATATATAATACCTACTGTTAGTAAGATAATAATCACATTTATTTAAATAAGTACATTTAAATAAATTTAATACATTTCAGGAACTTCTTCAGTGTAATTTAAAGGTACTTACTTGAATGAAGCTTTTGATTTTTTTTAACTACAGGGAACCTATGGCTTTGAGGCATAGATCAACAGATATATGGAACTTGCAAAATACTTTTATAAAGTTTTAAAGAGAAAAGATAACTTTAAGCTAGTATTTGATGCAAAGGTAAGGACTCTATTAGTGGGCTTTTTTTGTGAGAGAGAGTTTAAAGTATCTATACTTTCTTTGCTGAGTTTTTTTTTTTTTTTTTTTTTTTTTCGGTACACGGGCCTCTCACTGTTGTGGCCTCTCCCGTTGCAGAGCACAGGCTCCGGACGCGCAGGCTCAGCGGCCATGGCTCACGGGCCCAGCCGCTCCGCGGCATGTGGGATCTCCCCGGACCGGGGCACGAACCTGTGTCCCCTGCATCGGCAGGCGGACTCTCAACCACTGCGCCACCAGGGAAGCCCTTTGCTGAGTATTTTTTTACTTGAATATGTTACCTATCCAATACTTTGAGATAATTTAAAAGTTGTATGTAAAAATTATTTTAAATATTTTATCTAAATGCAAAACATTTCGGTTTTAAAAACTTTTCCATTTGAGTTCTCTTTCTTACAGGCCGAGGGTCCAAAAGATTAATTTGATGATTATACTAAATTTTTAAGATGAAACTCTGGTTATAATTGCTTTTCTGATTTTGATGGCACTGAATTAAGAGTAATTTAATTGTTCCTAGTTTTTTTCTTGTATGTTAGAGAATGCAGTTGGGTTTCTGGATAGTAGATGACATAAGAAAAAGTGGGCTTTAAATTATATGATAATCCTTGGTTAATCATTATTAAAGTACTAAGTAGATATTAATGAAAAAATGGAGAGTTTTGCTAGTATTCTATCCATCTTCCTCTGCAAGGCCCAGTCAGCCAACCCAATGGCATGCTTTAAGTCATGCTAGTAAGAGTAACTATTAGGAAACAAAGGTGCTTGGTCTTTTTTCTACATTGTCTCCCTCTGATTGTATTATTTCTATTTTTGGTTAGTCTCGCTCAGTCTTAAGTGGAAACTAGAAGTAAAGAAATTTGTTTGTTTTTAATACTGTACATTCTCTGATCATTTATCTGCCTCTCTGGAATGAGCTTTCATAAATTGATTTAAGTAAAGTTCTCTTATACCCCTTTATCTACATAAAAGACATCTAGTCACTGAAGCCAGAACCTTGAATTCATCTTGAAAACCTAGCAAAGATCAATTCTATCTTTTGAAGATTAGGGAAATTTAAACTCTTCTATCTGTACCTGTGGCCACTGCTTCAGTGAAGTCCTCTCCATTCTCTCCTGAATTACTATAACATTCTATTAACTAATATTCTCCTCCCCTCAATTGTTCTCTCCCCTAACTGATTGTCCTGAATGACCTTACTCAAATATAAAATTGGCACTGTCATTAAAATATTTAATATATTTTGAGGAATGGGCATGGGATGGATGGCTGAAGACTGGGCACTCTGTGAGGACACCATTTCCTTTATCTCTGTATTTGGTGCCCGATACATGTATTAGATCCTCAAAAACTATTTTAAAATATATTAAAAGTTAAATTAAATACTTCTGGGATAATTAAGGAATTAGGTAGGGCTTTAAGGATACTTATAAAATTACTAAAGAATTAGGTAAAACTTTAAGAATACTTGTAAAATTTTAATTTTTTTTTTTTTTTGCAGTACACAGGCCTCTCACCGTTGTGGCCTCTCCCGTTGCGGAGCACAGGCTCCGGACGCGCAGGCTCAGCGGCCATGGCTCACGGGCCCAGCCGCTCCGCGGCACGTGGGATCTTCCCGGACTGGGGCATGAACCCGTGTCCCCTGCATCGGCAGGTGGACTCTCAACCACTGCGCCACCAGGGAAGCCCTAAAATTTTAATTTTTGATTTAGCCTGAGTTCACCAATGTCTGCTTCTGGACTTAAACATATCCCAAAAAGTTTGGAAGAGATCAAGAACTGCAAAAGGTAAGTTTGTGTGTATGGTGTGGTATTTATCATTTTAATATTGCCTTTTAAATAATGTGTCTGGGTTAGTTTGATTGGTTCGTGGAAGGCGGTAATGTGGTCTTAAGACATTTTTAAAAAATATTTGTATGGAACCAAGTGAAATCTCAACCCACCAGTCATTTTGCAAATTAATCTAGTCATCCTTTATATAATTGAAAAATATTTTTTGAATGCTAATATTCAATTTACTGAGTTTTTTACCCTTTGGTTAATTCATTCATCAGTTAATGCTTGCCATATGTTCCAGAGGATTTAGAGGTATAAAATGAATAAGACAGAATCTGAGTTCTAAGCTAGAAGGCTTAGTGGGGAGAAGATAAGAATAGAAATAATTACAATTTTTATGAGCAATAGAAGATGTACTTGGAGAAGAATTATCACATTTGAAATATTTATCATAAGGTCATCTGAGCAAGAATCTAGGAGAGATTTTATTACAGATCAGTGATCACTACTGAAAAAAATCCAAATAAATGTCATAGCAATGAGAAGATTTAATCTTTACCCTAAGAATGTATATTAAAATAGAGAATTGCCACTATTACGTGTTATTTAGCTATACATTTACTGTAAGTTTTTAACCTATCTTAAGCATGCATTATATATACATACATTTTATAATAGTGTCACCACCACTTTTGAGTTGACCAACATCACAACTACTTATCTTAGGCAATGTGATCCGCCCTAGGAGAAGTTGAACACAAACTATCTGATATCAGTGTTTAAGGGCATCAACTTTTTATGTCATCAGAAAATTTCACTGGGCTTATAAGTCTTAAGAGAAAATAGAGAATTTTTTTGGTTTTGTTTTGCTTTTTAATAATACCCCTTGTTTAAATATTTTGTGGTTTGAGGCAAGTACTGAGCGAAGCTCTTAATTTTTTTTCTTAACACGTAAGTGTTACCTTTTACTAGGGTAATTACTACCAGCTGAGAGTGGAGTACACGTTTACAGAGAGCGAGCTATTTCCTGGAGATACACACACTCACTCACTAGAGAGCCGTCCCTCTCAGAGATCTGCGCATGCTCCTGGATGGAGGGCAAAGGGGAAATATAAAGCAGTTTTTAACAATATTGCAGGCAATAACTAATACCTTTTATTTTATGGTCATGTTGATTAATTAAAATATTAAAGAAGGACATTAAATGAAATGTCTGACCATATAATGACTATATAAGCAAAATATATATATATATATATATATGTATGTATGTATATGCCCTGCCATATATAAAAACTTATGGGAAAGTTAAGTAATGGAGAGCATCTGTAGCATTTTAAAGGTAAACTGTGCAGGAGTAGAAGTTTCGGGAAGAGGAACACATTGAATAGTTATAGAATGCCCTCCTCTTCCTTTCCCAGTCTCAGTACCACTTTGTCTTATAATAATAACCCAAGGGCGTAATGTGATCTAATGTCACGTGCATGGTATTGTTTTAGGAGCTGTGCAAGACAATTAAACAGATAGAATTTGTCTCTGTAAAATTTACAAAGAAACTATGTTTTGCTGCAAAACAGTGACCTTGTAGAAAAACTCAAGATTTGTAATGATTCAAAGAGCGGAAGTTAGAATACCAAAAGATACTACTGCTTTTCCATTTTCTATTTCATTTTACCTCTCCCAGATACTTCTACTTGAATGGCCACATAAATAAAATGTCACACAACCTTCTTTAATGTATTCTAGCACACTTGCATTATTTTGTGAGTTTGGTAATCGTGAATCATGGAGTAACAAGAGCTACAGTATGAATATAGAACGTGCTGCCTTTTCTCTGTACTAAGCTGCTTCTTAAAAATTATCCCTGACAGTTTTAAATTGCCTGCAATTTACTTCAAGCTAATGATAGTTATGTAGCCATCTAGGATGTGGAACAGTATTTACTTGTAAAATTTCCTTTTAATGATATTTGCATTTATACACAGATTGCTCCAAAGATTAAAGCACAAATGATAGAGGAAGGCACAGCCATGCTAAACTACCAGCCTTATGGGGACAAAGTAAATTTTTTTCGAATGGTCTTTCTAATCCTGCCACAAGACAAACTGATGTTGACTATGTTATTGATGAAATTGAAAGACTTGGGAAAGATTTATGATACTGCAATGTGATTTTGAATACCAAAACTAAACACCAACTTTAAAGATTTACTGCTGAAGATAATAAGAAAGGAATATTATAAATGATATTCTTTCTTCAGAACGTTTGATTTTTTTTATCCTATGTTATACAAGATGAATAAAGAACAGTGGGTCATTGAAGATTGATAGATAGATAGATAATAGATTCAATTTTATGTATTTGTTGTTTTCATTAATTCAATGAAAGATTATTGAAAATCCATTAACTGTCAGGGACTTTTCTTGGTGTGTTAGAATACGTCAGTAAATAAGACAAAAATCCTACCTCTTGTAAAGAAAGAAGTTCCATTGTGAACATTTGGTAAGTTAACATATATTTACATGCTTGAATTAGTTGCATAAAGCCTTCCCGAGGTGAAATCATTTTCAGTAACATATGGTAGTGTTCTGTTTCTGTAAAAAATAAAATACTTGTGATGTTTCTCTATTTCAATAAATCAGATGAACAAAACGTTCTGTATTTTGGAGCAGAGAGTCAGGGAAGAGAATGACAAGGGCTGACATATTTGCCTTTTGGTCCCTGCATTTTTATTTAGAAGGAACTGTGGCTTCTACCAAGCTTCTATGCAATGATTTAATTCATTTTTTTCTGCAATGCCATTTTTAATGTCTCTGAAGGTCAACAACAGTGGCAACCTTTTAATAATCCCCCAAAGTATATTGGCCATAGTTCACAAAATGGAATCAGGTAGCTCCACAGTGATGATAAAATTAGTATTTTTCAGCTCCTTTTTTGAGATAATAGAGTTAACATTGAGCACTTACGGTATGCTAAGAATCTTAACTTGCATGGTTTCGTTTATTTCTCTCAATATTACGATTTAAAGTGATTTATTATCCCCATTTCATGAATGAGAAGATGAAGATTTAAAGAATTTAAATAATGTGTCTAACAGCATGCTGCTGATAAGTAATAAAACCCAAATTTGACGCTAGCCAGGATTTTTCTCAAGTGTGTATGACAAAGAACCTGCTAAATGCCTTGATGCAATTCACGTACACTACTACCAGTCGAGCCATTTGTCAAATCACTTGAGTTATGCAGATCTCTTTCCTCTTCTCTGAAATAGGAATAATAATTGTGCCTATACTGCAGGGATGTTGTTAGAATAAAATAAAGTAATTGTGTTAAATATTTTTTAAAACTTTGAATCACTCTGTATGTGTTAGTTTTATTCTTTCACAATGTGTACATATATCAAATCATCATTATGCATGCTTTAAATACCTTACAATTTTAATTGTCAATTATAATACAATAAAGCTGAAAAAAATTAAAAGATATTTTCTCAATATAGGAAAAAATCAAATAATTTTGTAACTTCAAAGAGAGCTGAGACCTTAAAAATTATTACATGATGAGAAAAATAAATGGAAATATAGAATTGAATTTAGAGAAAAATACAGAGAGGAATAGGATTTAATATAGTATATATATAACTCCTTCTTTGTAGCCCATTAACAATTATTTCCCACCAATAGACAAACAGGAAGGCAGACCCAATAAGAGCTCTGTAGTCTTGGCTGTGTATAGGCTCAGTGCATAATCGTTAGTTTTGCATAATTAATTTATTATGTCAAATAAAGCCAGAGATTTAAAATATTAAAATCTCCAGCACGAAAATTCACAAACCACTTTTGACACATTTGATCCGTCACAGCACCTTCTCCATACACTAAACAAATCTTTTGTGTTTCGGTTGCGTTTTTACCTTTCTTGAAATAATAAAGCATAATATGCTGAAAATGTTGCTTTTTTTCTTCTATATTCAATATTAAAATGGCTACACAAAAATTCACCAATTTTGATGTTTTTTTAAAAATGCACACTGATACGACACCTGTCACAGTACAATCTAACAAAATTGTTTTGAATGAAGTTAAAGACAACTAAGCACTACTAGAGCCATTTTATGGAAAAAAACTCAACGAACTTCTTGGCCAACCCAGTAGCTAGACTAGGTAAAAGTAAAGTTCCATAACATTGGTTTTATCTTTATTAATCATTCAGGGTGCAATCAAATATTGTCATGGTTCTTCATTACAGAGGAGATGGTACCCTTCTGTTTTTCAAGCTCTGTTGCATCCATTCAAGTTAAATGTCTGAAAACTTTTATATTTTAGAAATAAAGACACATGAATTGGGATAGAGATTCTTTTCAATTGTTCTTCTACCATATAAATAAGACATTTCATGTCCAAAGTTTTTCTCAGAGGAAACATAAAATTGATTATGCTACAGACTTTGATAGTTTGTGTCTTTGTGAAATACAGGGAAGAGCAGTTTAATTATCTTAGTGCAATGTATCCTTTAATAAGAATTACTGCTCTATACGGGAGGGTTTGTTCCAAATGCGATCTGGTTTGTCAGGCTTAGAAACATAAATCTGTTTCTTCCCTATGCATTATTCATAACTGCTTATCATTACATAAAGTTTATCACGCACAGATTAAACATTTCCTTTTCAAAAAATATGCCTCAAGTTTCTTTGTCCCTATAGCCACAATTTTAGGTATTGGTTTTATTTCTTAATGAACACTTTGAAATAAGAATATACTAAATCATAAGAATACTTTAATATATATTGCATAGGTTATATAAATTAGTTAAAACAGTGCTTTCTTCCAATATCAGTTCTGTGAATTAAGCAAGTATATGTTGTAGAGTTTTGAGAAATCTACAGTCTGCTTTATTCAATAGTGTCTTGTTAACAACAAGGAACCTAATAAGAATTGTTCTATTTTGAGGTATACAGCATTTTCAATTATTTGGATACCTATTTTACACATTGTTGAAAAACTGTGACATTTAAATTAAAGAAAGGATAATACTCATTAACCTGTGTCATCCCCCCACCCTTGAACTTGGATTATTTTTTATTTCATGGCCAGTCAAAATTATTTTAGCCACAGAACACTGTTCCCTTTGCTGTGTTCTCTCAACCAAGGTTCTAACACAAACCTTGTATTACATGAAATAATGTGTGAGTTTTCTTTCCATAACTTACAGGAATTCTATAAAATGGGCTCCTTTCTTGCTGTTAAGAGACTTAGTTTAACATAAAATTCTTAAAGGGATATTACTAACTTTATCTTTTTCTTTTGAACTTTTTCCAAATATATGACATATAATAAATAGCACTGGTTTAACCAACAGAGATGACTTCCAGAGAGACTGTGTCTCCTGAACTTAGCGTAGAACAGGGTAGACCAAAAAGTGAAAATAATGTGTTTTTAAATTTTATTTTCAATTCAAAGTGCTAGTATAGAATTGTGCATAACATATAGAGGACACTTGAAACATATAACAACATCCAAAAGGGGTTCTGAAATATTTAGATTCTTACCAGGCAGATAACGTGGAGCAATGATAATCAGAGTTAGGTGGAGAATCATAAATACTTTAAATAAACAGTTTGATATTGCTGGAGTAGAGTATAAAATTACGGAGTCTGCTTCAAGTAGCTAGAGAATTATAGGTCCTTAAATTTAGCATTTTGACATTGTGAAAACAACTAAAGTGAATGCAATGGGGGTAATGAAATAAAACTTGTATTGATGAGGGGGGAAAAGACATTGATTTTGATGGCAGTTTCAAGGACTGATTGGAGGAAGAGCAGGCCTTAGAGGCCATTGCAATAATCCAAGAGGAGATAAGAATTTAGCAGTGCAAGGTAATAGGGAATTAAGTTTCGGCAGTAAATTTGCCAAAGTGCATTGAGAAGATAAAAGTCCACAGAGCCTGAAGTTTCTAGCTTGAGAAACAGCTTAGATCTCAGTAGCTCAAGAATCCAAAAGGGAGACCCATATTAGCACAATGTCATTGTTTTATTTAACTTGCATATAGAAAGCAAGATGAAATGTATGGATTTACAGGGCTTAGCTCTCTGGAAAATATCACACGAGTTACATAGCTACCTGAATATAAAGAAGAGATGTTTCATGACTGAAAAAGCTCCCCTCCATGTAATTAATGTAGCATCATACATTACCTAGAGACTTCATATGTTAATGTAGTCTGAACCAGCAAGAAAGGACCTGGGCAACTTTGACAATCCCATGCCTCTCTCTACTTTGTGCTTCGCAATTACTTGTATCCTAGAAATTCTTAGTAAATCTTCATACTGAACAAGATCTCTGAGTCTGATTTGACAATTCAGATCCTTTGTATTAGCTCAATGATTATCTGACCCAGGAGACTGAGAAGAAATGCTTGAAGACCCTGGCCTAATTCCTTCACTGTTTCCAGTGCAGCCCTACAGAAGTGGGTCTGGAACGGAGAAAAGTCACAGTGGCACAGGATTGACTCTAAACAATCTCTCTTTTGCTGAATCATAATTGCTTTATATTCTTGGGGTCTTCAGTTTTTTGTTTGGCATTTGAGCTCAGTTGGTCCCTTAATTACTTTTTTTGTGTGTGTGTTACGCGGGCCTCTCACTGCTGTGGCCTCTCCCGCCGCGGAGCACAGGCCCCGGACGCTCAGGCTCAGCGGCCATGGCTCACGGGCCCAGCCGCTCCGCGGCACGTGGGATCTTCCCGGACCGGGGCACGAACCCACGCCCCCTGCATCAGCAGGCGGACTCTCAACCACTGCGCCACCAGGGAAGCCCCCTTAATTACTTTTGAATGAAGAGTCAGGCTTTTTTTTTGCTTGTTTGTTTTTTTTTTTTTCCCTCTAATGTCTGGCTTTCACATTAGTCCTCCATCTAGGACACAACTTTTAATGTTTATTCTGCCCAATCAGCCCCTTGCTCTTCCCCTGGGCTGCTTGCCCAGCCTTCACCAGGAGATGAGGAATACTGGCTCCACCCAGAGGCTATGCCCCACTGTCACCTTTTGTTTGCTATATTTCGAACGGTATCCAACCCTTTCCATCTAAATTGTCCATCTAAATATACCTGTTTTTTCCTAATCTAGACCCCCCATGGAATGTGGGTAAAAATTCAATAAATATTTTTACATGAATATTGGAATTTTCCCCATCTCTTGTGAGATTTCTTATGTCTAGGTCCCCATTATAGTTTTCCTTTCACAAATATAAGAATGAATGGGCATTAAATCTTTCTGATCTTCACTCCTACACAGAATGTCTTTTCACATAGAAAAAATTAAAAAAACAACAACTTTGCAAGACACTTTCTTGATAAAGTGATGATAGTGGCTATGCTGATACATTATTTAAGCTATCTATAGGAATAATAGATATCCCACTAAACCATACCAGTATACTCTCAAACTAATGAGCCATTTATAAAGAACACTGTTGTGGGACTTCCCTGGTGGCGCAGTGGTTAAGAATCTACCTGCCAATGCAGGGGACATGGGTTCGAGCCCTGGTCCGGGAAAATCCCACATGCCACAGAGCCCCTAAGCCCGTGCACCACAACTACTGAGCCTGCGCTCTAGAGCCTGTGAGCCACAACTACTGAGCCCACGGCCACAACTACTGAAGCCCACACACCTAGAGCCTGTGCTCCACAACAAGAGAAGCCACCACAATGAGAAGCCCGCGCACCGCAACGAAGGGTAGCCCCCGCTCGCCGCAACTAGAGAAAGCCCGTGTGCAACAATGAAGACCCAACACAGCCATAAATAAAAATGAGAAACAAAAAACAAAACAAAAAAGACACTGTTGTGCCTTCGGTTCTACAGTTCGTTGGATATTCAAACAGTCTTACCGTCTCCAAGATTCCTCTCAATACTCTGAAATATCCTGTTCAGAATAACTTTAAAATTTCTTAAAGAAGCATCTTTGGTACATCTAGTTGCAATCCTTACCATGTTTTAAATTATAAAATAATTAAAATAGCTTTGGTTAATAAATTCTAGCAGTACTTTATGAGCCTATGGTCCTTGAAAGGCTATGAATATTTTTGCTATTTTTACTTTGATTACAAATAGTCTAATTGGGTTCTATAACCTCCTAAGTTTAAATCACTGGTAAACTGCACTATGAAAATCCTATGAAAGCATTTGTTGAAAATGAGATACTAGCTAGTAATAATCTAATTTTTGATAGCCATTTTCTAGCTTGAAATCACTTTGGCATATTTTATTTTAGCTGATTCTGTTTTCTAAAGAAGGCATAGTCATAAACTTTGTGAAAATAAAAAGCATGACAAACAGCTTAAAGAGCACAGATGCTGGAACCAGGCAAACTGCCCCTTACTAGCAAGTTCCCTGGTCTTCCTGTAGTCACTTTCCCCATCTCTATAATAAGTAATAAGAATTCCTCACAGGTAAATGAATTAGTTCGTTTATATTAAGTTCTTTAAACAGTGCCTGAAGTCTTAAATATAGACCCTAGATACATGTTAATATTATTAATACTACAAACACAAGTTTTAAAATTGCTTTTTTGAGATAAGTTTCTGAACTCAGTGTTCAAAACTCATTTTCCTTCTAGTTTGTCATTCTGCCTTTCCATGTGCAAAGGCTTGTGTCAGAGGCACAATACAGAACAAATAGACAATAGTTGCGCCTAAAGTGTGTGTAGATGTTTATGGGGGCAGTAACAAGAAAGGTATGATCTGAAACTATTTAAAGGAGAATGATATAAAGATTATGCATCTATTATTTAAGTAAAAAGTATTTCAAATAATCTGACATAATGAAAAGAATTGAAACGTTTTTCAGTTATACTCTGGTTTCATAATTTTATTTCCTAAGTGCAAAGAACACCACCTTTCTGATAAAATGACCAGACTTTATCAGAAAATGTAACATTAATCTAGAAGGAAGAGTCATACCTTTATCAGGAAAAGAAGTTTTATATAAATTTTATCCATGAATTATCCCTGATCCACGGTCGGTCAGTTTTCCTGTCTGTGTCCTATATATAGCATGCCCCTGGAGCTCAGTGTCTACCAGGCTGAAATACAGCAAGGATAAAGGTTATTTTTGTGGCTCCTACTCTCCATGTTGACCAGTATAAAGAGATATATAGAGAAATTTATGAGAGTCGGAAATTTTTGAGACAGCAAGCAACACATTTGGATCAAAACGATAAATGTTATGTTTGCTGAGGTTTCCCAGGCAGACCAAATAATCTTGGCTACAGAGACCTCGCATACATTTGGAACTTGTACTTGGAGCTGACCCATGATTTCAGATTTTCTCTCGGCAACTCTGCAGCCCCGTCTGAGAGTATCTTACCACTGTGGTCCCTTGGGAATATTTTATGGCACATTTAATTTTCCACAGGTAGTAAACACAGTATTTCTAAGTATCAGCTCCCCATTTCCATTTGTCAAATCATTTCAACGTAAATAGAAATAGAAGTGAAGCCATACATATGCAAATTATCTCTAATTTAGCCAAGAGCTAGAGGTATGACATAATTCATAGTTTAAGTTAATTCCCTTTGCCCAGATCACATAGCTCAGGGAATAATTGGCATAATTAAAAGTACAACTTCGTTCAACAATTTAGTATATGCACTTCATTTCAGTGATTTATGGATAACTCTGAAAATCAACATTACTCAGCCCCTCTCAAATGCTATGGATCGATCCATGTATAATTACAGCAAATGCATTCGTTAACGGTGTTATAAATTAAAATTTTTCCTTTGAACAGATGATTTATTATGATCATTCAACAGTGCTGCGTTTTTGTTACAATGACTGTATTGAAAAGTTAAATGCCTCCAGGAAGTTAGGTGACAAAAATATGAAAATGCCAACTATATAGAGTGGTTTTACAGCTTTATTAAATTTGGTTTCTACTTTTACCTTGACTTTTAAAGCAAAGAACATTTCTGTGGTGTTTTTCCCCTTAAGTTAGAAGAGCAATTTTGCATCATGTTGCTCTAAATTTTATGCTTACCTTTCACCCCCTAACTCCAAGGCCATTAAAGGCAGAGACTTTCTTAATTGAATATTGTGAGGCAGGGGTCAGTCTAGGACCTGGTATATGTTAGGGACCAAAAGGAGCTGGATTATTTGGTGATTGATTTATACATTCACAAGTCCTCACAATAATGCACATACCAAATGAGATCACATGCAAGTAATGATAGTTTTGTGAGACCTGGCTAAATGTTACTACTTATTTGTGACATTTAGAACTTGTTATGAAAATCAGAGAAATTTAAGTTGTTTCTGTTTCCTAAGAACAGAAACACACTTTGTTGCAGACTTTTGGGTCAATACTGTAAATTCTATACCCTGAGTCTCCCAGGCTTCTCTGAAGTGCATAATTATTGCCAATCAAAAGTATCTTGACTGATCTCATGCAACCCAATTACAAGACCTAGTATAAAACTACAGTAATCAAGACAGTGTGGTATTGGTGAAAGGATATACATAGATTATTGGAACAGAATAGACAGTACAGAAATAAACCCACATAAATATGGGAAATCGATTTTTGACAAAGATCCAAAGATAAATTGATTGAGAAATGATATCTTTTAAGTAAGTGGTGCCACACACACACACAAATCTTGACCCATAGCTCACAACTTATACATAGAAAATATAGAAGAAAAACTTGTTGGGTCAGTCAAAAAGTTTTTAGCAAAATTCATAAAAGAAAAATTGGAGCTTTATCAAAACTAAAAACTTTAGGTCCATGAAAACAGTTAAAAGAAAGAGAAGACAAGCTATAAACTGGGAGAAAATCATGTTTCTGACAAAAGGCTTGTTTGCAGATTACATAAGAACTTTCAAAACTCAGCCATAAGAAAAGAAACAACCTGATATTAAAGAATAAGCAAAAGAACTGAACAGGCACTTCATCAAAGAAGATATATGGATGGCAAATAAGTGCATGAAAATATGCTCAACGTAATTATTCATTAGTAAAATGCCCGTTAAAACCACAATGAGATATCACTGCATACTTATTAGAATGAAGAAAAAAAATTGGCAATACCAATTGCTGGCAAGAATGTAGACCAGCTCGAACTCTCCTACCTTGGTGGTGGGAATGCAAAACAGTGCAGCCATAGCAGAAAACAATTTGACCTTTTCTTATAAAGTTAGAGATAGACTTCCTATAAATCTCAGCAAATTCCACTTCTAGTTATTTGTCTAAGAGGAATAGAAACTCATGTTTGTATAAATCCTGCATGCAAATGTTTGTTTATAGTAGCTTTATTTCTTATCACCGAAAGCAAGATACAACCTAAATGTCCTTCAGCCAGTAAATAGATAAACCAACTGTGGCATATATTCCATCGTATACTCTCAGTAAGAAGGATAAAATTTTGACTCCCGTAACAACAGAGATGACTCTCAAATGCATTCTGATAAGTGAAAGAAATTATGCACGGATTGTAGGAAAAGGCAAAATTATTGGAGACAGATCAGATGAGTGATTCCCAGGGGCTGCAAGTCAGGGGGAGGGATTGTCTATAAAAGGGCAAGGGATTTGGGAGGTGATGAAACTATTTTGTGTCATGACTGTAGTGGTGGATATGTTACTCTATGCCTTTGTGAAAACCCACAGAACTGTACACCACAAAAAGTAAGTTTTACTGTTTGTAATTTCTAAAATAAAAAACAACAATTTGGAAAATTAAAGCAAAGTAATGATTACTTTGTTCTCAGTTGCACTTCCTCTGAAGTAATACAATGATTTGATTCAATGGTTAGAGAGTTGATTTGAGACAAGTAGGAGTTACAAAATACCATGCACCAGTAAATATTTCAAAATATTTTCAAAATATTTCAAAATATTATCCTGTTACTATACTACTAAAATTTGGGGATTCACCATGTTTGTTATAATCGTTTTACCAGATGTGTTAATTATTGTAGCTTATAACGTGGATGGACTTTATTTTTACTTCGTTCCATTGGCAGAAATTTCATAATGCAAAAAAATGTTAGAATCCAAAGGTTCATGATGGATTCATCCAGGAAGTAATATCGATTTTAGGTGCCGTTTCCATTGTGTTTGGGGCAAAGATGTCTATAATTGCGTCTATTGCTAAAAAATGAAATTTGCAATGATCTATTGATAGGTATTCCTTCATAGTAGAATCACTAATGATAAGATATATGGAGACAAATAATTGACTTGAATACGTTCATTAGACATAAATCAAGGAGAGAAAGATTTTACAAATATAATTAAAAGAGCCTATATTTTACAACTAGAGCCACATGAAAAAATTCTACTTTGGCAGAAAATCTGAACATCTACTTTGACAGATGATCTGAAGTCTGAAAATAAGAGTGAGTCACAGAAATTTGGGAGAAATCAGTATTTAATAGGATCCCATTTAATGGGCTTCTGTCTGGTTCTTCTCAAGCAAAGGAAAACAGAAGTTCATATCAGACTTTCCTTCATTTCAGGTGACTGATCACTCAGTGGGTCTTCCACATTTGTTGCCATGGCAACAGAGATGTGGAGATAGAGAAACTATTAACTATGGCTCTTTAGAAACTCAATTATATGTTTGATAGGATGATGTGGCTGATAAAAAATGACAGCGCAGCACATTGCTCCATAGATTCAATCTGAGTTTTCTTTTTGTACAAGCTGTCTTCTGAACCATCCCATCAATTTTTATATCAAACCCTGGTAAACTGTTTTCTCTTGATCCAGTGGTCCTCATAGGCTATTGCTTCTTCCACCTACATATATTTCCACAATATTGTCCACTGACAACTCTACTGTTGTGCCCAATATACACTTATTACCAGTTTGCTGGTTTTCCTGTTGCTTGTTCATCTACAGCAGAAGAGAAAGTTCTTGCCCAACTGGCCTGTGGACACAATCAACTGAGTTATAAATCTTAACTCTGTCTTTACATATATATCCTCACTCATAAGAAATTCTTTCTGAACTAATAATGCCTCCTTCAATAATAGATACTTATATTCAGTTAGACAATTATCTCTACAAGGATAGGGACTACTTATGGGACTACCATTTTGTAACCAGGGCCAGTGACATGAGTGTCAACAATACAATTAACGTGTGTTTACTGACTTGGATAGTACATTAGTTGCAATGACATGCTTGGCAAACTGGCTCTCTTGCTGGACAGTAACCTCTTCTGGGCCAGGGATGATTCTATTCCTGGCAAATAATGGGTGTGCAGTGATGCCTAGTATATCAATGAGTATCATGCACTTAGCTCTACAAATGTAATGCTTCAAGGTTTTGATAGCTATAGGATGAGGGAATTTAGAACTGTTGTACTCTATAACAGGTGTCATTTCTCATTCCCTGTTTACAGTAGAGAAATGGTACTGAGAGGGAAATGGTACTGAATAATTTAATACAAAGAGCATATACCACATAAACCACACACATATAAAAATGACATAAAATCAGGAGCAATTATATAAAACAAAAGTTAATTCTTTCGTTATTATATATGTCCCTAAGCAGGTCATAGTATCCTGAATCCCAAGATTTTAGGTGGGCGTATCATGAGGAAGCAAAAGCAGAATTTTAAAAACACAGTGACATTATTCAATTACTATTCACACATTATCTTGCCAAGGTCTTAATGGCATTCTTCTCAGTCATTAAGCAGTCTTCTACAGTGTTCTACTAGAGAAAGATCACTTGGCTGGAACTCAGTGCTTTGGGTGTTTGAAGCTTGTTTTGTCTAGTAGTTCTTAAACTCTGGGTCATGACCCCATATGTTGGCCCATTTCAGTGGGTCTCCAAAGGATCTTTTGAAAAAAATACAAATGCATGGACCCGCCCAGACAAATTAAATCAGAATTTCTGAGATTGTGATCGGAATATATCTTTTTAAAGTATCCCCAGTGATTCTGAAAAAAGTTACAGTTGAATCAATGGCTTATCAGCCAGTAAAGTTAAAATAGAAAAGTCTGACCTCACTGAGCTCTATCCCCTGAACAGCCATCAATAAATTGGCTAGTTTTTTGAAAGAATGAATGTTCACATTTATTGTACACAATGTTTTGCTCTACCACAACATCTGATGAAAGATCATATATTTACTTTGAGCCGAAATAAAGTATACAATTGACCCAAAGAGCTCATTATCTGAGCACTTAATATATTAATAGTATGATATATGTTATTTGGATAGATATTCTAAGTAGAAAAATATGAGATTGTTGAACAAGGCCTTTTGATATTGAGAGAAGCAATTATTCATTCTGGAATGGAAGTAGCTGAATTTATTTTAATCACATCTCTCCCCAAATAAAAAAGAATCATGCAATTTGTAAAACTACAGAATATAAGTAAAAAAATTATTTTAAGGATAGTTAAAGGTCTGATGTAAATGACTTCTAGTTCAGTTACAGGGATTATAGATGACCTATTTTATTTCTTTATAATCTAATGTGTATCAACTAAACTGAGACAACTTAAAACCAACTACTTAAAATAAAAGAGATTGATGTTCTTAAGGGCAGGGAAAGAATAAGAAAGTGGCAACAACTCTTCCTCTTCTCTATAACTTATTCACCAGGTAAGGATGTCTCAGGATTGGTTTTTCTCTCCCTCTGGGTAGACAAGGCATGCAACAAAAGAAGAGTTAATCCAGTCTTTGATTTCAACTAAATACAGTTAGAGGAGCTTGTTGGAAAACATCCTTCTATTTTCAAGGTATAAAGAATAAATCTAAATTGGAGAAGTCTGGAAGGTATGTCATCTGTCTGTATCTAAAGGTCAAACCTCTAATAATATGTCAGGCTTTGATAAAAGAAATGTTTATATAAAAATTTTGACCTCCAAAAATTCTTGACTTCTATGTTGCTGATATAAGCATAATATTAAAAAAAAAAAGAAATTCTCTCGTCAAATGATGTATCCTCAAGATATTCTAAATAAGTAAAACAAACCTTTGGCAAAATGATCAATAAAAAGATAGAAGTACAAGTTAACACTTAAGAGGAAACAGGGCTTTAAATACAGATTCTATAGAGATTTTTAAAATAATAAAATTCAAAGCAAAAACTAATGCTAGTAATTTTGAAGGACATACTACCATAATTTTCTTAAGAAGAAGTAGAACAATAGAAGAAAATGAAAACATTAAATGAACTGACTCAGTAACTTTGCTGCCCTATAATAAAGACATACAACAGGTCTTGGTAATTTTATAGATGGGTTTTATACACCCTCAAGGAACAGATAATACCAACTTTATCACAGAATAAGAGAGAGACCCCTCAATCCATTTTATATATGTATTCTAACTTTTAATAAGACCAAAACAGAATAGTATAATAAAGTTACATTTTATACCAAAACCCTTGTGAACACTGAGGTGTATATTCTAAATAAAACACCATCAAATCATAGAAGGGACTTCCCTGGTGGCACAGTGGTTAAGAATCCGCCTGCCAAGGCAGGGGACACGGGTTCGATCCCTGGTCCAGGAAGAGGCCACATGCCACGGAGCAACTAAGCCTGTGTGCCACAACTACTGAGCCTGCGCTCTAGAGCCCAAGAGCCACAACTACTGAGCCCGTGTGCCACAACTACTGAAGCCCACGCGCCTAGAGACTGTGCTCAACAACAAGAGAAGCCACTGCAATGAGAAGCCCGCGCACCGCAACGAAGAGTAGCCCCCCTCACCGCAACTAGAGAAAGCCCGCGCGCAGCAATGAAGACCCAACACAGCCAAAACTAAATAAATAAAACATTAAAAAAGAAATCATATTTAGCAGTGTATGCCCATCTAAAAGAAGACTCAATATCTTAAAATAGAATACTCTTTTAATTAATCTTTACATTCAAAGCAATTTTGATCAAATTCTCAGCAGGTGTTTTGTGTTTATTTCAAGAATTCACAACCTGATCTCAAACTTCTTATAACAGAATAAGGAACCACAAATAGCCAAGTCATTTTGAAGCATAAGTACTGGGAAGGAGAACTTGCCTTACAGAATATCAAAACTTCCTGCAAAACTCAAGTAGTTCAGACACGGGTACTGGCAGAGGAGTAGATCAATAACGTACTGTATGACTGGAACTGAAAGTGAGAATTCATATACATGTGATAGAAAAGTAACAATGTGGGTGAGCAAGATACACACCAATTTCAGGAAGCATAACTTCCTTCTTGAGACAGGAAATAGAATAGCATTTCAACAAAACATGGAAATTTACATTTCTTTTTTTCCCAGTTATATTGAGAAATAATTGGCATACATCCCTCTTTAAGGTGTACAGCATGATGGTTTGATTTACATACACTGTGAACCGATTACCACAGAAGGTTCAGCTAACATCCATCATCTCATATAGATATGATAAAAAAAAAACGAAGAAAAGGAAGAAAAATTTTCTCCTTTTGATGAGAACTCAGGATTTACGCTCTTAATAACTTTCCTATATATCATGCAGCAGTGTTAACTATCGGAGGAAGGTGGTAAAATGTACAAACTTCCAGTTATAAGCACTGGGGTGTAATGTACGACAGGGTGACTGTAATTAACACTGCTGCAGAGTACATAGAAAAGATGGCAAGTCACATTTCTTTCATCTTAGGCAAATAGAAAAAACAAAATTAAGGTTTGTTTGTGTGAATGATGGATATGCGTTAAATAATCTTCTATACGAATGAATGGATATTCGTTAAATAATCTTCTATACGAATGAATGGATATTCGTTAAATGATCTTCTATACGATTGAAATATTTCATATTTAAACAAATGAAATATTTCATATTTAAACAAATGAAAAAATCGTTTTTAGTGTAGAGAAACGTAAACTGAAAGTCAGAAAACTGGAATTTTAGTCCCTTTTAGCCTTTAATCATCTCTATAACTTAACTTTCCAAGGATCAGTGTTCTCGTTTGTAAAATAAAGCCACTAGAATAGATGTGTGCCTTTAATCACCAGATGGTAATGTCCCTGGCTGCTCTAACCCATGTAATTCCCAGGAATTTCAATGTGTTTTGAATTTCAGCTGCATTTATCAGCCAGCCTGTATTTGTCAAGTAGGTGATACAGTTCCTAACCCCTCCTGCTTAATCCTCCGAGGAGGCAATTATGATAATATCATCAATGAATGCATTAACTGGCTCTTAATGTTTATCATTTCCAAGTCCTTCCTCATCTAATTATGACAAATGCCCACGAATTCAAATATCCCAGTGGGAAAACAGTAAATGTATACTGGGTTCCATCCAAAAGAATGCAAAGTGAGACTGGCTGGGCTCCAGTTTTCCTTTGAAAAGAAGGCCTTAGCCATGTCTGTGAAGGCATACAGTCCCTGCTGGTCTCTCTCTCCTGTTCAGTCTTTCCACATTCCATACAGCAAGAGCAATCAAAGACATCACCTTACATAATTCTCTATACTCTTAACCTTAGAGTGTCTGCTTTCCATGCTGATCAGACAGGCCTGTTAGGAGGGGATTTAGTAGAAACAATACTCCTGCTTCAATCATTTTCTTAACAAGAGTAGTGATCTCTTGCTGCCCTCCAGGCAATTCTCAAAGTTGTCCTTTAGCCTGGTCAGTTACAACTGGGTGCCGGGCAGAACTAGACAATAGTAAAAAGGGTGAGGAGGACACCACCATTCACTCATTATACCCACACCATTCATGTATTTGGAAAAAGGCAATGAGAATTCAGAATAATCTTTGCAGTTACATTTTCCACTTTGTAACCCAACTCACACCTTTGTGTCCTCTCCAACACAGAATCTCCATACTCTCCCTCCCCGTTTCATTACTGAACCTCTCAGAACATCATCGCTGTCTCTCATGCCTAGCAAAGCCAAAGCATTTTGCATGTACCACTCCCTGGCTGCTTCACTCGGAGGGTTACCTAAGACCTAAGATTCCCCACCACGGGTAGGATGATTGGGTGAGCAGATCATGGGCTCTTAGTGTTTTTCAGATTCTATCACTTTAACTGAGACAGTGAACTCAGCTCTGGTTCAAATATTTTTCATTCCAAACCGAAATCCTCATAGGTGAATTTGGATTCCTCAAGTCCTTGAAGGCATAAGGAGACTAGATACTGTCGTCTTCATTGAAAGAGTGCCGAGTTTTGTTTGGACAGGCACTTAGGTTACTGGTGTTATACTTGATCTTGTCAGGCTTGTTTAATTCTTTATCATGGCAAATCTATTTCAGTTTTTAGCTTAGTCCTAGGGCACTGGTTCTTTCTTTTGGAGCTTTGTCCTTAGTCTGAAGGCTTGGTCTTTCTAGAGTCTCCACTGAATGCCCGGGGCACTCAGCAAGGCCTCTTCACTCTGCCTGGACTACAGCTCTCATCACCAGTTAGCCCTAGGGCACTTGCTCTCAGCTAAGCTTCACGGAATCTCCAGCTATTCACGCATCACCCAGCCCAGGAGACCCACGGTGAACCCACGCTCAGGCTTCCTGAACCTTCTTCTGAACAGCAGCCTCTTCTCTGGCATTGCCCTACGAATGAGTCCCACTGCTTCAGCACTCGAGAACTTCAGCTGTGCCTTCTCAGCCCAACAAGACCCGTCCACCGGGGCGCCTCATCCTGGCACGGCAGCAGGCAAGTACTCCAGGGAGAAGGGGTGAGAGGTGATCCACGTTGTTCCTGGTTCTCTTCTTTCAAGGATCCTGGCCTTGCACTGCCTTTGTTTGATGCCCGGGAACTGTTGCTTCACATGTTGTTGTCCAGTTGTATAGTTACCACTGGCTGGAGGGCAAGCACAGTACCAGTTACACTGTCAGGCCTGAGAGTGGACACCTGTCTTTTTTCCAGGGAGTTTTTAACAAAATAGCCAAATAAGTATGCAAGTATCAGCAGATGTCAGCAAAAAGCAAGGCAATCATATATGAATTTTGTATTAGGATGTCAAAGATTAAATTATCAAAGTCAGAGCTTAGCAAACATATCATTTTTATTATTTATTTAAAAAAATTTTTAATGGAATCTTTTAATTTTATGTTTTTTTAAGTTCATGTAAATTTAATTATTGAAAAAGCTGATCACATAGCAGCAAAGAGATGTATTTTTTCTTTGGTGGTACGCAGGCCTCTCACTGTTGGGGCCTCTCCCGTTGCGGAGCACAGGCTCCGGACGCGCAGGCCCAGCGGCCACGGCTCACGGGCCCAGCCGCTCCGCGGCATGTGGGATCTTCCCGGACCAGGGCACAAACCCGCGTCCCCTGCATCGGCAGGCGGACTCCCAACCACTGCGCCACCAGAGAAGCCCAAGATGTATTTTCCATTTGACTTGAAGTTGCTTCACCACTTGCAGCTCATCTCCAAAGCTTCATTATATTTTTGCTTAGTTGGGAAACAACTTTCTCGTTGGGAAGGACGCCCCAGGTCAACTAGGAAGCTATGCGTTTAGGGCAGCAACGTGCTGAGGGGTCCTTCAGAGCAGTTCTGCAGAGAGCACGTCTTGTAAGGCTCTAAGAGCTGGCAGAGGTGATCTTCACCAGCACAGTCTCCAAGCTGGGCTCTGAACCTGAACCCACAGGCCCTGCTCCCTTAAGCTCATCAGTGTTTGTTTTTGTGAGTTATTTGGTAGAGCACAATTTGCTTTGGGTGTTGTTGCATCCAATTTATTTCTTGAATATATTTAACCTACAAGTACACCAGAGGGAAACGTAAATTAAAAGCTAACCAATTTCAACCATTAACTTACATGGATGGTGAAAGAGAACTTCTTCCTTGCTTCTGTAGACAACTTAGCACCCCTGTTTGACTATTGAAGGTGGAGCCCCATTATGTTTAACTTAGATAAGCTAGGTATAGATAGACAAAGGGTAAATATTCCTCTGAAATAAAGCAAAAGGAGATTTGGGAGTTGTGTTCTATTCATGCCTCTAGAAGGTGAGAAAGGAGGAGAGGGAGAGAAGAGAAAAATAAAGAGAGAGAAGGAAGGGTCTAAAGGGTTAGGGTAACTGGAACTTAAACAGAAAGCTAGAGCCTAATGAAGAATATATCCACTGAGAATCCTTACAGTGGAGACTGGCCAATGAATTTATAGGAATAGCGATATATGACATACAATATAAAATTGTTCTAATCTGCGATGTAATTATTCACTCTGACCCAAAATATTTTCTGTATAAATCTGATACAAACAAAAGATTCGGCTAGTGGAGTTTGGGACATGAAGAGAAAATAATCACAGTATTCTATAAGACAGCAGCAGCACAGCAATCGACATTTAGGAACCAGTGTCTAACTCCGGTGCGCATTCTCTCAGGAGGGGATAGGAGACTAATCAACTTCCTCCCAATAAGAAATTCTGCTGAAGGAACATCCCACTTTGGGAAGGTTTTGCAGACTCCTAAGAAAATACCACTTAATAACAGAATGTTGAGTATTCTGTAAAACAGCCTAGACTCTTAAAAAAAAAGTAAAAACAACATGAAGAAGGAGATTAGAAGGAAAGAAAGACTTCTCTTGATTACTGCTGCATGGCAAGGAAACAGCCTCCAAAAATGTTGCTTTGAGTCAATTAAGCAGGCAAAGGATTTTGTAAGGTTTGGGGGAATGGAGCTACTGTGATAGCAAGTGGCTGAGATGTTGAGATGTAAGACCCAGAGCAGACTTCCAAGCTCTCTGGCTTATTTTCAAAACAAGATATGTGGTTAACATGAGCAATAAAAAAAGATCCAAGCCGGTTCCCTGAGAAAGATATCAGTGGTTATTTCTTAGCAACTCAGCATTAATTTAGGACCAAAAAGAATTCCCCAAAGTATCTAGGTAAAATTCTGTTTGATCAGAGGGATTCAAGATAATTCAGGAACATCCAGTCTTTCAATGGCATGAAAGACTAAATAAATCAGTAACTGTGTGTAAACTCTCCAACCTAGATTTAGAAACATAATAACGAATGCAATGTGCAAATCTTAATTGGATCCTTAAAGAAATAAAAGAAACCAACTAAAATAGGCATTTTGAGGACAAGCAGGGCAATATAAATATGACCTGTATATTACATGATATCATTGAACTAACGTCAATTTTCTTAGGTGTGATAACAGTATTACAGTATGCAAGAAAATGTTGTATTACTAAGAGGTTGTAGGGGGGCAGTAGCTGATGTATTTATTATACTAAGAATATTCAGATATGATTTGCTGAATGTGAAAACAAGCAGGGAGGCCCCTCAGGATCTGAGCTCCCACTTTGGAGAAGTCAAGTTGAAAACCTTGGGGTCATTCTGAACGAAGGTGCAGAGGAAGAAAAGCCACAAGATTCCCTAGTTACAGGTCCTAGAAATGGTTTTGGGGTGGGGAGTGGTGTGCGATGAGCCAGTGAAAGGACAATGCTCTGACCGAGGTCATGAGTGAGCAGGAAATAGAGGCCAGGGTAGCAAGTACCTATCACTTTTAAGGTGGTTGGGGGAGAGGTCATTAACTCTAAGTGGTTATTTTAAAAGGTGCCTCTGGGGCTTCCCTGGTGGCGCAGTGGTTGGGAGTCCCCACGGGTTCGTGCCCCGGTCCGGGAAGATCCCACAGGCCGCGGAGCGGCTGGGTCCGTGAGCCATGGCCGCTGAACCTGCGCATCCGGAGCCTGTGCTCCGCAACGGGAGAGGCCACAGCAGTGAGAGGCCCGCGTACTGCAAAATAAATAAATAAAAAATAAAACGTGCCTCTGGAGGAGCAAAGTGGGAACTTGGGGCAGGTGTCCTAACTCAGGTCCTTATTTAAATGTATAGATTTTGGGTGTGAGCAGAATTGTCGGCAGGTAAAACGCCTAAGCAGCAACTCCAGAGAGTTGTTTTCTCACCACTGAGATGTGCATACAGAAATATTTACAAGTAAATGTCATAATGGCTTTAATTTATTTTCAAAAATTTTACCGGAAAATATATACCTGTATAAACATAGAAAGGTCAAGGAAATATGGCAAAATTATAAAAATTGGTCATTCTAGGTAAGGGTATCATGTGTTCATAGTACTGTACTTTTTTCTTTACTGTAGGTTTGAAAATTTTCAAAATAAAAATGAGCAGGGAAAAAAATGAGTTTTGAACTGAATTCTTGATGACCTCCAACATGAAAGATCAGATAAGGTCTGATCCAGCAGAGGATGAGAAATAGCTAGAGAGGTATAGCGGAAAGCAGAAGAGTGTTGTGTCATTGAAGCTAAGAGAGAAAAGTGTATCTAGAACAAGGGAGCAGTAAAAGTGTTCAAAGCTCCTAAGAGATCATATAAGATGTAGGCTAAGGAATAGTAACTGGATTAAGTAACACAGTTGTCACTGCTCGTAACATACAGCTGAAAATTGAATTTATAGTTTAAAAGAAAGGAGTGAGGTATTCACCATGAATTAATTTAAAAAATGGAAATAACACCATGATGGAATATGGAAAAGAGATAAAGATGACTCAGGATCAGGAAATCTGGTGTCTCTACAGAGGAGCACAGAATTGAAAATGCCCAAATAGGAAGAACTAAAAAATTTCGCTGAAATGCAGACTACTAGTTACATTCAAAGAAAAAATGGATAGTTGTTCTCATCCATTGTTAAAGTTGTGCTATGAATGCAAAAGAAAGACAAAAGGGCAAAGAGGGCTATTGTCAAGATTTTTTTAAAGCACGGATATTGGATCTCAGCTGAATAGACGGTGCTGTGTGCAAAGCAGGCATCTAAAGGATACAGGATGAAGTAGAGGTATCTATGGACTGGATGAATAGAAAGAATTAGTGATTCTCAGTTTCTTGAATTAGTGATTTTGGAGGTGGAACAGTTTTCAATGATGACAAAAAGGAAGAAGGGCAGAGTAGATATGAAATTGTATGAATGAAGGAATTTCAGAATTACGGTGTTTCTGTTACTGTGGCTAACGCAGTCACTCCCAAGGGCTACCTGAGGAAGGAGTCCACTTGGGAATGAATTATGTGAGCCATTGTATTTTGTAGAAATTCAGGAAAAATTCTTGAACAAATACAATTGGAAATTTGGGGAAAAAAAGATATGGAAAAATATGAAATACAAAGGATACGCTTGGATTGGTTAAAAGTATCATTTATCTCATCCTTGTCTATCTAAGTTTTGAAACAAATTATTGTAATTCCGATCAAAGTTTTCCTTAGGTTGATTCCTAAATATGAACAAAATGTTTTTTTTCAAGAAAGAGATAATTTATATAAATTTCTTATCTATGAAGAGCAGGTTGGGAAAAGGCATGTATTTTCATGTTGAAAATACAGAGTATATTTCTGCATGTAAAAAATACCAAAAAAAAGCACTTTAAACATAAAAGGAAATGTATGAATTAAATCGATCTTTGGTTTTTTAGAAATGCAATTTATGTTAATTAAATCATTTATATTTTAACTTTCAAGTATAAATAATTAGCAAAATGGGAATGCCAAGTCAACGTAAAATTCAGCAATATTTAAATTTATGTATTTATGGTATTTCATCTTAAATTCTTTTAACCTTGGATTTAATTACACTCTGACTACATACAATCTAACTAGCAATATCCACAATGTTCTTAAATTTAATCTTTCCATCTTACTGATTAAGTCTGCTCTTTCATCTACAGAAGCACAAAATAGATTTATTTTTGAAGCTCTAGAGCATTTGGTTGATTTAACATTGGGAAACCAATTAATGTAATCCATCATATCACCAGGCTAAAGAAGAAAAATCATATGACCATATCAATAGATGCAGAAAAGGCATTTGACAAAAATCAACATTTACTCACGAAAGAAACACTTGGCAAACTACGAATAGAGGGGAACTTCCTCAACTTGATAAAGAACTTTTACAAAAACTCTGCAGCTCAAAAGAATGAGACGACAAGCCACAGACTGTGAAAAATATATTTGGAAAAGACATATCTGATAGAAGACTGTTAGCCAAAATATACCAAGATCCACACCCTGAGGGATAGAGAGGAAAGAGTCCACAATACAGGTTCCTCCTACTCCAGTGGTCTCAAAAGCCTTGCTCAGGCCAAAGCAAATAGCAGCTCCCCATTCTTCCTTTTATCTTCCTTTTTCACAAGATGTCATCTTTTCCCTAGAGACCTTCATACTGGCTTCTTATTGTAGTTTATGTCCAAATGGAGGTCCTATCACATTGGGTGATGTCTCTGTTTATAGAAGTTCCGTGTATTTAAAATAGAATGAAATAGAGACCGTTTTCTATTTATAAGAATTTCAAAGAAAACCGAAGACCATGGGTTTTTGTGTGCCATTTAACCAAAATTCTAATAAATGAAATAATATTCAAAGGCTTAATAAGCTGGAAGAATTAACTGCTATACTAGCCTAATTTTTTCAAGCCATAGAATTTGATTTCTCTTTTTAAAAATATGAGAATACTAATATACTCCTTGTAATGTTATCTTCTGAGAATTAACTGATATTATGAATGTAAATTAACTGAGACTCAGAGAAATTAGGCAACTTGCTTACATTTACCCTGTATAAATGACAGGTGAGGGGTCTGGTACTAATTAGTAGAACTTGTTAGATATATTTGGGATGAGTTTGGATGCCATGACTCCTAGAAACTGATCTTTTTATAGGTTCAATTGAATATGTCAGTTTATTGTACTAGAATTTACTACAATTCCTTTACTCCTTTCCTAATAGAACACACATACTCACACGTACCAAGAAACCTTCCTTGCATTTATTTAATTTGTCCACCAGATGGCATGATTAGCCCACAGGTTGTCAAATAGTCTAGAAAAAGTTCTTGTAAAACTTTGACAGCCTTTGTACAGAGTTAAATAAACATATGTTTGGCCGCATTTGTTCGCATTTATATTCATATTCCTTTTTACCATTCTCAAATGAAGCAGTACTGAAAAACCAACATGTACGTTGTTTGACCACATTACCGTGGGTGAGCCCAGGGCCACTCAGGGAAACAGTGGGATGGACTGCCAGGCAGAGGGAGGGAAGTGAGCTCTGGATAGGCACTTACACTGTAGATTCTGTGGGGGGGAAAAAAGGGGCAGGAAAGCAGGATGGGCTAATTTGAATAATTTCAGCAGGCTCTGGGGGGCAGGGGCTCTCCCTGGTTTTCTGGTACCCAGCCCTGGGGCAATGAGGGAAGTCCTTTGGGATGTGGACTTAATCTGCTGCTCAGGAAGGAGAACTGATCTCAAAACTGGGTCAAGACCACACACACACACACACACACACACACACACACACACACACAACTACAGTATATACGTATCCTTTAAATTTTGTGGCAAGTCTCTTTATACTTCACGCAGATGAAAGTCCTCTCTATCCTGTTGACAATTGAAGCTCTTTTCATTCACCCCTAAAATAACATTCATGAAGGAATTCTGGCAGCCACTGCGTAGGCTCCTCTGCCTGGCAGTACAGTGGGGACGGGAGGAATAAGCCTGGGAGTTTCCCTTCCTTGGGGTGGCCTTTGTTCCCATTTTGTGCAGGTATTTACCTCTGTGTCTTTTTTTCTTTGTGTATAAAATTAAAAGGTTGAACTAGGTAACAAAGATTTCTTCTTTCTCTAAGTCAGGATATTTGGTGCACAGAGCTTTAAAGAAGAGTCAGAAAGAATGTGGGGAAATTATACAAGTCCTGGTTATTGAAAATCAATTAAATGATTATGTATTATATAACAGAAAGCAAGAGTTGTGGATCCAGATAATAAAATTATTTGCAAAAGGTGAGGGGGGTAAAATTCAAATGGAAAGGATACATTCAGGCAAAAGGTGGCACATATATTAAAAACTGAAAGCCCAGAAGCAGTAGCCCAAGTCTGTCTCAATACCCCCAACCCTTCTTCATCACTCCCCAGATCAGAAAAGGCCCCTACCTCCAAGCAAAAGTAAATAATCACCTGGCAAGAGGACCCTTTCGGAAGGCTCTCCACTCTAGCCACCACTGTCATGGTAAAGAAGTGATGAGAGGGAGCATTCGAGTTTACAGCCACCTGTGACTCAGGCCACACAGGATCTCTCAGTGATTATGACCAAAGAAGCCCTTTCTTCCACAGCTCTCAGGAATACCGGTCATGGATTTGCCCTGAGGCATAGCAATCAGGCAGACTGATTGGCCAATTCAATATGAGTTGTAAAGAAGGAATAGACAAAATATTTTGGAGATAGTATTGCAGTGGGAGATATACAATTAATCTAAAGTGTAGATTTCTACCTTCTAGGATTTTCACACATTCACTTTTCAATTATGTCCCACAATTTGCAGTTAAATATAGAAATTTTAAAGTCATTTTAAACAGTTCACTGTGATTGCAGATTTTGGTTCTGGTTAGGATTTTTATTTTGCCTTTTCTATTTTGCTGTCTTGTGATTTGAAATCACATATAATGTATTTTCCAGACATGGTCAAGTCTACATTGACAATGCTTTCTTAATGAGTAGGGTAGATTTTCTAGACACAGACACACCATCCTACTCCAGCTATAGTCACCCAAATGGCAATTGAAATTGTATATATATATATATATATATATATATATATATATATATATATATATATAAAACTATATCTAACGTTTTTGAAGGCAAGGATATTTGTCTATTTTGTTCATTTCTTATCTTTGCTGCTGAGAATTGAGCATGGTACTATTAGATCTTCAATACATTTACTTTGTCGAATGCATTATAAACAATTTCATTTGTCTAAAATTTGCTGTTTTGAAGGAAGGAAAAAAAAATCAAGGTTGAGTCACAGGAAATTCTCAAGAGGAAAATGTATGCATGCAGCTTCAAATTATATACAAAAATAGTGTTCAGAGGGTGAAAGCTACAGTCTTTGGAAGCTGCAGTGTAAAAGAAGAATGATTCTCAGTCAACTCTAATAAACAATAAAGATAACTGTGGGAATTCCGTGGCGTCCAGTGTTTAGGACTTGACACTTTCACCGCGGGGGCCTGGGTTCAATCCCAGGTCAGGGAACTAAAATCCCGCAAGCCGCGCAGCGCGGCCACAAAAAAACAAACCCAAACAAAACAAAAAACACCCTGGTTTTGTTTTAAAAAGAAATAAAGGTAACTGAACTGGTATAGAATTTGGTAAGGATAGTTTTACTAAAAGAATTGAACATAAGTTCCTTTAGAAAAGGCACCTGACCCTTTGGTTCCTTTTTGTTTCCCCAGTGCCTGGACCAGTGCAGAGCATGTGCTACATGTATAGTAACAGGTAAGTGACTCCAAGAAGATTAAGGATGGATGTTTGAGAGGCAAACAGACGGCCTTTCCTTTCTAAAGCTTATACTAAGGAGAGACAGAAAACACTATTCTAAAAACAAATAATTGGGTTCACAGTTTGGAACTCTCGTGGCAAAGTAGCGAGAGAATGAGGCCAGTAATGAAAGGGAGTAAAAGGTTGATTAATGAACATATTTTTAAAATAATAAAAAGTCCATCAAGGGTATTGATCAATTGGGGATACCTAAGAAAGACTAGGATGGATTGATTGGATTTCTAATTTATGTCATAAATTCCTTGGGTTTTAAAAATCCCCTATGACAATATTTTATACTTCATTAAGTTTACATCTTCAGTGTTTGTTTTTCCCATTTCTTCTAAATTTGGGCATTTATGTGCTAGTGGATCTTCCCCCAACATTGTGACAGCTTTTCTCTGAGGCCAAGGCCAAATTATACATGCATCTTTAAAAAGACAATCGTTCTGTAGTTGCAGAGTAATTACTTTTCTAACTTCCATAGTAAATTTTCTCTTAAAATACTATCTACAGTGTGAAATTGAGTAGACATCTGACGGAGCTCAACCCATTTATTTCTCCCCTCAAAAATCATTAAGTTTGAGTCACACTGAAAGCTGTACTGACATTAAAGAATGCATTCTATTGCTTTAAGTTCCTTTTCTACCTATACATTATCCAAGGACAAAAAGCACCAAATAATCTTTCACATTTTGAGCTGTGTGTTTTAAATACACACACACACATACCATTTATAATTAATAGGTAATAGTAACACAAAGAAGAGAACAACCTAACTTATAGTTTTGGCGTCCTGGGTTACAATAAATAATTCTTGTGATCAGGGATGTAATTTGGTACTCTTTTCCAACAAAAGTGCTTATTATGTTATAATTTATTTTGCCTTTTATAAAATTTTCTTAATTATGCAGAAAATGTTAGCACTCTGGTTAACTTTTTTTAATTTAATTTAATTTTTAATACAGCAGGTTCTTTTTTTTTTAACATCTTTACTGGAGTATAATTGCTTTACAACAATGTGTTAGTTTCTGCTTTATAACAAAGTGAATCAGTTATACATATACATATGTTCCCATATCTCTTCCCTCTTGCATTCCCTCCCTCCCACCCTCCCTATCCCACCCCTCTAGGTGGTCACAAAGCACCGAGCTGATCTCCCTGTGCTATGCGGCTGCTTCCCACTAGCTATCTATTTTACATTTGGTAGTGTATATATGTCCATGCCACTCTCTCACTTTGTCCCAGCTTACCCTTCCCCCTCCCCGTATCCTCAAGTCCATTCTCCAGTAGGTCTGCATCTTTATTCCTGTCTTGCCCCTAGGTTCTTCTGACAATTTTCTTTTCTTTTCTTTTTTTTTTAAGATTCCATATATATGTGTTAGCATACAGTCTCCTTCTGACTTACTTCACTCTGTATGACACTCTCTAGGTCCATCAACCTCGCTACAAATAACTCAGTTTCATTCCTTTTTATGGCTGAGTAATATTCCATTGTATACATGTGCCACGTCTTCTTTATCCATTCATCTATTGATGGACACTTAGGTTGCTTCCATGTCCTGGCTATTGTAAATAGAGCTGCAATGAACAATTTGGTACATGACTCTTTTTGAATTATGGTTTTCTCAGGGTATATGCCCAGTAGTGGGATTGCTGGGTCATATGGTAGTTCTATTTTTAGTTTTTTAAGGAACAACCATACTGTTCTCCATAGTGGCTGTATCAATTTACATTCCCACCAACAGTGCAAGAGGGTTCCCATTTCTCCACACCCTCTCCAGCATTTATTGTTTGTAGATTTTTTGATGATGGCCATTCTGACCAGTGTGAGATGATATCTCATTGTAGTCTTGATTTGCATTTCTCTAATGATTAATGACGTTGAGCATTCTTTCATGTGTTTGTTGGCAATCTGTATGTCTTCTTTGGACAAATGTCTATTTAGGTTTTCTGCCCATTTTTGGATTGGGTTGTTTCTTATCTTAATGTTGAGCAGCATGAGCTGCTTGTAAATTTTGGAGATTAATCCTTTGTCAGTTGCTTCATTTGCAAATATTTTCTCCCATTCTGAGGGTTGTCTTTTCATCTTGTTTATGGTTTCCTTTGCTGTGCAAAAGTTTTTAAGTTTCATTAGGCCCCATTTGTTTATTTTTATTACCATTTCTCTAGGAGGTGGGTCAAAAAGGATCTTGCTGTGATTTATGTCATAGAGTGTTCTGCCTATATTTTCCTCTAAGAGATTGATAGTGTCTGGCCTTACATTTACGTCTTTAATCCATTTTGAGTTTATTTTTGTGTATGGTGTTAGGGAGTGTTCTAATTTCATTCTTTTACGTGTAGCTGTCCAGTTTTCCCAGCACCATTTATTGAAGAAGCTATCTTTTCTCCACTGTATATTCTTGCCTCCTTTATCAAAGATAAGGTGACCATATGTGTGTGGGTTTATCTCTGGCCTTTCTATCCTGTTCCATGATCTATATTTCTGTTTCTGTGCCAGTACTATACTGTCTTGATTACTGTAGCTTTGTAGTATAGTCTGAAGTCAGGGAGCCTGATTCCTCCAGCTCCATTTTTCGTTCACAAGATTGCTTTGGCTATTCGGGGTCTTTTGTGTTTCCATACAAATTGTGAAATTTTTTGTCCTAGTTCTGTGAAAACTGCCCGTGGTAGTTTGATAGGGATTGTATTGAATCTGGAGATTGCTTTGGGTAGTATAGTCATTTTCACAATGTTGATTCTTCCAATCCAAGAACATGGTATATCTCTCCATCTATTTGTATCATCTTTAATTTCTTTCATCAGTGTCTTATGATTTTCTGCATACAGGTCTTTTGTCTCCTTAGGTAGGTTTATTCCTAGATATTTTATTCTTTCTGTTGCAGTGGTAAATGGGAGTGTTTTATTAATTTCACTTTCAGATTTTTCATCGTTAGTGTATAGGAATGCAAGAGATTTCTGTGCATTAATTTTGTATCCTGCTACTTTACCAAATTCATTGATTAGCTCTAGCAGTTTTCTGGTAGATTCTCTATGTATAGTATCATGTCATCTGCAGACAGTGGCAGCTTTACTTCCTCTTTTCCAATTTGGATTTCTTTTGTTTCTTTTTCTTCTCTGATTGCTCTGGCTAAAACTTCCAAAACTATGTTGAATAAGAGCGGTGAGAGTGGGCAACCTTGTCTTGTTCCTGATCTTAGTGGAAATGGTTTCAGTTTTTCACCATTGAGGATGATGTTGGCTGTGGGTTTGTCATATATGGCCTTTATTATGTTGAGCAAAGTTCCCTCTATGCCTACTTTCTACAGGGTTTTTATCATAAATGGGTGTTGAATTTTGTCAAAAGCTTTCTCTGCATCTACTGAGATGATCATATAGTTTTTCTCCTTCACTTTGTTAATATGGTGTATCATGTTGATTGATTTGATATACTGAAGAATCCATGCATTGCTGGGATAAACTCTACTTGATCATAGTGTATGATCCTCTTAATGTGCTGTTGGATTCTGTTTGCTAGTATTTTGTTGAGGATTTTTGCACCTATGCTCACCAGTGATATTGGCCTGTAGTTTTCTTTCTTTGTGACATCTTTGTCTGGGCTGGTATCAGAGTGATGGTGGCCTCGTAGAATGAGTTTGGGAGTTTTCCTCTTTCTGCTATATTTTGGAAGAATTTGAGAAGGACAGGTGTTAGCTCTTCTCTAAATGTTTGATAGAAGTCGCCTGTGAAGCCATCTGGTCCTGAGCTTTTGTTTGTTGGAAGATTTTTAATCAGAGTATCAATTTCAGTGCTTGTGATTGGTCTGTTCATAGTTTCTATTTCTTCCTGGTTCAGTCTCAGAAGGTTGTGCATTTCTAAGAATTTGTCCGTTTTTTCCAGATTGTCTATTTTATTGGCATACAGTTGCTTGTAGTAATCTCTCATGATCCTTTGTATTTCTGCAGTGTCAGTTGTTACTTCTCCTTTTTCATTTGTAATTCTATTGATTTGAGTCTTCTCCCTTTTTTCTTGATATGTCTGGCTAATGGTTTATCAATTTTGTTTATCTTCTCAAAGAACCAGCTTTTAGTTTTATTGATCTTTGCTATCGTTTCCTTTATTTCTTTTTCATTTATTTCTGATCTGATCTTTATGATTTCTTTCCTTCTGCTAACTTTGGGATTTTTTGTTCTTCTTTCTCTAATTGCTTTAGGTATAAGGTTAGGTTGTTTGAGATGTTTCTTGTTTCTTAAGGTAGGTTTGTATAGCCATAAACTTCCCTCTTATAACTGCTTTTGCTACATCCCATAGGTTATGGGTTGTTGTGTTTTCGTTGTCATTTGTTTCTAGGTATTTCTTGATTTCCTCTTTGATTTCTTCAGTGTTCTCTTGGGTATTAAGCAGTGTATTGTTTAGCCTCCACGTGTTTGTATTTCTTACAGATTTTTTCCTGTAATTGATATCTAGTCTCATAGCGTTGTGGTCGGAAAAGATACTTGATACGATTTCAATTTTTAAAAATTTACCAAGGCTTGATTTGTGACCCAAGATATGATCTATCCTGGAGAATGTTCCATGAGCACTTGAGAAGAATGTGTACACTGTTGTTTTTGGATGGAATGTCCTATAAATGTCAATTAAGTCCATCTTGTTTAATGTATCATTTAAAGCTTGTGTTTCCTTATTTTTTTTCATTTTGGATGGTCTGTCCACTGGTGACAGTGGGGTGTTAAAGTCCCCTACTATTATTGTGTTACTGTCGATTTCCCCTTTTATGGCTGTTAGTATTTGCCTTATGTATTGAGGTGCTCCTATGTTGGGTGCATAAACATTTACAATTGTTATATCTTCTTCTTGGATTGATCCCTTGATCATTATGTAGTGTCCTTCTTTGTCTCTTGTAATAGTCTTTGTTGTTTTTTTTTGTTTTGTTTTGTTTTGTTTTGCGGTACGCGGGCCTCTCACTGTTGTGGCCTCTCCTGTTGCGGAGCGCAGGCTCAGCGGCCATGGCTCACGGGCCCAGCCGCTCCGCGGCATGTGGGATCTTCCTGGACCGGGGCACGAACCCGTGTCCCGTGCATCGGCAGGCGGACTCTCAACCACTGCGCCACCAGGGAAGCCCTAGTCTTTGTTTTAAAGTCTATTTTGTCTTATATGGGAATTGCTACTCCAGCGTTCTTTTGATTCCCATTTACATGGAATATCTTTTTCCATCCCCTCACTTTCAGTCTGTATGTGTCCCTAAGTCTGAAGTGGGTCTCTTGTAGACAGCATATATACGGGTCTTGTTTTTGTATCCATAGAGCCAGTCTATGTCTTTTCATTGGAGCATTTAATCCATTTACATTTAAGGTAATTATTGATATGTATGTTCCTATTACCATTTTCTTAATTGTTTTGGGTTTATTATTGTAGGTCTTTTCCTTCTCTTGTGTTTCCTGCCTAGATAAGTTCCTTTTGCATTTGTTGTAAAGCTGGTTTTGTGGTGATAAATTCTCTTAGCTTTTGCTTGTCTGTAAAGGTTTTAAGTTCTCCATCAAATCTGAATGAGATCCTTGCTGGGTAGAGTAATCTTGGTTGTAGGTTTTCCTCCTTCATCACTTTAAGTATGTCCTGCCACTCCCTTCTGGCATGCAGAGTTTCTGCTGAAAGATCAGCTGTTAACCTTATGGGGATTCCCTTATGTGTTGTTCGTTGTTTTTCCCTTGCTGCTTTTAATATTTGTTCTTTGTATTTAATTTTTGATAGTTTGATTAATATGTGTCTTGGCGTGTCTCTCCTTGGATTTATCCTGTATGGGACTCTCTGTGCTTCCTGGTCTTGAATAACTATTTCCTTTCCCATATTAGGGAAGTTTTCAACTGTAATCTCTTCAAATATTTTCTCAGTCCCTTTCTTTTTCTCTTCTTCTTCTGGGACCCCTATAATTCGAATGTTGGTGCATTTAATGTTGTCCCAGAGGTCTCTGAGACTGTCCTCAGTTCTTTTCATTCTTTTTTCTTTATTCTGCTCTGCAGTAGTTATTTCCACTATTTTATCTGCCAGGTCACTTGTCTGTTCTTCTGCCTCAGTTATTCTGCTATCGATTCCTTCTAGAGAGTTTTTAATTTCATTTATTGTGTTGTTCATCAGTGTTTGTTTGCTCTTTAGTTCTTCTAGGTCCTTGTTAAACGTTTCTTGTATTTTCTCCATTCTATTTCCAAGATTTGGAGTCATCTTTACTATCATTATTCTGAATTCTTTTTCAGGTAGACTGCCTATTTCCTCTTCATTCGTTAGGTCTGGTGGGTTTTTGCTTGCTCGTTCATCTGCTGTGTGTTTCTCTGTCTTCTCATTTTGCTTAACTTACTGTGTTTGGGGTCTCCTTTTCGCAGACTGCAGGTTCGTAGTTCTTGTTGTTTTTGGTGTCTATCCCCAGTGGCTAAGGTTGGTTCAATGGGTTCTGTAGACTTCCTAGTGGAGGGGACTAGTGACTGTGTTCTGGTGGATGAGGCTGTATCTTGTCTTTCTGGTGGGCAGTTCCACATCTGGTGGTGTGTTCTGGGGTGTCTGTGGCCTTATTATGATTTTAGGCAGCCTCTGTGCTAATGGATGGGGTTTTGTTCCTGTCTTGCTAGTTGTTAGGCATAGGGTGTCCAGCACTGTAGCTTGCTGGTCCTTGAGTGGAGCTCATTCTTGGCGGTGAGATGGAGATTTTCGCCATTTGATATTACATGGAGCTGGGAGGTCTCTTGTGGACCAGTGTCCTGAACTTGCCTCTCCCACCTGAGTGGCACAACCCTGACGCCTGGCTGGAGCACCAAGAGCCTGTCCTCCACATGGCTCAGAATAAAAGGGAGGAAAAAAAAGAAAGAAAGAAAGAAGAAGATAAAATAAAGTAAAATAAAATAAAGTTATTAAGAAATAAAAAATAATTATTAAAAAAAAATTTTAAGTAAAAAAAACAAAGGACAGATAGAACCCTAGGACAAATGGTAAAAGCAAAGCTATACAGACAAAATCACACACAGAAGCATACACATACACACTCACAAAAAGAGAAAAAGGGAAAGAACTATATATATCGTTGCTCCCAAAGTCCACCTCCTCAATTTGGAATGATTCGTTGTCTATTCAGGTATTCCACAGATGCAGGGTACATCAAGTTGATTGTGGAGCTTTAATCCGTTGCTCCTGAGGCTGCTGGGAGAGATTTCCCTTTCTCTTCTTTGTTCGCACAGCTCCCGGGGTTCAGCTTTGGATTTGGCCCTGCCTCTGTGTAGGTCGCCTGAGGGCATCTGTTCTTCGCTCAGACAGGACGGGGTTAGAGGAGCAGCTGTTTCGGGGGCCCTGGCTCACTCAGGCCAGGGGTACGGAGGGGTACGGATGCGGGGCTGCAAAGGCCAGCGTGACGTTGCACCAGCCTGAGGTGTGCCGTGCGTTCTCCCGGGGAAGTTGTCCCTGGTCCCAGGACCCTGGCAGTGGCGGGCTGCACAGGCTCCCGGGAGGGGGCAGTGTGGACAGTGACCTGTGCTCGCACACAGGCTTGTTGGTGGTGGCAGCAGCAGCCTTAGCGTCTCATGCCCGTCTCTGGGGTCCGCGCTTTTAGCCGCGGCTTGCGCCCGTCTCTGGAGCTCCTTTAAGCAGTGCTCTGAATCCCCTCTCCTCGCGCACCAGGAAACAAAGAGGGAAGAAAAAGTCTCTTGCCTCTTCGGCAGGTCCAGGCTTTTTCCTGGACTCCCTCCCGGCTAGCCGTGGCGCACTAACCCCCTGCAGGCTGTGTTCATGCCGCCAACCCCAGTCCTCTCCCTGCACTCTACCGAAGCCCAAGCCTCAGCTCCCAGCCCCGCCTGCCCCGGTGGGTGAGCAGACAAGCCTCTCGGGCTGGTGAGTACTGGTCAGCACCGATCCTCTGTGCGGGAATCTCCCCGCTTTGCCCTCCGCACCCCTGTGGCTGCGCTCTCCTCTGTGGCTCCGAAGCTTTCCCCCTCCACCACCTGCAGTCTCCGCCCGCGAAGGGGCTTCCTAGTGTGTGGAAACCTTTCCTCCTTCACAGCTCCTTCCCACTGGTGCGGGTACCGTCCCTATGCTTTGTCTCTGTTTTTTCTTTTTTCTTACCGAGGTACGTGGGGAGTTTCTTGCCTTTTGGGAGGTCTGAGGTCTTCTGCAAGCGTTCAGTAGGTGTTCTGTAGGAGCTGTTCTACATGTAGATGTATTTCTGATGCATTTGTGGGGAGGAAGGTGATCTCTGCATCTCACTCTTCCGCCATCTTGAAGCTCTCCCTCTATACAGCAGGTTCTTACTAGTTATCCATTTTATACATATTAGTGTATATATGTCAATCTCTGGTTGACTTTTAATTAGCATATTCCAAGAAGGGAATATAATCCAACTAGGGATATAAGCGTATTTATTTTCTGCTTTCTATGCCACAGCATCAAGTATAACATGGATGCTGTTTGTATTAATATATATTCCTAGCAATAGCTTTGAAATCTGTCACTCTTAATGATTCCTGTTTTAAAATAACCAATGCCCATTGATTTAGGCAGAAAAATTATTGGGATGGATTTAGCACTTGCTTGCTATGAGTTATAGTCAATACCTGACCTATTGAACAGACATTCATACTATTGCACTTTAGGCATACCCACCAAAGTACAAGGTATGCAAAAAGATACAGTGGATGCATATATCAGAAGTGGCTTGCAGACCACCTGTCCTTGTGGGTTATTTTCTGGTGGATTTCCAGAGGGGGTTGGAGGGAAATTGCACACAGTGGTGTGGGTGTCTTGTAAACTATGTGTAGCAGAAGCTGTGGTATCTGAAATATTATCATGGAAATGTCTGGAATTTATAAGAAAATTCCCAAGATACTAAGAGCATTGGATATAAAGGAATTTCTGGATTCCCATGGACAACCATAGAGCTAATGACAATAAAGGTAGGATATGGCTAAATTTGAAAATTCAGCAGACATGAATCTTAAAACTTATGGTGTGATATAATCTATTTCCTATTTCTCAACAAATATTAGATTTTATCAATTATTCTGAAATTACCCCATGTTCAGATGAATTCAGATCCAGAAAGCAGAGATACCATACCTTAAGAACTTTCAGAAACTACTCACGTAGAGTTATCCCTGTTCTAGGATATATTTATTTAATACTGACCTGACTTCAGACTTTTAGATTTAGCCTTTTGTCTTGTATCTCACTATTGCAATGTATTCTATGGCCTTGTAACTAACTAATATTCTTAGCTTGTCCCTATTTTCTGTCGTGAACCCTGCCTATTTTACACAGCTTCTCCTTGTTACGGCCTGTCTGATGCCCACATGAACCTGATTTTACAACTTCCCATGATTTTGTACAGGGAAGAGGAGAAAACATACTTTCCTTCTTCAAGTAAAGCACCTAAAGGTGATTCCAGAGCAATGAGCAAATTTCAAAGACCATACCTTCATTTCCAGAGCTCCTATGATTTTTCTTTTTTCTTGAGAGAAGTGTAATTGGGGAGAAAAATTAATCTTTAGCATGTCACCTTGTCTCCTAAGATTCATGTCACTCATCTGTATAAAGGTGATCTTGATTTAAATTCTCTAAGTTATACAAATCTATAAAATCTCTATTTAACTATATTAGTAGTTCAATCAAATTTCATTGTGAAGTGGTTCTTCAGGCCTATGGTTGTAGGTGGTTTGGTATCTGTGAAGCACTTAGGTAACTGGTTGATAAATATTTGAGTTTGACTTGAATATTAATGCATCATATTCTCAAATATTTAAGAATATTGAATTTGGTTATTTTTGGATGAATTTCACTCTGTACATCCCAAAAGTAATCTATCCCTGGTTTTACCCTTTTAAAAATGGTTCTTTTTTTAAAAAATATCACAAAAATATGGGGGGATTAATCAAGCACCAGTCTTTGGAGTCAGGCAGCCTTGCTTTCATACCTGATTACACCACTCAGTGACTCTGAACTTCGGCAAGTCGCTCAGTTTTTCTAAGGATACTTCCCCAGTATCATCAGGGGGTGCACATTAAAAGCACAATGAGATACCACCTCACATCTGTTAGGATAGCTAATATTTAATAAACAAAATAATGACATGTTGGAGAGGATGTGGAGAGAAGGGAATCCTGGTACACTAATGATGGAAATGTCAATTGGTACATCCATTATTAAAAACAGTGTGAAGTTTCCTCAGAAAGTTAAAAGTCTAACTACCAAATGATCCAGCAATCCCACTTCTGGGTATTTATGCAAAGGACTGAAATCAGCACCTCCAAGAGACACCTGCACTCCCATGTTCATTGCATCATTATTCACAATAGCCAAGATAGGAATACAACCTAAATATACATCGGCAGACTAATGAATAAAGAAAATGTGGTATACACATTCAATAGAATATTATTCAGTCTTAAAAAAAGAAAATCCTTCCATTTGCTCTACATGGATGAACCTGGAGGATATTATGCTAAATAAAATAAGCCAGACATAGAAAGACAAATACCTTATTATCTCAAACTCATAGAAACAGGGAATAGAATGGTGATTTCCAGGGGCTGGGGGTAGGGGGCAGTATGAAGATGATGGTCAAGGGCACAAAGTTTCAGTTATGTAAGATACATTCTGACATCGACTATACAGCTTAGTGTCGATATTGTACTTAAAATTTGTTAAGAGGGTAGATTTCATGTTGAGTATTCTTACCACAAAAATAATTAAAAAGTTATAAATCAAGCTTACAAACCCTTAAGTAAAATATATTTGTTGATTGAATATTTATTGATTCAAGTCATTTCTTGCAGTCTGCATGACTTTTAAAATATTTTGTTAATAAAAACAAAAAGTAACTGGATGCTAGAAAAGGGAAATTTCCACTGTGCATAGCTTTTTTTGACAATTTCATGTACCCAGATGTCACTGAAGACCAACAGCTATTATAAGACATTGTGAAATATTAGACAAAAACATTGCCCACCTTTCGGCTGGCATCTATGTCCCTTGGAGCTCTTTGGTTGTGAGTTTTGAAGTCCTTATTAACATTTCCCTGTAAGTAAGAGATTAAGAGTAAGAGATTAAGTAAGATGTATAGAAGAGCAAAATGGTTTTTAATCCAACAATTGGCCCCAAGAGATTGTATTTAAACCTACTTAGAAACAATGAATTTTTTAGCCTCTTTAGAAAAAATACTCCATGGTTTGCTTAGTCATTGACTAAGGCAATTTTGTTTGTGATATATAGCAGACTTTAGGTTGCATAAACACACACTTATACACATATGTATACATGCACACACATATTTCTACTGTATTATCAGATTATGTAAGTTATTAATTAGATGGATAGAGAAAATATCCAAGTCCCAGGTTTTATCCAAGAATAGATGTATCGGTATTATTGGGCTGCTGACTTCTGCACTCTCTCAGTTGTCCATCTCTCTGGACACAGAGAGTCCCCAATTCCATCATGCTAGTTCTCTGCTGAACTCAATATGTGATAATCATCCTGTGTAGACTCATCTTCTCCCATCTGGGTCTCAATGAAATTTGATAATTGTGTTACTGTTTTGGGGGAGAGAAAGCCATTTCACAGCACCGTGTGAAAGGGAGTAGTGCATTAACACTTTTGGAGGCCAATCACTTGGCAGCATTTTTCTCTTGGGCTATGAGGCAAGTATCCTGAGTACCAGTGTGCTTATTATGGGTTTGCCGATTGCATGACATTCCTAGACACAAGATGTCAAGTCAGATGCCTTTCTGTGCTTTAGCGGCTCTATCTTTTTTCAAGGCCATTCACACGATGAGAGGTTATTTAAGAGTCACATTTTTAAAAGGAAAAAAATCCAAATGCATTGTAAATAGCATTTATTTTCCTGCAGGAGAATAATCACTCAGAAATGGTAATTATCTAAAACATTGAAAAATTCAGCCATCATTGAACAGGTTTCAATCTTTTGATATTAAATAGAGGGACAGTATCTAAGTGGCATTAGAAAGAATGAAAAATTTCATAGTTGGCATAACAGTTTTTGTTGAATCAATATTTCAGATTCTCCAAAAGATTACAAAAATCAAAATAACAAATTATGACAAATTAAGCTTGAAAACTGTGAAAAGAATTATTCTATATCCATGATAATGAGGATTAAAATGAAGGTCATTTTACATAAATTCTTTGTTCTCTGGGTTTTATACATCATCGAAATCAGAATAAAAAGTCAAGAACATTTCTGGTTATTGCCAAGAGTTGCAACGAGGATTTCCAGTTCTCTTGCTGCTTTTATTTTAAGCAAGTAAAAAGAATCTGTGCTATTTCTTAAATTCTAAAAGTTGCTCTCAACCACATCTGCTCTACAGTGTTTACAACAGAAAGTCTAGTTTCTTTATCAAATATGCAAATGGTTATTTTAATTTAATGTGGTGTTTCCAATTCAGTTAAGAGTTTCCCACAAGGGTGAACTGTTTTACGAATCAATTCTGATGCTTGCGCATTTATTATTTTTGGTCTCACCATGTCCTTTAAAGCCTGAAGTGCGGTCACTCTACAGCAAACGTACGTTGCACATACTATTTGGGTCACAGTAGTCTTACCGTTTGTTTTTTTGTTTGTTTGTTTTTCGGTACGCGGGCCTCTCACTGTTGTGGCCTCTCCCGTTGCGGAGCACAGGCTCCGCACGCGCAGGCTCAGCGGCCATGGCTCACGGGCCCAGCCGCTCCGCGGCATGTGGGATCTTCCCGGACCGGGGCACGAACCCGTGTCCCCTGCATCGGCAGGCGGACTCTCAACCACTGCGCCACCAGGGAAGCCCGTCTTACCGTTTTTTTGTTTCACAAAAAATGCTTGGAGGTTCTGATGATATCTATGTGGACCTACGGATCATTCCCCTTGATAACAAACAATAAATGACAAGAGTATTATACGTAATTTCAGTGGATCTGTGTCCTTCTAACTGAATTCATGGACTGAAATTACGGAACCTCAGTTTATGTTTTCCCCGTGGGTAGTGAATGGGACTTTAGAATATGCAAACAGGAAAAGACAAGGTAGCTGTGAACTTTGAAGCATGATGATGGCCTCACCTGCCTGCACCTCAGTCTCCTCTTTGGCAAAATGAGGTGATTGAATGAGATGATCTTGGACTCCATTCCACCTCTGACATTCTGTCATTTTGTGTAACAATTAGAATGATGGTGATAATAATTTCTCTAGAACAGCCGTCTTCAAACTGTGCTCTTCAAGCCATAGGGATATTAGAAGGTGGCTTAAGAGGTGTCACGAGGTCAGTAATCAATGAACTGGATTTAAGCATGCTCAGATCCTAAGCAGAACAGTTTCTCTTGAATTTGGTTAACAAATTATGCGTTTGTGGATGAGTTCACTTAAAGAATACAGGGAGAATATATATGTATGTATGTATGTGTGTGTCTACATATGCTGTCCAGTACGGTAGCCATTAGCCACATGAGGTTATTGAGCTCTTGAAATGTGGCGAGACTGAAGAACTGAATTTTTTTGTTTTACTTAATTTTAATTTAAACAGCCACCTATGGCTAGTTTCTAAGATGTCAGACAGGACAACTATAGAATTTTTTGAGCTAAATAAACTGGTCTCAGTTTCTTATTATTAGCAATCCTTTTTCTTTTAAGTTTTAGGCCCCAATTTACTATGCATTTATGCTTATATTATTTATTTATTAAGATATAATTGACATATAAATTAGTTTCTGGTGTACAACATAATGATGAGATATTTGTATATATTTCAAAATGATCACCACAATATAAAATACTAAGTAAGTCCTGGGGATGTAATGCACAGCATGATGACTATGATTAATAATACTGTATTGCACATTTGAAAGTTGCTAAGAGAGTAGATCTTAAAAGCTCTCATCAATATTAGCAATCTTTAAACCTCAGTTGATGACTAATTAAGAGTTATTTTAGATGCAATTCAAGCATCAAATGAATAATTGTACTGGGTGACTGAATTCTGCTTCACAGTTAAAATCCTGAAATTCTTTTGCTCAGATTATGAAATGGGCACAGAATTTAAATCAGACAAATCTGGTTTGAATTCCAGCTTTGTAGCTTAGTAGCTGAGTGTCATATCTACAGGTGAGTCACTAACGTCTGTAACCCTCAGCTTCTTTGGTCAAACAAGGCCAGTAATTCAATCTCATAGGACTGCTGTGAGGATTAAAGAAGATAATATGTATGAAGTCCCTAGTGCAGTGCCTGGCTCATGAAATTGATTTTCTACAAATGTTATGTCACCTCTCTATGTAGTTATACAACATGCAACTGAGTCATGTTTAATTCACCTTTTCACCTCTTTAGTATTGAGGATGGGAAAATAAAAAAATATAAAAACCTGTTAAATTAGTTTTACTTCTCCAACTGTGACTTTTAATTTGATCATGAACTATCCAGGTATATCCTAAGATTGGGGGAACCAGGAGATAGAGAATAAAGATTTACAGTTACGGAGTACAGATTTGAATCTTGCAAATACATCCACTGCCACTAGCAATAATGCTACTGTCAACTCCAGAATGTGCTTGTCATTGAGTCTCTGAAGACTTGTGCATGTGCTGATGTGGATACAAAAGTCCTTCCTCCATTTGGGTTCCTCTCCAGCAGGAATATATCAGCTTTAGTGGAGGCAAATTGATTTTCAGGAAGAGTTCAGGTAAACAGCATTGTGGTAGCCGCTGCCCAGAATCAACCGTAGGAGGACAGTCTTTTTAAATCAGAAAGATATTTCTTGAGCAAAATTCTGAGTAAGGAACACTGAAAGGAGACTCTGTTTTCTGTTACCTAATAAATTTAGTGCTCTAAGTATGCCGATACCCAACATGAGACTTGAACACAAATTTCCGGCTTATGTATATTTTCCACTTATTCTTGTGTTTTTTTTTTTTTTCGGTACACGGGCCTCTCACTGTTGTGGCCTCTCCCGTTGCGGAGCACAGGCTCCGTACGCGCAGGCTCAGCGGCCATGGTTCACAGGTCCAGCCGCTCCGCGGCATGTGAGATCTTCCCAGACCGGGTCACGAACCCGTGTCCCCTGCATCGGCAGGCGGACTCTCAACCACTGTGCCACCAGGGAAGCCCCTCCACTTACTCTTGACACTAAATTCTAGTCCACAGATTTACACCCTAAATGTGATTAAAAGAAAACAGTTCAGAAATTTTAGTCTAAGTGATATATTCCTGTGTTCCCTGAAAAACCTGAATTTCCTTGTAGTTGAAAATCAGAAGTATAAAATATAATTTTGTTTTATAGTATCTAGTTATATACTGCTTTCCTTGGAAAGGACTGTTAGTTCTATATTTCTTTGGATAACTCCAAAACCTAAGTGCTAACTCCTCGCACGGGACTCTCTTTGAAACCATTTAGCATAAAACAGATTTGTTCAATGAATCTCATAGACTCACAAGACATTTGACTAGGTCAACAAAAAAATAATATTTTTATGCTGGAGGAACGGTGCTTTTCATCACTGGGTCTAGACTTATTTTACCAGTAAAGATGTATTAGTAGTTAGTGGCTATTTACAGAAGCAGACCTTCATTGACATTTGCAAAGGTGTGTCTAAGCAGACAGTTCCAGTTGACTTCAAAATGCAATGTGGCCCCATGGTGAATTGCTGAATGATAAACCTCACCTCCTCCACCAAGGTGACTTTTATGTAAACATCCTGGACTTCTTCTGAGGAGGCCTGACCTGCAGGGAACCTGCCTGTCTAATTCCGACGTTTTGCAAAATTACATAATGCAAAGCCCCTCGCTTATTTTAAAAACAGTGAGTATAATTAGTCTTGAAAATCAATGTTTCCACTCATCAGGATGACAAAATAACTTGTTAAGAAGCGTGCTTAATTTACATATCAAGAGTCCACAAAAGCTTTAGCTACCATTTGTTTGATTATATCCTTTTAGGAGAAAAAAAAATACAGTTCACTGGCCGGCTGCCACTCTCTAAAATATAAGAGGTAATTAGAACCATACTGTTGTCATGTTTTCATAGCAAAATACAATCTGCTTTCAGAGAGAACATGCCGTTATCGTATCTGTAGCTCCTTTACTCATAATTATTAAGATATTTATGCTTATGGGTGAAATTAATAAAATATGAATAAATTGAAAATGGACTTCATATATAATATATTGTGAATAACAACAAAAATTTTGGAAATTAAAAATATGTATACATATGTATATATGCAAAAATACTTTTTTGTGTAATAAAGGACAAAAAAATAATGTGCAATAATAAAATGGTTCTTTTTAACATAATTAATGCCAGTGACAAATCCTTAACTATTTTTTTAAGTGATATGAAACAACAGTAATTTAAAGAATTTTACTTATATTGGAATTGTACCATTATTACAATTTTTTTTTTTTTTTTTTTTTTTGCGGTACGCGGGCTTCTCACTGCCGCGGCCTCTCCCGCTGCGGAACACAGGCTCCGGACGCGCAGGCTCAGCGGCCATGGCTCATGGGCCCGGCCACTCCGCGGCACGCAAGATCCTCCTGGACCGGGGCATGAACCCGTGTCCCCTGCATCGGCAGGCGGACTCCCAACTACTGCGCCACCAGGGAAACCCCCATTATTACAATATTTTGATGGCCAAGAGCAAAAACCTACCAAACTTATGAGAAAGTATGAAAAATCTAAAGGAAGGAATGAACTTTTGTGTCTATTACTTCTGTATTTCTACATTCATCTTTGGATGTGGGTTACTATTTTCTTTTTTCATTTTAAAACAAAGTTCCTATGGCATTTGTTTATTCCCCTAAGAAACAAAGTAATATTATTCCCCTAAGAAACAAAGTAATATTAATCTGTTTAGTTTTCAATCATCATGTTCAGTTCACTCAAATCTTTTGTGGATAGTAATTCTTCAATCATCTAATTCCCCAAACCAAAAATGTTGCATGCCTTTAAAATTTTCCCAGTAATAAATATATTTGTCAAGGAACTGGAATATTTGAAATCATTGACACCAGTGCATTCTTTCCCAGTTGATAGATCTACCTGGGAAGAAGTTCATTACAAGAAATTAGTTTTAGTTGCATGATCTTGGAATCAAGGATGATAATTTTTTGGCATCTGGATAAAACAGCATCATAATATGGTGCTATTTATAATGGAAACTATGAATTTAATTACATTTAAGATCAATAAATACTTGTTGAACAGATGCTGTGAGCTGGCCTCCTGTGTTCCAGACACTATTCTAAGGGCTGAAAAAACCAGTGATGAATAAGACCTAAATGGTCACTTCCCTTACAAAGCCTACATTTTAACAAGGAAAAGAGAAGACCAAAAATTTATAAATAATTTACTGTAGGGGGAGTACAGTACTTGGAAACATCTAGTAGAAGGAGCTGGGCTTTTCCAGAGGCCCTTTAAATTTTCTCTGAGGATATTAAATATAAGCCAAAGCCTGAAGGGTTGTAGGAGTTTAAGAAAGATACTTATTTTACTTTTGCTTTTTCTTGGTTTAGTTGGTTTTTTTTAATGTTTTATAGCAAATGTTGCATTATTTTATGTTTAGTTTAAATTACTATTTAGCCTACTCAATAATACTAGTAGCTTAATAATACTTTTGGATTATTTGACTTCACTAAACATGATAAAAATGAATTTAATATCTGAAGTTTGGAGAATGCATAAATCTTTCTAAATAGAATGTGTATAGCACAATGTTCTCACATCTTACAAGTACCTGAAGAAAAAGGAAAGGGAACCAAATGATTTAAGAAGTAATTATTCTACAGTACGCCTTTCCTAGGAGTTATAGCATCAGGATAAAATAGCAAAATGACAAATGTTATTATTTTTATAAATGTACATATCATACATTTATATATAAATTATGTGGATTATAATTTATATATTATAAATGTATAATATAATAAGCACAAATATTATTTCTATTTTACAGAAACTTTCCATAGATCATATAGATGGGAATTGGAATAAACAAGCTCAGGGAAATGAGGACCAATTTTCCATTTCCAATTAATAAGTCAATGATATCATATATGTGGAATTTTCACTACATGCATGGCTCTACATTGTTTTATAAGAAATTAAAAATAAGTTACAAATCCATTTTTCTATATATTCTACTTATGATTACCCTTATATTACAATTAGGTTAATTCATTTTATCAACAATTAGATTGTGCCTATTTTGTGGTAGGCCTTGATACACAAAGAATCTAAACCCTAATACAGTCCACAGAGACCTCAAAAGAGTCAGACACATACTGATTATACACGTAGTTCAGGAATGAGCAAAACGCTGGCTTTTGTAATCTCATTTGATCCTGAAAGAAAACAAGGTAAACAAGAGAGATATTTTTAATCACATTAATTTTTAAAGGGAAGCTGAAATGACTTCCCTATTACCATGCATTTTGTAAATCACAGATGTGGCTTATGCAGCCACAGATTAGAGGGACTCACAAAGCTGAATAAAAATCACTTGAATTAGGTCCAAAAATCAAAATAAAATCTAGAATTTGTAGTTAAAATTTTTATCTAGATAACGGCCCCTCATGTAGCTTCTCCCAATTCCCCACTATAAAAACAATTAAAAAAAGAAAAAGAAATGGAAAAGAGATGAACATGAAGTGGCAATTAGCTATTGCCAACATCTGGGGCTGGAGGAGAAATTCATTGATTATAAGATGTATGGATTTCAATTAACAATGATAATCAGAAGTTATCATTCGTTCATTATTAAGTGTTTATTGTGAGCCATTTTGTTCTCTCTTGAAAGAGAGGTAGTGATATGACTTAGTTTTTTTCCCTCTACTGTTCTGGATCTGGTTTTAAAAAAAAATACCAACATCTATGCTGAGCAGAAAAATGGACCTCTAGTCTTTCTTTCTGAAAAGGTCAATATGAATAGTCATTTTCAACTTTGCAGAGATTGCCACAGAAGGGCAAAGAGTATGAATGAGTGTTGATTGCATTGTAGGGGGAGTGGGCACTAATCCCAACATGGAGGTTGTAACACCAGGGATAAAGTGAGTGGAAGCAGAAAAAATAATGGGTTGGTTTGGTTTGTTTTTGTTCTCTACTATTTCACATCACCTTAAAAACAAGCGCTAATACAAGCACTTAATAATAATATGAGATAATATTTCTGTCCAGCAATGTTTAACACGTTATATGCTCACTCATCTCATTCAGGTCACATATGTGGGTATGCCCTATAGTCCAGCCCTGCCATTACAAATAAAAATTAGATCAGGTTCAGAAACATCTCTCTTTCTGTTATAAAATGCTTGCATAATTCTAGTAAAACCCAAGTGGGTATAAGCAGGGACAAGGGGAATTTATACACTCTGAATGTATCACATCTTAACAGATTGCTTCTTACTCTAGAGGTAAGTAAACATATAAAAACACCCTTGAATCTGCTTCTGCTTAAGATGCAGAAAGCTTCAAGAGAGTATCATTTTCAAACTAACAATCAAAGAAAAAAGCCAGGTAATCTACAAAATCATTACTTTTTTATTGAGCTCACCAGAGAGTTAAAGTCAAGTCAGGTAAACTACATTCCCATGAGAGACAATACTTTTCAGTGAGAACTGGGGCACAGGAACTCTTATCTTAGAGAATAGAAGATGTGAATGCCATACAAACAAGTAAGAAAAAAGTTGGCTAGAACTTTAACACATTATGAAAGAAGAAACGTGGGCTAGCATCAGATTAGAATAGCTAAAACCCCCTGACCCAAGGGGAGTTTATGCTCGCTTACCATCTTTTTTGAGTAGCTCTCTAACAGGTGCTCACGAGAAAGGCTAGGGGTACGGTGGGAGACAAGAGGGGCCCCATTTGGTGGTACAGGTATGGGAGGTGACTGAGTACTGCTGGGGCACAGACGCAAAATCCTGCCAGATTTCCTTGATCATTCACTGCTATGAAGCATAAACTTTAAAACCCTAGGATATCAGTAGCAATCACTCAACTCCCAGGGCTGATTAAAAATTCATTAACTCTGAGAAAGAAATAGAAGCAAAAACCCCTCTGTCTTTGGATGAGGGTACAAAGACCTCTCACTCAGGATACTGGCAAAGATCAATTGCTTTGAGAAAAACCTTCTGCATCTGGGAGGGGGGCAGGACACCATGGTGGGTTCAGGATTCCGCATCCATTTCAAGCAAAAATTTATAAATAATTTACTATGGGGGAGTACAGTACTTGAAAATATCCAGTATCAGGAGCTGGGCTTTTCCTGCTAACCCTGGAGGAGGATCAGGGGCCTAAGACAAATCACAGATACACGTCTGAGCGTGCTGACAAAGCTTCATCCCCAAGGGTCAGATAAACAGAGGCTGCCTAAGGTAGAGGCTGAGCAGGCAACAAAAATAGATCTGAGTGAAAGCGCTCCCACTGGGAAAGGAGCAGAGAAAGCAGAGAGAACCTCTCTGCAGCAGGGGCTCAGGGACTACTGAAAGCTGAGGGTGGAGCCAGAAAAATGAGAACCCCCCCACCCACCCCTACACCAAGCCCTGCTCTAAGTACAGGAAGAGCAGAATTGGAAGAACAACAGAACTGAACAGAACAATATCAACAGTGAAACCCAAACCCACATCAACTCCAGATGTTTTTGGAATTGGATCTCTGTATATAATACATTTCTGGCTGCTTTTAATATGTTATTTGTTTTTGGTTTTCAAGAGTTTGACTATACAGTTGTCTCTGGGTATCTGCGGGGGGATTAGTTCCAGGACCCCTGGTGGATACGAAAATCCGTAGATGCTCAAGTGCCTAATCTCAAATTGTGTAGCAGAGACAGCTCTCTGTATCGTGGATTCCAAATCCATGGATTCAACCAACCGCAGATTGAATCCCGATGGCTGACTATGTCCAGGTTTTTGTTTTTTCTTTGTTTTTGTTTTATTTTGAATTCTGATTAGAATTTGCTGAGATTTTTGCATCTGTGGATCAATGTTTTCTCTATTTCAGAAAGTCCTCAACCATTTTCTTTTTCAAACATATACTGTTTTCTGTGCACCTTATTTTCTCCCTTTATCTTCTGGGAATCCAGCGATAAGAATGTTAGACTGAAAGTACTGACAACAGATATCAGATGCTTTTTTCTGTGTTTTTAAACACTTTGTATCACTTTGCATTTCAGTTTGGATTGGCCCATCTTCAAGTACACTGATTCTAAACAATCTCCTATTTAATCTACCAGATAAATTCTCATATGCGATATTATTTTAAAAATTTTTAGCAGTTCTACATGGTTCTTTTCTAGAGTTGTCACACTTCTGGAATTACCATCTCTTCATGAATGTTATCTACTTCTTCCAATAGATCCTTCGGCATTTTTTTTCACAGTTGTTTAAAATCACTGTCATAGGGCTTCCCTGGTGGCGCCGTGGTTGAGAGTCCGCCTGCCGATGCAGGGGACATGGGTTCGTGCCCAGTCTGGGAAGATCCCACATGCCGCGGAGCGGCTGGGCCCGTGAGCCATGGCTGCTGAGCCTGTGTGTCCGGAGCCTGTGCTCCACAACGGGAGAGGCCACAACAGTGAGAGGCCCGAGTACCACAAAAAAAAAAAAAAAAAAAAAAAAAAAAATCACTGTCATAATTTCAACAACTGAGCCATCTCCAGGTGTGTTTCTACAGAGTATTCCTTATCTTGTCTATATGTCATATTTTCTATTTTTGTTCATGTATATTTTGTAAATTGTGATTACATGCTAGCATTTTCATATAAAAATGTCGACAATAAATCAAATGATACTTATCTTCTGCACATCCATCTGATCTATAGTTTACCTGGGTCTGGGCTTTGTTGCTTATTTAATCTGAGTCAGTTCACCACTGATTTCAAATATTTTGAGAGTTGGATGGAGACGTTCCTATCTGCAGGGCATGAGGCTAAGAACTGGTGGCACAACAATCTTGCCTGGGCTTCACAGCTGAGCCACCTGAGAGGTCTCTTCCTACTTCACAGCCTGGCTGCTAGGTTTCTGGGTCACTGGAGTGTCCCCTTTGCTCCCCACCCTGCTCCTTGACTTCTGTGCCTACAAGAGATCTCCACAGTCCTGCTGTCTCTTCCTTCAGAAGGCAGCCTCCTTGCGCTCTGCGGTGGCTCCGAATGTCTCCTCATTTCTCTCAGTTCTACTTCTGTGCCTCCAGCCTTTGGTTTCTGAAATGCTGGGCGGTATCTGGGATTTCTCACAGTTCTCTCACCCTGCCTCCAGACTTTGGTGATTAAAAACCTGATTCCTTTAGGTGACCCCCTTGGTCTGCATGTTCAAGTCTCAGCTTTTGGCAGTTGACGGGAGGCTTGGGTGGATGTTTTCTAAACATCCCTTCCTCACTCTTTTCATAGCAAAAAACCCAGAGCATCTTTGATTGATGTCTACCCGATCGCCTGCCCGCCCACCACTTCCTATAGGTGATTGCTCTGCAATGGGGAGGGGGACACAGGTGCCCAAGGGAGAATCTTTCTGAGCTCTCCTTCTGTGTCCCAGCTGCTGACACACTACTCCCAAGTGGTTGGTGAAGCTGTGTGGGAAAACGTTGGTGTTTGAGTGCAGCCGTGCTCTGTGGTGGGCATCCTTGCCATTCCAAAATGACTTAGCCCACATGTTAATGTTAAAAGTTCATCCGTTATTACCTTATCATAATCTGTGATGGATTCCTCTTCTGTCTGCTCTTTTGCCAGCGATAAGCTCAGCTGTGGGTTTTATATCTCCTGTAAAGGATTTGCCACTTTTTGGAATTAGGTCCTTTAGGATTCTTTGAGGCCTCAGCAAACTATTGCTTCTGTCTCTTGTGCTTGCTGTTTTACTTTGAATAGCTTCTTTTCACTAGATCTTTTTCATCTCTAAGGATTTACTAGAAAGTACCATCCTTCACTACCACATGCAATTACTACTCTTTACATGCCATATTCCATTACCTTACTTAAAAGTTGTTTTTCTTCATAGTCTTTTCACTCTGTGAAATCATGTTATTTATATATTTGCCTACTGGTTCATTATCTAAGTTTCTCCCCCAGAATATAATCTACATGAGGGAAGGCACTTAGACTATTATAGTTTCAACATACAAATTTTGGGAGGGACACATTTTACTCCATAACAAGTACCTTTTATTTCACTGGCCATTAGGGTCTTTCTTTAGAAGTGCTGCTTCAAGTGTTTTGCCATTTCCTTATTGGATTTTCTGCTTTTCTTTTATTGATAGCTCTTTATAAATTGTGCATATCTGTGCTTTGTTAAATATATGTATTACAGATATCTTTGTCTTATCTGCGGCTTGCCTTTCACTCCTAAATGCTGTCTTTTGATAAACGGACGCTTTATTTTTAAGTAGTCAAATTTATTAATGTTTTTCTTTGTGTTTGTTTTCTATTTAAGAAATATTTTCCAGGCTTCCCTGGTGGTGCAGTGGTTAAGAATCTGCCTGCCAATGTAGGGGGCACGGGTTCGAGCCCCGGTCTGGGAAGATCCCACCTGCTGTGGAGCAACTAAGCCCGTGTGCCACAACTACTGAGCCTGTACGCCACAACTACTGAAGCCTGTTGCTCTGCAACAAGAGAAGCCACCACAATGAGAAGCCCGCGCACTACAACGAAGAGCAGCGTCCGCTCGCCGTAACTAGAGAAAGCCCGTGTGCAACAACAAAGACCCAACGCAGCCAAAAATGAATAAATAAAATAAATACACTTATTAAAAAAAGAAATATTTGCCTATCAAGTGAATGACAATTTATTCCTGTTTATTCTAAAGGCTTTATTGCTTTATCTTTCTCATTTAATCTGCAACCCACTTAAAATTGATTTATATATACAATGTGAGGGAGATGTCAAGAATCCTACAACATATACTGAAAATAGTAGCATTTCCTTATTTCTCTGCAATGTCATATTTGTCAAAGATCAGATGACCATATATGTTGGGGTCTGCTAACCAGGGAAGCTTATCTGATTTTTATTTTCCAGAGATTTTTCTGGAGGTTGGTCACATAGATATGGCTGACTGCCCATGGGATTAACCTTAGTTCCAGCCCCTTCATAAGTTCAGGTGAAACCATGGGGCCCGAAGTTCCTGCCATAAATCACACTGTTAGCATAGACAATCTGGTGTGGCCTACAGTCCCCAGGTAAAAACAAAAACACTTTTCTCACTTAGGACACCCCAAGAATTTACAGGTTACCTCCCAGGAGCTTGGGGCAAAGGGCCAAACTTTGCTTTGGGCAAGGTTAATCCTTTAATGCACAGTTCTGTATAGGCTTTCATTCAATTGGGTAATACCAATTGTGCATCACATAGACATACGTGCTTATTTCTCCATTTTTTTTTTTTGCATGCTGATTCAGTGATCTATAATAAACAATAATACAGAAATATGGCAAGTTGACACAATAGCTTCCTGATTTTTGGAACAATTTACCGTTTCATTCCCTCATTCTCTTTATTTTTCTTCAATGGTTTCAAGCTTTCAACTAATCAAATGCAATTTTAATAGAATGTAATTTTAATAAAATTTTAATTTTAATAAAATCTAATTTTATTAGTTGAAAGATTGAAATCACTTCAGAAAAATATGTTAGTAATCAACATTTAAGGGAAATTTGCAGAAAAAATACTAACAAATGATACTTAGAATTCATTTGGACACAGGTTTTTATTTGAAGAGTCAAGCAAAGAAATCTATTATTTTTACCACTTTTCCAATTTGCATTAGAACTATTATTTATGGCAATTAGAAGATAATGCATTTTAAATATATACAAATCATAGAAAAGATAATAAAATCTTTTATATTGGTGTCATTATCACTTATATCCCCTAATTTAGTCATAGCCAATGATATTAGTAGTTATTTTGGAGCTAGGTATCTAATTTATTAGTCATGAAGCACATTTTCTCAACTGTGAGTATTTTCCTGTTATTTGCATTGTATTTTGTACACTTTACTCTGTGAAAAGAAATTTGAAATTTGAAATGAGAAATAACCAGATAATCAGATAAAAGCCTGTATCAAAGATAAGGAGATATTGTTAGGATATTTGACAAAACATTTCCAGTTTGGTTTTCTTCCAAATTTACTAACGTACTCTATGAGAGTAAATGTATAATGTCTCATTTGGATATACTATCACACAATTCATGAATGATTTTCAGCATATAGTTTCACTACATAAGAATTGTCAAGTTATTCTTTGCCTTCTAAGGGCAAGAGTTTCTTCAATTAATGAAATGCTTAATAGATACTGCTTCCTACCCTGGATGAAAAACCTAATCTAAAATACAACAGTTATAAACAGCTGAAAAAGTTAGAGAACCAGGAGGAAAGTCAATAAAGGACAAGAATACATTTAGACAGATCTTGATTTTGGAAGGGAAAATTGTCCTAATGGATCCAGAACTGGAAATAGAGAGGAAGGATTATCCTTAGAATGCTTTTCTGGACTAGAGGCTGAAGCCAATTTGCAAGTTAATTTGATCTGCGTTCTGAGCTGATGCAACCTACTTTTATGATTTAATTTGTAAATACTGTATTTACAACAGACCCGCGTACCACAGGAAAAAAAAATGTAATTTAAATTTTCTAGTAGCCACATAAAAAAGTGAAAAAGAACATGGAGAAATTAATTTTATATATATATAATTTTTTTTTTTTGCATTACGCGGACCTCTCACTGTTGTGGCCTCTCCCGTAGCGGAGCACAGGCTCCGGACGCGCAGGCTCAGCGGCCATGGCTCACGGGCCCAGCCGCTCCACGGCATGTGGGATCTTCCCGGACCAGGGCACGAACCCGCGTCCCCTGCATCGGCAGGCAGACTCTCAACCACTGCGCCACCAGGGAAGCCCAGCAATATATTTTATTTAACTCAATATATCCAAAGTATTATCATTTCAACTTGGACTCAACATTTAAATTATTAATTTGATATTTACATCCTAGTGTTTGTTTAAAGTAAGTTTTGAAATCTCGTGTGTATTTTATGCTTACTTAACATTCTAATTCACATTGTGAATTGAATGTGAGCTCATGTTCTCGATAGTCATATGTGACTAGTAGCTAATAATGGATAGTGCAAACTTAGACACTGAGAGCATTAGTATTACTTTGTCCTATAGCAAGAGCAACGTACCAATTCAGTCCTTAACACATCCACTTCTGTCCTTCCTCGTATTCCCATATTTCTTCTCTTTTCTTTTCCCAGTCCTAGCCACTGAGTTCATCAGTCACTCCACAATATTTATTGAGCATCTACTATATGCCAGACAGTGCTCTAGTTACTGAGGAAACAAACAGAAATACTACTAACAAGTTCTCTACCACCATCATGCTTATATTCTGCTGGTACATCTCTAGTTCTGTATCAGTGTTGGTCAGAGAAGCACAGTCCCTATTAATTTATAGAGTAAGCCATTCATTATAAAGATGAGACTTTACATGATGGTGGGAACTAGTTGTTTCTGTATCTAGTGTTTGTCCTGAAGTCAGCAGAGCTGGCAGCCAGGAAGGAAAGATGGTTACAAACTGGGGTAACACAGGGAAAAACTGAAACCCACAGAGAAAGACTGGAATCATGAAGTCTACTAGGAACCCACATCTATCTCTTGCTGCTTTCAATCCTGATATCGTGGGTGATGGATAAACTAGCACCATGCACCACAGAGAAGCACATGCGCCTGACCCAGGACTCCTTGAATGTAACAGGAGAAATCAGGTGGCAGCTGGAAGAACTTGGGGTCCAGCTGTTGCCCCACACCCACGAGCTGAACCATCGCATCAGCAATGATATGAAGAACAGCAGAAGCACCTGCCCCACGCCAGACTTTGGAGTATATACACATCAGAGCTCTCTTTCTTCTGCCTTCCAGCTATTGCACAAATTCCCCTTGTGGCCAACCTGAACCCAGAGTCATAAAAGAAAGGGAGGGCTTCCCTGGTGGCGCAGTGGTTGAGAATCTGCCTGCTAATCCAGGGGACACGGGTTCGAGCCCTGGTCTGGGAAGATCCCACATGCCATGGAGCAACTAGGCCCGTGAGCCACAACTACTGAGCCTGCGCGTCTGGAGCCTGTGCTCCGCAACAAGAGAGGCCGCGATAGCGAGAGGCCCGTGCATCGCGATGAAGAGTGGTCCCCGCTTGCCACTAAAGAAAGCCTTCGCACAGAATCTAAGACCCAACACAGCCAAAATAAAGAAATAAATTAATTAAGGAGCCAGATTTAAAAAAAAAAAAAGGGAATACTATGAAAAAGTTTTAATGTAACTAATGTGACACAGTACAAATCCACCATAATGTCTACTTCAGGGGGATTCCTAACATCTTCCTTATAAACATTTACATTTGATTTTCCTCTGTTTCATCCTATAGTTTTAAAAAACTTTCATATTTTAAATGTTGAAGAAAATGTCAGAAAACTAAGCACTTTGAGAAAACAAGGTTTATGTGTACTAACCTGTCTATTTTCTGTAATAATATGCCCAAGAGTTCTGCAAATAGTAAGAGGATTTCATTTAACCTGAGCCATAGAAAAGGAGGTGTTCCACATAAGAAACCAATCCAGATATATCGAGGTTACCCCATTAAACTCATAAAAACTAATCTTTGTTTAATGAGAGTGTCATTATTTTAGTGGTCAGTTCTGTGCTATAGTCACTGATGCCCCAAGAGATCGTACATTTTCCCTTACTGATCAATAATGACAAAGTATTTCTGAAGCAAAGTCAAAGTGGGTGAAATCACTCAATTAAAAATTATTTCTATACAGCTACTTAGAAATTCACTGGAAAGAATAACAGCAAATAAGTAATACCTAAGCTGGCCAAGAAGTAGTTTTGATGTATTAGGAAATGGCACGTTTGCTCATCTCTGCTTTTCCGCATTACATGAACAAATAAAAGAAGAATAAACATCTGAAAACAAGAACTGTGTTCATCTTATTAAATTTATAAAATTATCATACATCACAGATTTCTTTCTTAATATGCATTTTAACGATCTCAATTCTACTTTCGTTACTTTGTTTTCATTCCATCAGTGGTGAATAGTCATCTACAGTATGTGCTGCAGTCGGTACGTCTGCTTCTATGAATTCTCCCTTAGTTACCTTTGGTGTAAATCTCCCGTAGGCAGGAAAATTTATTACTATAATTTGGAGGAAAATTCACTAGGCTTATTAATATACCCCTGATGACAATGCAAAGGACTTTTTTTTTTTTGACGGACTTTGTTACATCTATCTGTGGTGTTCAGATATGTATTTTACTTAATTTGTTTTCTCTTTTTGTGTTCTGCAGATTTTACCCTACCAGATAAATTACCTCTGGAATAATAATAAGTTAGGAATTAGTTTATTTATATATGTGGAATTTATGTGTCATCACATAAAATGTAACTAGTAATTTTACTGTCTTGGTTTCTGTCATTATCTATAACAACTCCAAAATCTGTTTATCACTAATCATTAAAAGAAGCTATTTGGAACAAATTCCAATGACAGCATTGACAAGACACTACGAGAAATAACTTCCAATTCAGTGTTTGATTTCTTACATCTTCTTATTTCATTCTTCCTGAAGTGAATATCATTTTTCCCCATTCACAATCTAATACATGATGGAATGTTAATAAGAGTTATTTCCTAAGATTACAACAAATTTTTTAATTTAAATCATCCATTTGAAGGTGATAAACAAATATTTTTGCTATTTCTAACTACTGATGATGCTGTTCTACGGAATTAATTCAGTGTCAATAATATCTTCTGAATCCTGATAAAGTGGGCACTAATTTCACCTTCTCAATTCCACTTGTTTAATCATTTTCACCTTTTATTTACCTAAAATCTTGTTTTTATAACCCTGATTACAACTAGTTATGTTTTAATTATAAGAGAAGTAGCTATTGAGCATGTATGTTATTCTTTTGTCACTACACATAAAATATCTTAAGTCCTCATAACAATTAAGCAAACTGTGTTATTATCCCCTTTTTATCTAAAAACTTTAAATAACTTTCTATAGATCATACAGCTATATGAGTCAGAGCTAGAAACTGAATCTAGTTCAATCTGAATCTATGCCCTGTGCTCTTTCCTTTATGGCATACTGCCTTTCTTTTTTTGGTGAAAAAAAGAAGCTTGTCTAAGAGAACATAATCTATATATTTTTATACAGATGCATACATGCACCAAATAACATGTAAATGGAAATGCTTATTATGCAAAAGGGACGTAATAATTGTTTGACCTATATTACAAGGGCTTTGTGAAGTTAGCATATGTAATCTGTTTTGTATTTTGTAAATAATTATATACACAGGACTTAAAAACAATTTAAATGTCTTTAAATAAATGCAAGTCTCAAAGTTATTTAGCAGTAAAAGGCAGAATAAACTGGTGGAAAAGAACACAGACTCATTATATTTGTGATTATATTTCCTAGTTAAAATAAAGGGGAAAATCAGAGACTTACAAACTTTATGACACATAGACCATTGGAATAAGATATAGTTTTATAACGAAGATAGTTTACTAGATATCAAATAACAATTCCAAAGTGTCAAAAAGTTTTATTTTAATCTATGGGACACACTTATAAGATGAATTACATACATGTAGTATCTTTTCATAGCATAAGTATATTATGCAAATTTGGTATATACAATTTCTTCCCAGTTCTCCAATATTTTACCATTTAATTGATGATACCACTTACAATTGAGAGTCATGTATTTTGGTCATATATGCAAACAAATAAATTCACAAGTAGAGGGTCATTCGATCTTCAAAATAATAAGATCACAGAGACCCAGACATGACTGAGGGACTGTTCCAGAGGTGAGTAAATAAGTAAATATATTGAGGAGAGTGAGAGCCAAATTCTCAAGTAGAGAAGGTATTTATCAATATGAAAATGAGAAAAGCTAGAATGAACCTTGAGTTTTTTATTGGAATTGGTGGTGTCAGTGTGAAGTCATGTTTTTGAATAGAAGGTTAAATGGATAAATAGTAAAGCAGAAAGATGAGAGATAACCAGACACATACATACATACACACACACACATATTGAAAGAGTCAAAAGAGACATGACAACTAAGTGCAATGCATGATCCTGGATTGGAGCATTCTGCAAAAATAGACATAATTGGACAATTGGCAAAGTTTGAATGGGGTATATAGATGAAGGGAATTTGGATTTTCTGAAAACTTATGGTTCTTTCAAAATAAAATTTTTTTAAAATTTTGAGAAATTTTGTACAGGATAAAACAACCAATACGTTGAACACTGTAATTTGAAATAGGCCAATATATCCAAATTAGTGTGTTTTAAAATACAGTTTTCCATTTTACTGTGTAATTACATGTTCTAATTATACAACTAATTCCTGTAAGCACACTTATATAATTAAATGATGTAATTACAGAGAGTAATTGCATAATTATAGTAACTACTAATTACAAAACATTCAATGCACAAGTAAAAAAACCAAACTAATCTCTTTAATAAAATATCTCCATAAAAGCCATTTTGGATTTTAAATGAAAATTTCATTTACAGCATATTTTAAAACTGCTATAAATTTAAAACATATTCAGTTTTTATCTTTATTCAACATTTAAAAAGTACAGATCTATTCAAGAAAAATATTGTACATTTATTTAATGTTTAAAATGATTTGATTTCCTAAAATTTACTGAACTGTCCAGTCCATTATTTTCCAACACTTATTTCTAAATATCTAAGTGGAAACATGGAAAATGTTTTTTGAGAGTAAACAATTTTGTTGATTTTTTTTCTTGTTCGTTCTTAACGAAGAATTCTTCATGTAATCAGAGATTCATAAATATTTTTTACTAACATCAGGGCAAACAGGAAATCCATACTATGTATGCAAAAGTGGATCCAATCTCCCATTACATAATTAATTATATAAATCACCAACAGTAATGTTCTAGAAGACTCCTGGACATGCCTTCCTTTACTAAGTTTTCATTTGGATGAACATCTGAATGCGTGTGTGAGCATCCAGGAATGTGGCTCTTATCTTACTCCTGCTAACACGTTACCTTGTTTAGTTTGTCAGTGCCTCCCTTTGCATAGCCCTTCCTTACAAGTGTTTTGCAGAGTTAACTTTAGGCCATCAAGTACTAAGTATATCCACAAAAATCCCGACTTCCTTTTGATTATTTTGTTATGCAAGTTTGTGCCTTTCTCCCAACATGATTACAGACATGATTTTTTTCCTCTAGTATTTGTTTGTCTTATTTTTAGGAAAATAAGTATTTGTGTCTGATATTTCACTTTGATGTGAATGTACGACATTTGGTCATGGATATCTGCATTACACATTCTTTTATTTTTTTATTTTTATTTATTTATTTTTTTGCGGTACACGGGCCTCCCAATGCCGTGGCCTCTCCCGTTGCGGAGCACAGGCTCCGCACGCGCAGGCTCAGCAGCCATGGCTCACGGGCCCAGCCACTCCGCGGCATGTGGGATCTTCCCGGACCGGGGCACGAACCCGTGTCCCCTGCATCGACAGGCGGACTCTCAACCACTGCGCCACCAGGGAAGCCCCATTCTTTTACTTTTGATTCCTGAAAGCTTTTGATGGGTGGGGCAACCAGCAACTTTTATCTGTGAGAGAAATGGTTTGATAAAAAAAAAAAAAAACAGAAAAACTGGTATTTCTGACGTCAGAGTACATAGGTAATTGCCCTTTTTCAATATTTGCATTTTGATGCTAAAAAAATCCTGGCACCTACATGTCTCTACGTTACTGAGAGAGGTTTAGCCCCATGAATGAGAGAATAGTGGATCTAGTTTCAGTTTCTGAAAGAATATTTTTTCCACATAACTCTGTAATATTGGGGTTATTTAAATTTTCTCCTAAATGCCATAATTAAAATTATAATTCAAGTTATATTATTTGTCTGAGAAGTTGAATTTTTTAGATGAAATTTACATAACATAAAGTTAACCATTTTAAAGTGAACAATTCAGTGGCATCTCTATTTCCAAAACATTTTCATCACCCCAAAAGAAAACCCAGTACCCATCATGGCTGCTGAGAAATATTTCCAGTCCACTTAGTTTCTACTGTCCTACTGGCATTTATTCCTCAAGTTGGAATAACTTGGGATCAGTTTCCTTGGGATTTAAGAAGTGTGTCTTTGCCTTCTATTACTAAACTTTTCCACAGGCTGTAGACTGCTGAACCCTACCTTATCTTGACTGGCCTAGAGTTACATCCTCAACCTTAGCCCTCAGGGTTACAATTCCCTGCCCCATGTTTGTCCTGCTGACTAAATTCACTCTCCACACAAATAAGGACCTCTATTGGGTTTCCAGAATTATAAACATATTATTGTTAGGAGAGATCATAGAGAAGACTGCTTGTTGACCTGTGGGCAGGATCCTGGCAATCAGAGGTGCCTCACCCCCTTCTATGTGCTTGGAATATGCATCCCCTTGCTTTCCCCACGCTAGAAGCTGCCCAAGGACACATCCTTGAGATACTAATATGTTGAGACCATCTGGACGATTTATGTGGCTGAGTCTAATTAAGGATTATATAAACTTTTAAGATTCTAGCAGATGGGTGTGGAGATCTACTCATCTTGTGGCCACCCAAGACAAACCCTGTATGTAAGTTCCTGCGTTCATTAAACCTGCTGCCTACCAGTCTGGAGTGGTCTGCCTCTTTCTTCAGTCTCTCCCTGCCCTCCAAGTGGGTTGGGGGGCGGGTATTGGCTGGCTTCAGATTACAAACAGGAAACCCCTGAGGAGGTTGCAAGCCAACAATTATATGATCTTCAGCTATTCCACTGGCTAGTATACACAGAGCAATGTTAAAACAAACAAATAAAACAAAACAAAACAGAACAGTGGTGTTAGGGTGAGAATGAAGCCCTTGTCTTCTTCCTGATTTTAATGGGAGTATATCTAGCCTTCTTATTAAGCATGATGTGGGCTTTTGGTTTATATTGTTTGTCATGTTAAGAAACCGCCCACTTATTTCTAACATGCTTAAGAGAGTAAATAGCTAGGAAACAGAAAGGTTAGAAATGGGAGATGACCCAGACTTTAAGAGGTCAACATGGATGAACTCCACTTAGAGCCTCCCAATATATCTTCTGTGCTGTAAACCATAGAAATTCCTCCAGGGCTCTAGGAAACTATTGTATGATGTTGTTATATCTTACTTCGGTTGTGTTTTACATCATGTGTAAAGCCAGTTACCTGAAAACTAATCTAAGAAGTTAGATGATTTTTCCTAAATTGTGATCCTCAAGTAACTTGTTTGAATTCAAAATGCAGACTTGGATCATTGCAGATCCCTGGCCTCACCTCAAACCTACTAAATCCATGCATGGCCACAAGGAATCCTCCTCTAAAAATAAAAATAAATCCCACATTACTCTTAAGTACAAGACAGGTTGAAAGCATTTATTTAGATGGGGTGATTTTATAATAGAAACCGTGTCTAATAAAGCCCATCTATGTGTGTTTGCCAAAATTATTCAATGAAAAAGGCTGAAGATTCCAGAATCCTCTTGCCCATACAAAGACCATCACTTTTTCCATCATGAGCTTTAGACAAAAAAAAAAAAAAAAAAAAAATACCATGCAAGGTGAAAATGATATAATAGAAATATTAAGAGTGTGCCCTTAACCCTACTAACCTACTAAAAATATTAAGTAACCAGAAGGCTGGGATCATGTAGCAGTTGTCTGGGTTTCTAGTATATCACATGCACTTGACCCTTGAACAGCATAGGGGTTATGGCTGCCGACCCTCCTTGCAGTAGAAAATCTGCTTGTAAATAATAATTCGTCCTCCTTGTAATCCATTCCTCTGTATCTGCAGTTTCTCGTTACCCTTGGATTCAACCAACCTCGGATTGTGTAGTTCCATAGTATTTACTATTGAAAAAAATCTGTATATAAGTGGGCCCATGAAGTTCAAACCCTCTTGTTCAAGAATCAACTATATATTGTTGAATAGATACATAATCTATTGTATTAATACTACTGTACTCATTTTTATAAGCTCCAAAGAAAATATTCTAGTTGACATTTTTATTCCATGCCATAGAATTGTTTGGTATTTAGAAATGATAAAACCTGCCAAACTGCATCTTGACAATAAATTTTAGAACAAAATAAGCAATCATGTCAATGAGACTTTTAATAACTGCTCATGATACAACAAAGCATTTTAAATTATCATGAAGTAAGCACTTCATTTACATTTAACTAACTAGGCATGGACTGTATACTAATTAAACCATCACAGTGAGGGATACATCATCATGTGTTGAAAATACACAGATAGTTCTTAATTGGAATTCTTATACAGGCTTTAAAAAGGGGAATGAAGATTGCATGTTAATTTTAAATTGTTTTGTCAAGATGTCTGTTCTAATAGTTTTAAGAGACAACACTTTCAATCAGGGTTGGACAAACCACCACCACATCCAGTCCACAAGCTGTTTTTGTAAATAAAGTTTTATTGGAACACATCCACACCCATCTCTTTACTCATTGTCTGTTGCTGCTTTTACACTCTGAGGCCAGAGTTGCGTAGCTGCAACAGAGACTGTATGAACTGGAAAGACTAAAGTAATTACAGCCTGGACATTTGTAGAAAAAGTTTGCTGACTCCTCCTTTAGATGAATTCAAACTCAATTCTGTGATATACTGTATGTTCTTGAATAATTTATTAAGCTTCTATTGGTCTCATTTTTCTAATGAACAAAATGGGAATTAAATGACCTAATGTTTATAAATTTCCTGGTGCATATAAGGCATTCAAATTATTCTTAAGGGAGTATTTGCTTATATCAATATATTCTCTACAGCTTTTTTTTCCTGATTATTTGGCACTATTCAGATTTGCCTTGTAGATTACTAAATATTATGTAACTATGCCACTTATTCCATGAGTACATTAAAAAAAAACTATTTATAACAGGTGCTGAGTTAGAGCCTGAGGATACAACTATGAACAAAAAAAAATGTGTTCCCTGTCTTAATGGGACTTATAGTCTAACAGAAGATAAGGACAATTTGCATAAGCAATTACGTGACAGCCTGTTAACTGCATGATTGAGAACAGACAGACACAGTAGGAGCACCTAATAGTTTTGGCACAGTATAAGTATTCTAGGGCTTCTATAACAAAGTACCGCGGACTGGATGGCTTAAACAATAAAAAATTAGGGGATGGGGCTTCCCTGGCGGTGCAGTGGTTGAGAGTCTGCCTGCCGATGCAGGAGACACGGGTTTGTGCCCCGGTCCGGGAAGATCCCACATGCCGCAGAGCGGCTGGGCCCGTGAGCCATGGCTGCTGAGCCTGCACGTCCGGAGCCTGTGCTCCACAACGGGAGAGGCCACAACAGTGAGAGGCCCGCGTACTGCAAAAAAAAAAAAAAAAATTTAGGGGATTCCCTGGTGGTCCAGTGGTTAGGACTCAGTGCTTTCATTGCCATGGTCCAGGTTCAATCCCTGGTTGGGGAACTAAGATCCCACAAGCCATGCAGTGCGGCCAAAAAAAAAATAATAAAACAATAAAAATTTATTTTCTCACAGTTCTGGAGGCTAGAAGTTCGAGATCAAGGTGTCAGCAGGGTTGGTTCCTTCTGAGGGCTCCAAAGGAAGGATCTGGTCCAAGCCACTCTTCCTGGCTTAAAGATGGCCATCTCCTCTCTGTGTCTTCCAATCGTCTTTCCTCTGTACATGTCTATATCCAAATCTCCTCTCTTTATAAGGACATCAGTCAAATTGGACTAGGTCCTACCTTGATTACTTCATTTGAACTTAAGAAAGACCCTGAATGCAGAGCTCTAAAGACCCTATCTTCAAATTTGGTAATATTCTGAGGTACAAGGGGTTAGAACTTCAACATATGAATTTTTGATGGATCATGTTTTTAGGTTTTCTATATTCTTAACTGATTTTATGGCCATTTATTCTGTCAATTTCTGAGAGATGGGTGTTGAAATCTTCAATTATTATTGTATATTAATCTATTTCTCTTTTGAGTTCAAACTCTTTTGAGTTTTTGCTTCACAGTCATTTGCAAATAGGACTGAAAGCCAAGTATCACTATTCCAGAGTTCTTTAGTGAATGTAGTCTACCTACATTTATGAAGTATTCTCAAACACAATACCAATAAAAGCCACTATTCAGATATCATGCATTTCCTTGATAGGTACTGACAGATTCCTAAGATGCTAGGTGAAACTCCAAATTCTGTTTTCCAATTGGCATATGGTATAAAATTTTTTAAAATCAGTCTTCAATTAATATGGACATATATTTGGCTGTGAATCTAATACATTCAGTCTTTGTGTTGTCCATTTGCATTCCTGAACTGCGTATCAAGAGAACGATATTTTAAAGTGAGTATTTTTTTCTGTTTTCTTTCTTTTATGGTTAATTCAGTTACCCTATTTTTAAAAGGGAATAATTACATCATTTGTCCCTTAAAGATCCCAGCTAAGTTTAATATCCTGCCATTTGACTAGAAAGATACAGGTCCCAGTATCACATGAAGAACATATGAAATAACATGTGAATGACGTGAAAGACCCTCTCTTATGCTTCAAAAGCCTCCGTTGTTACGTAATGACCTTTATAAAAATAGGATATATATTGAAAAATATCAAATTACCCAATTTCTTTGGATTATGTTTACTTTCCTAAGGTCGTTTAGTCACTTAAATAGTTATTGCCACTTCTTTTCCCCTAAAATGAGTCTTTATCAATTTTCTTTTCTTTTTTTTTTTTTTTTGCAGTACGCGGGCCTCTCACTGTTGTGGCCTCTCCCGTTGCGGAGCACAGGCTCCAGACGCGCAGGCTCAGCGGCCATGGCTCACGGGCCCAGCCGCTCCGCGGCATGTGGGATCTTCCCAGACCGGGGCACGAACTCGTGTCCCCTGCATCGGCAGGCGGACTCTCAACCACTGCACCACCAGGGAAGCCCATCAATTTTTATAATATTAAAAGAAATTAAGCATTGGGGAATATTTTACAGTGTTAGACAGCGAAAGAGTCAATATATTTGTACCTTTGTTTAGGGACATGACAATACAGTGTCACTTATGTTAATTTAAACATTCTAAGTGCACATAAACATTAACACCCATGGCATCTTAAAATATTTTGGCTTTATCATGTCACAGATTATTTTATTTAATCTCAGATAATAAAATATAAGAAAATTATAGCTTCTAAATTTAAGTTAATTTGACACAAAAATGATTTTATAAATGTTTTGTGAATTTCCTTATTCCATTACACATTTATAGAGTATAATTGAATAGAATAGCAGATGGCAAAAAAACATTATGTAGCTATCATGTTGCATAATTCTATTGAATTTAAATTCATTAAAATACATGCCATTTTAAGAGTAGTGTCAGTATACTGAATTCTACACATCTAAATTATGCTGTTTTATAGAAACAACATATCATTTTTCAATTAGAATGTCAAAGATTGCAATCTATAAATGTAAACAGTTTGCCCCACTCTGTTGCAAAGCAGAAACATGACAAATGGAAATATGTATCATAATACATTGAAAACACTGATATTCTCCATATTTAAATCCAGTGGAGCTAGTGATTTATAACAGTGACTAGAGATGGGTGAAAGTATACATATGAGAGAAAATATTCATGTGAAACTGGGAATTGCTTTTCCCATGAAACCGAATGGCAAATTTTTTTTGTTTTTTAAGATTTTGTGTTTTTAGGGCTTCCCTGGTGGCGCAGTGGTTGAGAGTCCGCCTGCCGATGCAGAGGACGCGGGTTTGTGCCCCGGTCTGGGAGGATCCCACATGCCGCGGAGCGGCTGGGCCCGTGAGCCATGGCCGCTGAGCCTGCGCGTCTGGAGCCTGTGCTCCGCAACGGGAGAGGGCACAACAGTGAAAGGCCCGCGTACCGCCAAAAAAAAAAAAAAAAAAAGATTTTGTGTTTTTAAACTTATTTGGCTTTTTAAAAGACAGATGGTATAATCATTTGCTATTAACATGTCATATAATTCAGTCTTTAATAAAAGAAACCAATTTAACAATAGCCATAGCTTTTTAGTTACTTTTGAAAAATCGGATATACAATACTTTGTTATGTCTTCTAGTGGTATTCACTTAATATCTTCATGTCACATTTGAAAAAAATGCATAAATTGAAAACGAACGTACTAAGCTGGTAACCATATCTTTAAACTGATGGCCATGCCTGTTGGGATATCTCCTTTTGACCAATCTTCTTGACATCAAGAAGCTCTCAGGGCTAGATAGTGAGTTTTGCCCATGACTAACTTATGCTTGGGTGCATTTTCTTTACAGTCAGCCAACAAGGATAGATAGGGTCAATCATCAAGTTTAACTTCCATTTTAAGCAAAAATATCCAAGATTATTCTAGAAATATTTGTGTTTCCTGACTCTTAGTATACACAGAAAACAAAAATAATTAATCTGGCTTGTTTGAAATTCTTAGCGGTATTTGCTAGAAGCCAGAAAGTGGAAATCAGCGGGATTCTGGGCAGCATATAAGAATAGCAGGAACGGACTAATGTTGAGCAGGTACTGTGGTCAGAAACACGTATAATTTACATGCTATTATAACACCCTTGTGCAGCACTATCATTCTTTTTTTTCTTTCCCTAGGTAGAGGAGGAAACCAAAGTTTGAGGAAGTGAAATAAGTGATCTGATATCACACAGAAACTTACAAAACTAGGACTTGAATATCATTCTAATCACATCATTGTCTCATTGAAGCAAAACAATGTGGTATCATTTCTTCTGACCTCCCTGCTTCCTTGAGGACAAAATATTTGTGTTTCTTAAAATAGCCCTGTCTCCAATTACACATCAACAGGAAACTATGAATTTTCACATCCCAAAATACGGCAACTCAATCAATAACCCTTCGGCTCTAAAGTTCAGAGCATCTGTATGGCATCCCCTAAAGTATCAAGCAATTATACCTCCTCTCTTTAAAAATCTCCCTAGTTCATTTATTCATGTGGCTTCTTCCTCAACAGACAGTAAAAGTCATGAGCACCCAAACAGGAAAAGGTTGCAGAAAGCTCCAAAATTAGTGTCAGTTTCCACTTCTTATAATCAATTCAAGACCCCTAGTCGGTCTAAATAGCTTAGATTAAATTGTTAGCATTTCTCCATTATACAGATTTAAAAACAGCAACAACAACAACTTGATGTCCAGCTAACTAAGCTATTGGACCAACTTCACACAACACCAGTCAGTACTGAGCCATAATTCCTAATTCCCAGTGCAGTGTTCTTTCCATTCCTTTTACACAGAAGAAATTAAGTTTTATTCTAATTTTAATTAAAGTCTAATCTAATTGTAACTAAAATATAGGTAGCAATTATAACGTAAGATAGAAAACAAACATCTACTTGATGGTCTAGTGACTGAGGCTGGGATTTCTCATCCTGAATATCTGATAGGAGAACTTAAGCACTTATTGTAAAGAATCTCAGAAAATTCTGCAAAAATGTCAAATCTCAAAGAAAAAATAAAGCTATAAAAGTGTGTCCTTATACATGCAAATGTACACATGGATGAAGGAATATTGTAATGGGATATAGATGTGTATTATAACCTAGTAAATGGAAACTTTTCAAGACTAGACCCTAAATTTAGAGTCATAATTAGTCTCTAACAGGCCTCAGTAGGAATTAGAAATAGACCTCTCCTTCAGGTAAACTCAATCCAACAAATCTTCCAATTTAGGGTACAAAGCATGGCTAGAATTTAGCACCATGTGACTCTTTGACCGGGCACTCTTACATAGGACACTGTCTGCATGATACATGTGTCCTATATAGGTCTACCTAAGTGAATGACTCCCAGCCCTCCAAAATTCACTTGCTACAAATTATATCTACCAGAGAAAAACATATAGATGGAATTAGAACATGCTGTTCAGATTTCTTATGCTATTTTTAGGATTTGAATATGTTTTTTACTTCTCTATTCATGTGTGTATTATAAAGCTTTTGTAAGAGGTTTGAATCACCTCTTATTTTATGTATTTAAATAGGCTTGCTGGTATACCATAAAACATACCATCTTGAATTCTAGAGACTATAAACCACAACCGTTTTAACACGCTTTCCAGCTCCTGGACCCATTCAAGCTTTAGTATAAAGCCATGTGAAAGTGACATTCAGAAGCAAAACTATGAGCAGAAAACAAGTTAATACACATTTGTTGGGTTGGTTGGAATGTAAAATCATAGTAAAATTCTGATACACCTGAAGTTAGCCATTTTCCTTTTTCGAGGCACTCAAAATTCAAGATTATATATAGATATCATTTGGATTTCCTTAATTTTTCTTTATTACAACTGGAAATGAATTGTAAGTGAATTCATCTTTAATGCTCCAGTATTGCTTAGTATTATTTTGTAGATAATCTCCCAAGATGTTATCATCATCCATCCATTTGGTATCAAAAATATTTAAATGACATTCAGTCCAGCAACTAAAATGAAACTTATCACACACTTAAAACTATAATTTCCTGGAAAGCAAAGAATTTATGGCTCTTGCCTTCCAGAAAAGTGAAATAGCAGCTTTATGTAGAGTTGATTCTACGGCTACAGAGACTGCAGGCATGATTTGAGGGAGAAGTGTTTAATATTCTACAACACAATGTTCAGACATATCATTTGTTCACTTTCCTCTTTTACTTACAACAAGGGGATTGTCCATCAACCAGTGACAAAACGTTATCACTACCTTTCAATTCACCTGTAAAGTGAATCACAGCTGAGAGTGTGAGTATGACCTAAATAAATTGATACTTGGCTCTTGGGGGATGACATGCTAAATAATAATATTCCAGCAGGCAGTCCTTTGCCACAAGTATGCACTTTGTCATTTCAATGGTTATTTCATTTGAGAGAATAGAATCAAGAAATCTCTGGGGCTTCCCTGGCGGCGCAGTGGTTGGGAGTCCACCTGCCGATGCAGGGGACGCGGGTTCGTGCCCTGGTCCGGGAAGATTCCACATGTCACAGAGCGGCTGGGCCCGTGAGCCATGGCCGCTGAGCCTGCACGTCCGGAGCCTGTGCTCCGCAACGGGAGAGGCCACAGCAGTAAGAGGCCTGCGTACCGCAAAAATAAATAAATAAATAAATAAATCTCTGGATTCTAATTTAAGACATTTAACAGAAAAGTTCAGAATGATGGTTAAAGCAACAGAGCTTCCCAAAGCTTTCTGATTTAGAACTGCTAACAAATCTTTATTTGAATTGGAAAATTGTCTTCTGCTTAACTGGTGAAAGAAATTGGGGAAGATTAATAAAAGGGATTCTAGGTAGAATAAGGTGTGCTTTCATTCCAGAGAAAAGGCTAATAAGTTTATATGTTGAAATAGCACATGAAAAGTAAATTATGAGCAAGACAAGATGGTAGGAATACATTTCATTTTATCTCTCCTGCCAATCACAACAAAAAGTCTTAGACAAAAATATACAAATGACCTTTGAGCAGAACTCTGACAACCTCAATCCCCAGTCAGTGCTAAGAAGACTGTGGTAGAGTCCTGTCTTCTGAGTAACACATAAGTGAAGCACAGGCTCTATAAACTAAATTGACATTTGAACCACAGCCCACACAAATGAACCAGGACTTCCGAACGTAACAGGTTGACTACCTGCTTAAATAGAAGATTTAAATAGGAATCAGAGTCATATAACATAATAGTCAAAATGTCAGGATACGATCCAAAAGTACTTGTCACTTGGAAAGTCAGGAAAATCTCAAGTCGACTGAGAAACTACAATCAGCAGATGGCAACACTGAGATCACATGGGTGTTGAAATTGTCAAGTAAGTATTTTAAAGCAGCTATCCTGGGCTTCCCTGGTGGTGCAGTGGTTAACAATCCACCTGTCAATGCAGGGGACGTGGGTTTGAGCCCTGGTCTGGGAAGATCCCACATGCCGTGGAGCAACAAACCCCGTGTGCCACAACTACTGAGCCTGCGTTCCAGAGCCCACGAGCCACAACTAGTAAGCCCACGTGCCTCAAGCCCGTGCTCTGTAACAAGAGAAGCCACCGCAATGAGAAGCCCGCACACCGCAACGAAGAGTAGTCCCCGCTCGCCGCAACTAGAGAAAGCCCGCGCACGGCAACAAAGACCCAACGCAGCCAAAAATAAATAAATAAAATAAATTTTTAAAAAATAAATAAAGCAGCTAACCTAAAATTGGTCCAGTCAGCAACTATGAACATTCTTAAAACACAAATGAAAAATCAGAAAAACACAGCAAAGAGATGGAAGATGTAAAGAAACAAATTCTAGAAGTTTAGAACTGAACATACAATAACTAAGAACAAAGAAACTTAGTAGCAGAACAATTGTGAGAGGAATAAAAGAGTGAACTTGAAGATAGAAAAATAGAAATGATCCAATCTGAACAACAGAGAGAGAACAGAATTATAAAAAGTGTAACTAATAAAATGTAAAATAAATCACAATATCCTATCACATATGCATTAGATTGGCAAAGTATAAGAAGCATCATTGTGTTGGTATATAGAGCAATAAGATCTCTAATAAACATTGTGTTGGTGTATAGAGTAATAAGGCACTTTGGAAAGCACTTTGGCAATACATACCTGGTAGGTGATGACATGTATAGCATCTAGCATTTCTAAGATTCATAATCTACAGAAATTCTACCACATGTGCCCAGAGAAGTATATTAAGTTGCTAATTGGAGGATTGTTTGTAAAAATGAAAAAAAGCCCTGTTTATTAATTGAAAAGCTATATTTTAGACCATTCAAACATTTCTTCAATACAGAGTAACTAAAATGAATTAGTTACATTTCCATATGCCAACATTTAATTTAAAGCTGAGTGAAAAAATGAAAATTAAGTAACATTTCAGAGTATGAAATGTTTGTTGCTATTTACTAGTAATGTAAACAAAATTTTAAATGATACCACATATTTATTATGAATATATAAAGATGTAGTAAAGTATAAAAATTATATACTGATTAGTGCTTATGTTCTAATTAGTGAGAACTTCTTGGCTGTAGTGAAGCTGACTGTTTGAAAAGGGCTTTAAAATACACTTCAAGAACTATGACTTATATCTTATATTTTTATTTTGAAAATAATTGAAGCCTAGCATAATATTAATAGTCTGTTAAATCTGATAGTCCAGGAATGTTTGTCGTATTTCTCCTGTACTTTCTGTACACTTTTTATAATAGAGAGTTTAATACAGTACACAGTGTTTCAAATAGTTTATTTTTCTAAAAAGTATAGCTCTCTTGCAGGCCTCCTGGAGCACCAGGAACGAGACCTATGCCCTGCAGAGTTCAGATTTTCTGTGTTCCTTAGTCTCATTCTAATCTTCTCCTAACATGTACTTCTTGTTCATTTACCATCAAGATATCCTGAGTCTCATTAGAAATAGCTTAACTTAATTTAGCTCCTTCATTTCCACGTAACAGACATCATATGTAATTTTCCAGGAAGATGGAAACCCCAGCCAACAAGAAACTGATGTCTAAAAAGCGGGTAGCTTCACTTACCTTCTCTTTCTACTTAGAATATTTATTTTAATTTATAATAAAATATTTAGTTCAGACACTATAATGTAGAAATGTAGCTATTGTTGGGAGAAGCTAAAGGTCCATTCAAATCAAAAGGAGTACCTAATAGCCGAATAAATTTTAACAATTATTTTAGGACTAATGATATACATCATAATAACAAAAATAATAAGTATTATTTATTGATTTTATTATAGCTAGATATGGTGAAAAATAAGTTACAATGCATATCTCACATGTGAGAGACTTACAAACGAACCAGATCTTAACATAAGAATAGAACACTGACCCACGATTTGTAGCGATGAGTCCAGGAAGCCAAATCATAATCTCCGTAGCAATTAATCCCAAGAATCAGGACTTAAAAACTGCCAGCTTCCCTAATTTTTACCTTTGATTCCAATTTAGAGACAACTGGAGAAACCCAAACATGCTCTCCTCATTACAAGGATGCCCCACTTCTCATTAGTCTGCCTCTGGGTTTCCTGGCCAACCACACCCAACCAGGGCATACTTAAAATCTTCCGATTTTTCACTAAAAAGCTTTTATACACTTCTGCCTGCCTCTGAGTCTCTGACAAATCCAGATGATGGCGCCTGACTCCCTTCCGATCCTATGTATACATAGTCTTCACTTGTTCTTGTTGGATGGTCTTCATTTATTTCCATATGTGTGTCATGAAATTTACTCCTCCTGAGACCCTTATAAAGAAAGGCATTATTGTTCCCATTTGAGGAAAACGAGGCAAAGGAAAACATATGTAACGTGCCAAAGTACCACACAAAGAAATTAATGAGAGAGCTGTGGTTTGAACCTATAAAGTATGATTCCAGAGCCTCTACTCTTAGTACTATGAAAACTGTATTAAGCTATCTTAAATAAAATTACTAGTGTCAGTCAAAGGGGGAAAGCTGTGTTACAGTGATGCACATCCTCTAAAATCTCAGTAGTTATAATATCACGAAAGATTAGCCTTCCCTTGTTCTCCATAAACATTGCCTATTGCTTGAAAGCTCTGCTCTGCATCTTTTCACCTGGAACCAGGCTTCTCACACAGCCATCATTGAGGGCCAAGGGAAAGAGAGAGCAAGGCCATCGCACTCTGGCTCGTAAAGCTTCCACCTGGAAGTGACACCCATCACTTCTGCTCACGTTGTTATTGGCCAAAGCAGGCCACATATTCACCTAATTTTGAGATGCAGGAGGTACTATCTTTCCACGTACGTGGGAAGAGGAATGATTAATTCAGCTACTGAGCAAAATAATATAAACCATCTTTGTTGTTTAAATCCCTTAATCATGTTATAAATGAAAAGGTCTCTGACTCTTCTTCAAAGTAAAGACAACTTCAATGGTAAAAATACAAATACTCTTTCTTTAATTCTCAGTGTACTTAAGCCTCAGTAATATGAGGGGATTTTCAGTAAAGTAGATTCAAGTGCTTTAAAGAGACAGTTGTGTCTTTGAATGCAAATAGACCTATAAATATATATATCAACAACGTAGAAATTCTCATGCTGGTTATAAACCTCATAACAAGAGGTGTCTGTATACTTCCAAACTCAGCTGGTCCCTGACTTAGTGGCCTCCGATATATCCACATCATAACTAGTGATGGAAATAGAATTCCTTCTGGAGCTTCTTTTTATCTTGGGTGAGTTAGTTCAGAAAATCGTTTTATTATTTTTTCAAATAAATAGTATAGTTCACTGAAGAAGAAAAGCCAAAAATTGATAAGCCAAAAATTAAGTAAAAAAAAAAAAAGTTATGCATGATTATTCTACCCAGCAGTAATAGCTGTTAATATCGTGGCGTTCTGTAAACTTTTACTTCCCTGCATCAGCACAATGCTTGCCATGTAGTAGGCCTTGAATGGATTTTGAATGAACAAGTGAATATGCATATTCACATTTAAATATATGCATTTCAATAAAAATGGTACGATATTCTTTTAAACAGTATTCCCTTCCAAAATGGATCTATAAATTTTGAAATGTGTTCGAAAACTATACAAAGAATTGCTCTTAAAAGCAAACAAAAGATAGGTCTTTAGACAATTTAATTTGGGGTATGAAATTACCAATCTGAATATTTACATATATCAAAGATTCTCAGTAGTACTATATTAAAGAAAACTGCTTAATCTTGATGAATTCAGGATTTCCCAACCTTACTAAACAGATTTTTTTTCTTCATATCAGCTGATTCTAGAAATATAATCTTCTCTCTTACATCCTCATCACAGAAATCTCATCTTATCCATGACCGTAAAATAGGCCACTTTATGCCCTCTTTGACCTCTTGTACCCTGCAGCTACTGCTCATTGGATCAACTATGAACTTCTGATCCAAGGTAGACAAATGAGAGATGGTTCAAAAATATAAGAATTAGGGCACAGGTACTCATTTGGAAAACAAACGGAAAATCTTGGGGGTTGAGGCCATTGTTTAAGGACAATATGTAAGTAGATCAATGAACTGAAAAACAGATTAGAGAGAAAGTGAAAAATGAAGCAGATACACAATGAGAAGCAAAGTCAGAGACAATTAACTACTTAGAAAGAGAGAGAGAGAAAGAGAAGTTACCTGACAACAACGCAATTCCCCTGAGCCTAGCATACATTCACAATTGAATTCCAAAGATTCCCTTCTTTATGTTAAACATCATTTTAATCAAACTTATTTTTACCAGTAGTTAAACAAAACTACTGCCATTTTTTCTTAATGAGTATATAATATTACACTGAGAAGTTCCATAATTCATTTAAACCATCTCATATGTTTGAACATTCAGGTGGTTTCTGACATACCTCCTCATTCTGGACAAGTTCAGTTAAAAAAGAACTAAACCTTCAGGCCACTTGTCGCTCACACCTGTGCACCTGTGTGTCTCTCCCTTTTATTTTTTCTCTACTCCAATCAAGATGAAACAGGTTTGAACTCTGCTGCCTTTTGTCCCTCCTACCCTATGTAGCAACTCTCAAGCACTAGTTGTCATGGGAAAATAGAGTCTTATGGATGTACCTGTGTTATCTAAGATTGCCAGGCTGCATTCTGATATGCTAAAGAAAATCCCCCTTCTCTTGATAAAGCCAGGTTTTCAAGCTTATTGTCCTATTGCCAATTTAAACAAACAAACGAAAAAAACCTCGTTTGACTGTCAAAGCTGAAAAATGACTTCCTTGTTTCCAAGAGTATTCATTGAAACCCAGAAAGTCATTTCTTCAAGGGGATCGAGGATGGGGAGAGGAAAGCCTCTAGAACAACAATATTTACATGATATGGAAATATATCTGAAAATGTTTTTAAGCACTTTTTCTATTATATATAATTTATTATAGGTTTAAAGCAATATAGGCAAAAACACAAAACAAGTATGAAAAACAGAAGAATAGGAAAACATATAGGAGGATGTCCTAAAGTAAAAATAAAATAAAATAAAACTTTATAGGGGAAATACTGTACAGAGGGATAGCTTCTTAGCAAGGATATGAATATTTAATATACACTGACATACAGCTTTACTGCTGATATTCAAGTTTTTTTAAATGCAGAAAGAATAACTTAACGCACTTGATTTTTATTTTTATTTTTTTACAACAGAATAGAGATACGAGTCCCTATCCTTTGTCAGCTTGAAAATCTTCACAGTTAGAAGCCAACAAAGGTTTTAAAATCAAGGCACATAACCACAGGTTACAGTTACATTGTCTTCCAGTAAGACATATGTGCATGCTTTGGAAAGCAACAATTTATCTTCTACCATCATGAAAGTGTTAAGAGATCTTTCCTAAAAAGATGCTGAACCTTTGGCAGGCACAAGAATGAGATACTTAAAAGGCCCATGCTACTACTGTATTTTGCTTCTTTCAATCTTTTGTGTGAAGATCCCAGAGTGTATTTTTTATTATTTTGTGACCTGTTTTTGTATCAACGTTAACTAGTAACTCCTCTGGATGATGTCAGGCTCAAAATAAATTTAACCTCATGCATCCCATTGATGATATAGTTCGTTTGTAACTTGGCCAGTCCTCTTTTCTGCTATTTAGCTCTTTACAAACACAGGGACAGGTGAAAACCTAAAAAGGGGAGGGTGTGCAAGAATAAATTATCTTATATTCACCTAATTCCACAGAAAGCACGGCACTGAAGTACACTGGGAGATAAAGAACCACTAGGCTGGTGCTTAACTTTATTACTGATGTACCAGGCAGCTTTAGCCACTTTATTACTTTTGCTAATTAATTAATTTACTTTATTTAACTTTATTTTCTGAGTAGAGTTGAAAAATATTACAATCTTCTTCTCAGCCAAACTTCTAAGGCATGAAAGCCTCCAATATCACAGATAATCAGAGATGGTAGGCTCCAGGTTCCGAAAGCTGGAGTTGAAAATGTATTTTCTATTAAGTTCCTTACATATTTACTTAATTGACCAAGAGCTTATCTCCCTTCCTGAAACCTTATAATTTCTTTATACCTGAAACATCCTTAACACTTTAACATAAGGCTTGCTGACTCATATCAGTTTCAATCCCAGGAGGACATTTTATAGGATGCTATATAAATATTAACTCTTTCTGCTTTAAAATACCTGGCACAGTGTCTAGCTCATATACTATAGTTAAGTCTTGAAGAAAGAAAGAATGTCCTTGCTGGATGAGAATTTAAGTACAATTTGAAACCTGAGTCTGACACTTCAAGGGATGTCCATATTCTAAAGCATCTGAAACTACAAATCCAAAATAATTAAACAATTCTCAGTTCAAATAAACTGTCAAAGGACACATGCTGAACATTATCCAATTTCTAAACTTCCTAATTTGACTTCTCAAGAGAAAGAAGCTGAAGGAGGCAAAGGTTCATGACTTTTTGGTATATATGACCTGGGGTATTTCCCCCAAATCTAAAATGCTGTAAGAATGATAGAATGGGATTGGTAATTCTAATTTTCCCAGTAACTCTCAAGCAATTATGTCTTACTGAACTACCTAAGTACCTATATAATCTTATTTCCTGCTACTGCTCTTCACGTGCCTTAAACCCAACTGAACTTTTACTGTTATTACACTCTTACCACAATTTCTCTTTTGTCTGTGCCATTTCTTCCTCTCTGAAATGTCTACTCTATTCACTGCATGTCTATATTTTATCCGTTAGTTAAGGTCCAGCTCCTCCAGGAAGTCTCCCCTAGCTGGGAGTATAAATGCCTTTGAAATCTGTAGCGATTAGCTGTCCACTTCCTGGCACAGTGCTAGATCCCAGGCTGAATCTCTGAACAACACGAGCAAGTCTCCACTGCAGGGGAGCAAAATTTGCCACCTCGAAGTGTGTCTCTTTGGCATGAGGATTGTCTGGAGCTGGTTCTTGAGAAATAAAAGACTCAGGAAGTTTTTCTTTTTATCTCCTCCTTAACTACCTAAAAGACTTTAGATGGGGAGCCTGCACCATGAAGACAGCTACTACTGAAGATAAATTCTTTTTATGTCGGAAAGACTTGCATGGCCTGGCAAATATATGTTTACCAAACCTTTGCCTATGAACTGTCTTCCTCCACTTTGAAGTCCCAGACCCCTTCCCCGTCAACTGTCTAACTGTCTGTGGGTCTCATATTCTTATGGAGCCCCTCTATTGTATGTGTGTAATTAATTTTTTTTTCTCCTGTAATCTGTCACATGTCGATTTAATTCTTAGACGATCCCAAAAAGCCTAAAAGGGTAGAGGAAAAGCTTTTCCTCCCCAGCTCCATCTTCCATAGAGTTTGTTATAGAACAAACATTAAACAAATTGTTGTATCATTAATTATGTAAGGTACACTAGACATAAATATCTCTGATATTTGTTTTGTTATTTTTAAATGTGATTTCGACTGTTTTCATTTTGTGATTATCCTAAAGTTTTGGCTTCTATTAAAAATGTAATTTTTTTCTGAGGATGCTTTGGTCTTATTTATATGTTTTATCATTTCATTTAAAACAAAATCTGTGTGCCTTTTGTACCACTCTATTTCTGCTTTATTTTCTTCTAAACTATACTTTTCATGTTTGTGTGAATGTACTGGGAATGGCATTCTTCAAAAATGATTTCTTGGGCTTCCCTGGTGGTGCAGTGGCAGAGAGTCCGCCTGCCGATGCAGGGGACACGGGTTCGTGCCCCGGTCCGGGAGGATCCCACGTGCTGCGGAGCGGCTGGGCCCGTGAGCCATGGCTGCTGAGCCTGCGCGTCCGGAGCCTGTGCTCCGCAACGGGAGAGGCCACAACAGTGAGAGGCCTGCATATCGCAAAAAAAAAAAAGATTTCTCCATAATCATTGTATAGTCCTAAATTACTCCTGCAGTGCTTTGAATTCTTTTTTCCCCATAAGAGCTTCATATATCTCATCAATAGCTATGTTTCTAGTGATTGCTAAATTTTACAATCATTTTTATTTAAAATCTAGAGTTTGTATATTTACATACTAGTTCTAAGGTGCCTTCAAAATAAATACAGTGCTATACTACCACCTAAAGTTATAGAATATTTGTTCCACATTTTTTTGGTTGAGAAATTGTATCTGCTCCGAATCCAGGTTTTGTGTTATTTCTATCACAAATTCTTCTCTTAGGATCAACTTATTATCCTATTAAATTGATTCTTTCTATAGCTAGAGTAGCCTTTATTTGTCTATATGGTCTCTTCTCAAGTCAGAATTTCCACATTGCAGATAAATTTTTGAACAATGCAAGTAACATTTTCTTTTGCCATAGTTACCCAGCTTTTTAGCAAATTGTAAATATGAGTTAGAGAATGGGTTCCGGCGTGAAAGCTTACTATTAGGCGCAGTGAAGAAAAGCAAGGTATGTCATTGAAGTAACTGGGGCCTCACAAAAGTATGTGGATGGGGATTTAATGCTATGAGGAAAAGTTTCAAAACTAATCAAATAAGGTAAAGCACTGCTACTTTTCAGCAGAGAAAGAAACTGTATGAGAAAAAATGAAGTGAAGAGGACTAAATAGCTCAGTCACTTGCTTGGAAATTTATTTATTCATGTGGATAATGGTAATTTTTAACTGAGAATGTGTATCACAAAGCACTTCCTCTTAAATGGATCCCACAGTGTTTAATATTTACTCATATTAATAACAAAGTAGGTTGAAAAGAAAAGTAGCAGCAATTGTTCAGCTGCTATAGTTATACTTGATAAAGAAAAGAGAAATTATTTAACTAGAACAAATATAATAACAATAAAATGGTCATAAAATTAGGATTAAAAATGTCTTGGGGGCTTCCCTGGTGGCGCAGTGGTTGAGAGTCTGCCTGCTAATGCAGGGGACATGGGTTCGAGCCCTGGTCCGGGAAGATCCCACATGTCGCGGAGCAACTGGGCCCGTGAGCCACAGCTACTGAGCCTGCGCGTCTGGAGCCTGTGCTCCGCAACAAGAGAGGCCGCGATAGTGAGAGGCCCGCACACAGCGATGAAGAGTGGCCCCCGCTTGCCCCAACTAGAGAAAGCCCTCGCACAGAAACGAAGACCCAACACAGCAAAAATAAATAAATTAATAAACTCCTACCCCCAACATCTTAAAAAAAATAATGTCTTGGTACACAAGGTGTTCATATGAACAGAGATATTATAGAAGAGAGAGAAAATGCAAAGGTAATCTAAAAACGTAATTGGAAAAGGCTATTTTTAAAATATTTTTTCTGAACTCAAGAAATACGTATGGATAAACAGGATGATCCTTTTAGCGCAGGGGTTCTCAGTACAGCACTACTGACATTTTGGGCCAGTTAATTCTTTGTTGTGGGGTACTGTCCCATGTATTGTAAAATGTTTAGCAGCATCCCTAGTCTCTACCCATCAAATGCTAGTAGCATCACTAGCCCCCAAGTTGTGATGACCAAATGTTTCCAGACATTGCCAAGTGTCCCCGTGGATGGGGTTAGGGGGAGGTAAAATTGCTCATGGTTGAGAACTATTGCTTTAATGCAATATTCACACTAAAAAAAATCAAAACAAACCAGCTTCCTTAGTCACAGTATGGATTTTACGTAAAACAAACAAACAAAAACCAGATACTGTCTATAGTTTTAAAGCCTACTGGGGAGATATTAACCTTTACCTGTGGCACAGGTATTGCATGCTAGAGTTAAAGTATTACACATTCAATGCATATTTTACAAATGAAAGAGTTTGTAGTTGTGCCAGCAAATCCTATGCTGTTTGCCTTTAGCAGCTGTAGCAAGGATAAATGTCTCAGCAATCCAGTTTTAAGGAAATCTCTCTACTTAGAATCATTCCTATTATACTGTTTTAAAAATCCCTATTGAAAACAACAGCCCGAAACATAAAAATAAAAAGTGAAACAGAAACAAAAAAGTGTATTGTTAAAGGCTCCTGGAACTTCTCAGCACTAATGACTACAGATTTTGTTGTTCTGATCTTGGCTGCTTACCTCTTACATCAGCTCCTTGCATTTCAGTGAGGTGGAATCTTCCAAATATTCTGGCTTCAATCTTTGTCCTAGAACCAGGGGGGCCACAGACCTGTTAAGAATCAATTCAGATGTTTCAATAAAACAGTGTTTGTCCTGCTCTGTCTGGCCATTCTTCTAAGTGGCCTGAGCTGAATGTGCAGGGCAGCTATTTCTCTAGACTTTCCTAATCAATCATAAAATTGAAATAAAAATTATAAATTTTTAAGATTTTTAAAATTTACCCCAGTATATAGTTATTTATAAATTATACACCAATACAGTTTTACTAATATAAGATGTATGTCATTACACACACAGAGATAGATATTAAAAAGGGATAGAATGAATATAGTATAAGATAGATTTTATATTTTAATGACACAAATTTTTTTGATCTCACTAAAAATGGTATTCATTCTAATTTTTAGTGAAAGCAATCTGATTCAATATTTACCTTTGGAAAACCTTGTTTAAATACATTGAAATACAGCAACTCAAAAATCTAGCTTGAACTTCAGTAGTTTTTGATATATGATTCATAATGACCATCACTGAAAAAGCTATGTTACAGTAACACAATTTATAAAGAAGAAAGTATATACTTGGGACAAGTTTGCAATTATCATTAGTAAATATAAATCTATACTGGGGGGCACTTCCCTGGTGGTCCAGTGGTTAAGCTCCATGCTCCCAATGCAGGGGCCCTGGGTTCGATCCCTGGTCCGGGAGCTAGATCCCACATGCATATTACAATTAAGAAGCCCGCATGCCACAACTAAAAGATCCCACATGCCGCAACTAAGACCTGGTGCAGCCTAAATAAATAAATAAATATTTAAAGAATAAATCTATACTGGAAATAACATTTACAATATTTTGAATTTTTGGTTAGCTTTGTCACATCTGACTAGTTTTCCATTATCCTTACCGAGTAACCTGGCTTAGGAAGAGCTTATACTAGAAGTAATAATGGCATCTCTGAGGAATCAAATTATCAGTATTATTTTAAATTTTTCTTTTCAAGAATTTATTTAAGCCACTTCTTCATTTTCTGAGATCAGTTTTAATTAAAACTAGAAAATATCATCCATAAATCCACTTAACTGGCAACCAATACATTTTAATGCTTTGCAAAATATGGAAAACAGATGAGGGCATTGTTGATTGTATCTCTGAATTGTGGAACTTGTAATTTTCCTTGAAGATACCATTCTTACTCCAGTTGATGTTGGAGGGCACGAAAATCAATCTGTATATTAAATATTAGTAAAACCTAATTGCCATATGTTAGACTAAAATGAATGGAAATGGAAATGAACCATATTCTTCCTGCAAACCTTTGAGCAGTCTTGCCCTTTCATTAGGGTTGTGCATCTTCCTTAAGCCTACTGATTTATGGGTGTTTCCTCTTCCTAAATCTTCCAGTTTTAACTTAACTCCTTTAATGAAATACAACTATTTTCTAGATTCTGTAATTAGTGCAATTATTATTTTTTGTTACTCAACAAGTTTTTTGTGTCTCACATTCCAAACAGAAAATATACAAAGGCAAAACAAGACCCCATAATGACATAACATTCTGGCTGTTAACTGGACACTAAAAAGTCAAGATTGGAAAACGTTCTCTTTTTTTTTTTTGCGGTACACGGGCCTCTCACTGTTGTGGCCTCTCCTGTTGCGGAGCACAGGCTCCGGACGTGCAGGCTCAGCGGCCATGGCTCACGGGTCCAGCCGCTCCGCGGCATGTGGGATCTCCCCGGACCGGGGCACGAACCCCTATCCCCTGCATCGGCAGGCGGACTCCCAGACACTGTGCCACCAGGGAAGCCCTGGAAAATGTTCTCTTGCTGTGGGTGAATTCAGCAGTTTGTTTATCAAGATTCTTAGGGCCTAAAATTATAAAATTATTGTATTGATAAACAATATAAGTATTTTAAAAGCTCAATTAACAGTAATTACATACCAGAGTAGTTCAGAAAGAATGTGCTATAAATTACACTATGTCCTCAAGAAAATAGCAAAATCTATATGGTCTGCTAAATCTTTCATTCCTTTTTTCCAACATCACAGTCAATGACTATCAGGTCACATCAGTCTGAAGACAATTAATTTATTCTACACGTACAAGTCTAAAAATTGCCTAGGTATTTAACCAAAGACCCAGCTAAACTCAATCCATATATGTTTGTACACTAGCAGAGATACAGAAATCAAAAGTTCGGGGTATGTTGAGCAAAGAGGTTATAAGTGGAAGAAAACACAATTATCCAAGTTAAAAATGGACACACGTATATGGAAACAAGTTACACAGGAAATAAGATTCATAACAGACCTATGTTGCTAAGGCCATCTGGTTATTCCATTGTAGAGAAGTAGCATTGTATCCGATTTTTTTTCTTATAATTAATGTGAGCTTGAACTGGAAAGTTAGAAATTCTCAATGACAATTCATAAGTGCTCTTTTGAATTAATATTTTATATTTTTGCATAGGCATCTTTGCTCAGAAATCTTGATATGTTATAGAAATTGCCTTTTTTTCTATTTAAAGAATTTATTTATGGAGAAACCATATTAAAAACAAAAATCACTGTGTTTTTATGGACATCTATATTGAATGCTTCTCTAGTTTATAATGCCTGCCCACTTCCCATCTTTATCAAGCTAATTTAGACTTATCATTAAGATGGCTCTTATATTTCTCTAGGAACAATTTCATGGATCATATCTTGCTCTCACTATTAACAGTTTTAGGTGTTCCTTCTTTAGAACTCCTTCAGCCCTGTGCCTATCCCAGCACTGTACTACCGACCAGTGTCATGCCGAGCTATATTGGAGCTTGAAGCAAAAGGAAAAATCAGTAACAGTGATCTTGCTTTATTTAAAATGTTGATATTTTCTTCATGATGAAATTTTTGCATCAATTTTGATGCTTAAAAATATTGCATCGAAGTACGATTTATTTTGGTTATTGATTTTTTTTTTTGGCACTCCCTTCAATTTTATGCCTGAGGTGAGTGCTTCACTGGCCTGTCTGGTTCCTGCCCTGCTCTTATCTCTCTATATTCCTGTTCCCTTGTACAGACTGTGGACTTTCTGAAAACAATGGTGAAGCCTTTCCATCTTTGAAGCACCTGGCACAGCCCTAGCATTTTGTAAGTGTGCAATAAACGCTTACTGAAAACAGATTACACACATATGCATGTTTTTAAACCCTATGTGCTCTTTAAAAAATTATTGTTCATGAGTCTACTTGGTTTCAAATCTAATTTTTAAAACCAGGAAAGACAGTTATCCTATATTTTTGACTTTCAGGGATAGCCCTAATTCCAACATTTCTTTTGAAAATTCCGTTTGTTATCGCATCACACTCAACCCTCATTGATTTGTTAGAGAAAATTGTGAACTTTTCACTAATCGCTCTCCCCTTTTTTTTTCAGTATTTTGCTAGCTTTTCATCTGATTTAATTGAGTTTTAAATGAACTCCTGCCGAGTGTTATTAGAGCCTGATGTATATCTCAATAAAGTGTGCACTCTCAAATTTGTTTGTACCTCAGAGCTTCAAATATTATAAGCTATTAATAACTGTTCCTTTCCATCTTCCATTTTTAAACATTTCTAGATTCTTCATCTCTTCTTCAAATAACACACATTCCTTATCCATTGTTAGTTTTTTTCTGGATATTATCTTATTTTTCAATATTCTTCATTTTTGCTCAAAGATGAACGTTGTACTATACTTGTAATCTGACTGCAGGAAGCTGTACCGGTTGGTTGAATCTACAGATGCCGAACCTACAGATACGGAGGGCCGACAGGGCTATGCCATTTTACACGAAGGGCTTGAGCACCCGCGGATGTTGGTATTCATCGCGGCTCCTGGAACCAATCCCCCGCAGATGGTGAGGGACACAAAGTATTTGAGAGGGTGAAAGAATAAACATGAAAAGTGAGCTGGTTGAGTAATTATTTAAGACAGCGCCTGGAGTACCAGAGGAGGGATATTCTGAGCAAATCAGGCCATTTTACTTAATTACCAATTCACTCATATATAATTTAATAACAGGCCAATTCCCCAAGTGAAAATCTTTTCAAATTTACTTGTTTCTTGTAACTATTTAGTTTAACTTGACCGGTTTCCCCTTCTTTTATGGCTACATTTTCTGGAATATTTTCATTAACCTTAGCGCCAGCTCTCTCTTGCTGTGGCTGGAGATTTAGAAGCAGAGAATGAATGAGACTGAATGCCTTAAAAATATATTCCTAGCACATATGATCTTGAATATTAATTGTTCTCATTAATATAGTCCCCATTTATATTATCATAAAATATTATAAGTTTAAAAATTAGTTATATTTATTTATATGTCATAACTATTTATATATTATTTATACATATGATATTTATATATAGTTGATAAGATGCTTCTATAGTTTTTGTGAATATATTTTTGAACTGTATTCTACTTGAATATATTTAGTAAATACATTTTTCATAGAAGTAAATTCTTCTTCTAAGCCTCCTCAAGGATAATATATTCAGGAAAAATATATAAAGGCACTGCCCCCTGAAAGTTAATTCTGGTGATGTTTGATGAGGGATCACCTTTAGTAATACTGAATGGTGACAATATTGGAATAGAATTCACAGTCATAATTTATAGGGATCACTGAGTCTCTGTGAGGCCAGATGGTGCTTTCTGACAGCCGGTGTTAATATATTTTCAAAGAACTTTTGTTTCTGCATTGGGAAGACACCCGACCCTGCCCGCACTGGTAGAGAAGCTTTGAAGCACATGATTACGGTCATCTCCCTATGGCTGTTATTCAACCAGAACCTTAGCTTAAGAGTCATAGTATAGAGACAGACAAGGTAATCACCAAGGGACATAGGCAGATATACCCGCAGAACACTTTAAAACTAGATGAAGAATTACAGAACAGCTGTGATTCTGGCAGGGGCTGACATTCAGCATCACTGAGTCTTTCCTAGGGTAAAGGCAGTAGATCATGGTTGCTTCATCCCTGAAACTACAGAACTGTACTGCTCGGCAGGTGACAAACCCCAGCCAGGTTCAGAAGCTGCAATGATCCTGGCAATCATTCATTTAGAAAAGGCAATAAAGTTTCAATATCACTGAGGGATTTTTCTAAGAGTTTCAGCCACAGCAGAGTTGGTGAAATAGATTTTCTTTTAAACATCTTTATTGGAGTATAATTGCTTTCCAATGGTGTGTTAGTTTCTGCTTTATAACAAAGTGAATCAGCTATACATATACATATACATATATCCCCATATTTCTTCCCTCTTGTGTTTCCCTCCCACCCTCCCTATCTCACCCCTCTAGGTGGTCACAAAGCACCGAGCTGATCTCCCTGTGATATGCGGCTGCTTCCCACTAGCTATCTATTTGACAATTGGTAGCGTATATATGTCCATGCCACTCTCTCACTTTGTCCCAGCTTACCCTTCCCCCTCCTCGTGCCCTAAAGTCCATTCTCTACATCTGCGTCTTTATTCTTGTCCTGCCCCTAGGTTCTTCAGAACCATTTTTTTTTTAGATTCCATATATATGTGTTAGCATACAGTATTTGTTTTTCTCTTTCTGACTTACTCCACTCTGTATGACAGACTCTAGGTCCATCCACCTCACAACAAATAACTCAATTTCATTCCTTTTTATGGCTGAGTAATATTCCATTGTATATATGTGCCACATATTCTTTATCCATTCATCTGTCGATGGACACTTAGGTTGCTTCCATGTCCTGGCTATTGTAAATAGAGCTGCAATGAACAATTTGGTACATGACTCTTTTTGAATTATGGTTTTCTCAGGGTATATGCCCAGTAGTGGGATTGCTAGGTCATATGGTTGTTCTATTTTTAGTTTTTTAAGGAACCTCCATACTGTTCTCCACAGTGGCTGTATCAATTTACATTCCCACCAACAGTGCAAGAGGGTTCCCTTTTCTCCACACCCTCTGCAGCATTTATTGTTTCTAGATTTTTTGATGATGGCCATTCTGACTGCTGTGAGGTGGTGCCTCATTTTGTTTTGGTTTGCATTTCTCTAATGATTAATGATGTTGAGCATCCTTTCATGTGTTTGTTGGCAATCTGTATATCTTCTCTGGAGAAATGTCTATTTAGGTCTTCTGCCCATTTTTGGATTAGGTTGTTTCTTTTTTTGATATTAAGCTGCATGAGCTGCTTGTAAATTTTGGAGATTAATCCTTTGTCAGTTGCTTCATTTGCAAATATTTTCTCCCATTCTGAGGGTTGTCTTTTCATCTTGTTTATGGTTTCCTTTGCTGTGCAAAAGCTTTTAAGTTTCATTAGGTCCCATTTGTTTATTTTTTAAATTTCCATTTCTCTAGGAGGTGGGTCAAAAAGGATCTTGCTGTGATTTATGTCATAGAGTGTTCTGCCTATGTTTTCCTCTGAGAGTTTTACAGTGTCTGTCCTTACATTTAGGTCTTTAATCCATCTGGAGTTCATTTTTGTGTATGGTGTTAGGGAGTTTTCTAATTTCATTCTTTTATATGTAGCTGTCCAGTTTTCCCAGCACCACTTATTGAAGAGGCTGTCTTTTCTCCATTATATATTCTTGCCTCCTTTATCAAAAGTAAGGTGACCATATGTGCGTGGGTTTATCTCTGGGCTTTCTATCCTGTTCCATTGATCTATATTTCTGGTTTTGTGCCAGTACCATACTGTCTTGATTACTGTAGTGTAGTCTGAAGTCCAGGAGCCTGATTGCTCCAGCTCCGTTTTTCTTTCTCAAGATTGCTTTGACTATTCGGGGTCTTTTGTGTTTCCATACAAATTGTGAAATTTTTTGTTCTAGTTCTGTGAAAAATGCCAGTGGTAGTTGGATAGGGATTGCACTGAATCTGTAGATTGCTTTGGGTAGTATAGTTATTTTCCCAATGTTGATTCTTCCAATCCAAGAACATGGTATATTTCTCCATCTGTTTGTATCGTCTTTAATTTCTTTCACCAGTGTCTTACAGTTTTCTGCATACAGGTCTTTTGTATCCTTAGGTAGATTTATTCCTAGGTATGTCATTCTTTTTGTTGCAATGGTAAATGGGAGTGTTTTCTTATTTTCTCTTTCAGAGTTTTCATCATTTGTGTATAGGAAGGCAAGAGATTTCTGTCCATTAATTTTGTATCCTGCTACTTTACCAAATTCATTGATTAGCTCTAGTAGTTTTCTGGTAGCATCTTTAGGATTCTCTATGTATATTATCATGTCATCTGCAAACAGTGACAGCTTTACCTCTTCTTTTCTGATTTGGATTCTTTTTATTTCTTTTTCTTCTCTGATTGCGTTGGCTAAAACTTCCAAAACTATGCTGAATAATAGTGGTGAGAGTGGACAACCTTGTCTTGTTCCTGATCTTAGAGGAAATGGTTTCAGTTTTTCACCATTGAGAATGATGTTGGCTGTGGGTTTGTCATATATGGCCTTTACCATGTTGAAGTAAGTTCCCTGTATGCCTACTTTCTGGAGGTTTTTTTTTTTTTATCATAAATCGGCGTTGAATTTTGTCGAAAGCTTTTTCTGCATCTATTGAGATGATCATATGGTTGTTCTTCAATTTGTTAATATGGTGTATCACATTGATTGATTTGCGCATATTGAAGAATCCTTGCATTCCTGGGAAAAAACTCACTTGATCATGGTGTATGATCATTTTAATGTGCTGTTGGATTCTGTTTGCTAGTATTTTGTTGAGGATTTTTGCGTTGATGTTTATCAGTGATATTGGCCTGTAGTTTTCTTTCTTTGTGACATCTTGTCTGGTTTTGGTATCAGGGTGATAGCAGCCTCATAGAATGAGTTTGGAAGTGTTCCTCCCTCTGCTATATTTTGGAAGAATTTGAGAAGGATACGTGTTAGCTCTTCTCTAAATGTTTGATAGAATTTGCCTGTGAAGCCATCTGGTCCTGGGCTTTTGCTTGTTGGAAGATTTTTAATCACAGTTTCAATTTCAGTGCTTGTGATTGGTCTGTTCATATTTTCTATTTCTTCCTGGTTCCGTCTCAACAGGTTATGCATGTCTAAGAATTTATCCATTTTTTCCAGGTTGTGCATTTTATTGGCATATAGTTGTGTGTAGTAATCTCTCATGATCCTTTGTATTTCTTCAGTGTCAGTTGTTACTTCTCCTTTTTCATTTCTAATTCTATTGATTTGAGTCTTCTCTCTTTTTTCTTGATGAGTCTGGCTAATTGTTTATCAATTTTGTTTATCTTCTCAAAGAACCAGCTTTTAGTTTTATTGATCTTTGCTACTGTTTCCTTCATTTCTTTTTCATTTATTTCTGATCTGATCTTTGTGATTTCTTTCTTTCTGCTAACTTTGGAGGTTTTTTGTTCTTCTTGCTCTAATTTCTTTAGATGTGAGGTTAGATTGTTTATTTGAGATGTTTCTTGTTCCTTGTGGTAGATTGTATTGCTATAAACTTTCCTCTTAGAAGTGCTTTTGCTGAATCCCATAGTTTTGGGGTCATCATTTTTTCATGGTCATTTGTTTCTAGGTATTTTTTGATTTCCTCTTTGATTTCTTCAGTGAACTCTTGGTTATTTGCTAGTGTATTGTTTAGCCTCCATGTGTTTGTATTTTTTACAGATTTTTTTTCCTGTAATTGATATGTAGTCTCAAAACATTGTGGTCAGAAAAGAGACTTGATACAATTTAAATTTTCTTAAGTTTACCAAGGCTTGATTTGTGACCCAAGATATGATCTCTCCTGGAGAATGTTCCATGAGCACTTGTGAAGAAAGTAGGGGAGGGAGGTGTGGATAGTGACCTGTGCTTGCTCACAGCTTTCTTGGTGGCGGCAGCAGCAGCCTTAGCATCCCATGCCTGTGTCTGGTGTCCGCGCTGATAGCTGCGGCTTGTGCCCGACTCTGGAGCTCGTTTAGGCGGTGATCTGAATCCCTTCTCCTCACACACCCCAAAACAATGGTCTCTTGCCTCTTAGGCAGGTCCAGACTCCCTCCCGGCTAGCTGTGGCACACTAGCCCCTTTAGGCTGTGTTCACGCAGCCAACCCCAGTCCTCTCCCTGGGATCTGACCGAAGCCCGAGCCTCAGCTCCAGCCCCCGCCCGCCCCGGCGTGTGAGCAGACAAGCCTCTCAGGCTGGTGAGTGCTGGTCGGCACCGATCTTCTGTGCGGGAATCGCTCTGCTTTGCCCTCTACACCCCTGTGGCTGCGCCCTCCTCCGCGGCTCCGAAGCATCCCCCCTCCACCACCGCCGTCTCCACCCGGGAAGGGGCTTCCTAGTGTGTGGAAACCTTTCCTCCTTCACAGTTCCCTCCCACTGGTGCAGGTCCCGTCCCTATCCTTTTGTCTCTGTTTGTTCTTTTTTCTTTTGCCCTATCCAGGTACATGGGGGAATTTCTTGCCTTTTGGGAGGTCTGAGGTCTTCTAGCAGCGTACAGCAGGTGTTCTGTGGACGTTGTTCCACATGTAGATGTATTTCTGATGTATTTGTGGGGAGCAAGGTGATCTCTGCGTCTTACTCCTCTGCCACCTTGAAGGTCTCCCGGTGAAATAGATTTTTAAAAACTCTAATCATAGTAACATAAATTATGGTTACATCATCTTTCTCTAGGGGTCAAGCATGTGTCACAGGGAGCAGAATGGGTTAAGTACCTGGATCTCATAAGTAACTACTGTATCTACATGACAACTGTGATACATTGAAGTACAAAGAAGGAGAAGGTTTTGTACAAAACTTTAAGTGTTTCCTTTGTCATCTGGATGATAATGATTGCATCTTGATGACAGCATGAGCAATTCGATTCCCTGTTGCTGAGCTGGGAGATACGTATCATGCAAAGCACCTCCTCAAATATGAAACCACAGATCATGACCTCCCGACTTCCTCTTCAAAACAAGAAAAGTTTGGTGCCTAATGTTGGGTGTTTTGGGGACTCTGAGGTTTAGAATAAAAAGATACTAAGTCCTGAATGTGAGTGGATTCTATCAATTAGTAAAAATAGAGAATGAACAAAGAAGTATATACATAACATATGTACATACATACCTACAGTAAGCCATGGTTCAATCCCAAAGAATCGTAGAAATCAACTCATTCAATTCCCCTATTTGTCAGTAATATTTATTTTATCTACTAAATATTATATTACTTATGCACTCTGCTCTACTAGATATCATATGAGTAATAGCAGTGATGCTTTGAGCATAATAACGGGTGTATCGTGGTGTTTCTTAAAATGACTGAATGAATAAATGAAAAATTGGGCATTAGAGGTTGTACTACCTCCCAAATCACATGGCTTCCGTTCAGGCCTGCCGCTTCCTTAATCTTCCATCTTGTATTTAACCACAAGAACGAATTTCAGACACTAAAGTTAGATGGCTTATAATTGATCCTTGACAGATTCAGAAGATTGTAAAGAATCTGTCAGCACTTCAAGACTTTAATAAGAATCTTTAGCTGTCAATTTAAAAGTAAATGAAATGCTAAATAATAGATATTTCTGGTTAACCAAATGATAAATACAATAAATTAGAAGCACATTGTTTAACCCACTTTTTTAAGATCCTCATTATTATCTAGGGAAGAACGGAGAAATCTAGAAAACAGACGAAATGCACCAAAGGATCCTTCTAAACTCTATTCAACAACTCTTTGAATCTTATTCTAAAGTAATGCAGGTCGGTACATTCCTGAAAGTTCAGAATTATTTTCCCTGTGCTTCCTTGAGCTTCCGATATTGAAGATATTAGTTGAGAATTACAAAGAAAATAAATCATGATTAGTTATTTAAACATAAAAAAGTTACTTGTGGCTTAGAGGCTTAGAGGTAAATGACACTCCTATGCTGAATAACTTAGATGTTCAAAATAATAAAAAGCAAAAGGTCACTTATCTCCACTGCTGGCATTAAGGTGTCATTAATATTGAAAAGCCCAATATCAATAATAGAAATGATTTTGGCACTGAGACCTGTATTGTGTGGAAGCACTGGATTTCTGCAATTAAAATATCATGTGAGGGAAAAAAACAAAGCAGGACTCTGCAATGTCACTGGAAGAGTACACAGGATAAATGTGAGGAAACAGAAGACCATAAGCATAAGATGATGTGATTTACAGTCCTGATGATAACAATAGCATACTTCTGACCTCAGTCTGTCACTATGGTTTTCAATCTTGGCCAATTCACTTGTTTCATCAGTTAAATGGGTGCCAAAAGAAACTTATTCCTTCTTATCTTGCATGTACAGTATATATCAAATGCAACTTATTCAGCACCTAGGGTACACAGCAGAAAAGATTTACACTGACTCTAGATTTATAGGGATTCTTAAGTCAACCAAGTAATGGTAGTCATCATCATGGGGCTGTTAAATCATGTTGCCCATGGATAGTGTTGAGATATACCAAAGAGTTGTGGGTTTTAAGTCTTCATGAACAGCAATGATACTCTGGAAAATTAATACTAGCCACTCTAGGGCTCATTCTAATTTGTTCCATATTTCTACGTACAGTAAATTTGGATCTTTCTAAAGCCATCTTAAAGTTTTTCATATTTTAAGAAGAGAGAGCAAAAACATTCTTGAATACATATTTTGTAATAGTTAAAAAGTTATTACATCCTCTGTTTTTTAAAATGTTTGAAAGCTATGGCTAAGATCTAATATAGAATATGCTTTTCTATTTATATGGAGAAGAAACTAGTGCATTTAAGTCAAATAAATAAAGATGAGAGAAAACCTTTCAAATGGCAGGTTCTACTTTAATTCATCAGAGTTATTATTTCTTATGTTAGTTTCTAAATTCTACTCTGGTTGGCTCTCTAACTTACCTATTGATTACAGTAGGTCTCTTAAAACTGTGATCATAAGGTCAAACCAATACTAAAATATTAACAAATAGCACAGTCATATTGTACCCTAGTATATAGTTAAGTACGTAATTAAGATTTCCTTAACAGAAATGAACATATATTACTTCCTGTACTTGACTGTGTGAAGATTACCTACCAAAGGCATTAGGACCAAAATCGAGGACTGTGTAGAGAACTCAAGAATAGCTCCTCTTGGGCTTCCCTGGTGGCGCAGTGGTTGAGAGTCTGCCTGCCAATGCAGGGGACACGGGTTCGTGCCCAGGTCTGGGAAGATCCCACATGCCGCGGAGCGGCTGGGCCCGTGAGCCATGGCCACTGAGCCTGCGCATCCAGAGCCTGTGCTCCGCAGCGGGAGGGGCCGCAGCGGTGAGAGGCCCGTGTACCGGGGAAAAAAAAAAAAAAAAAAAAAAACCCCGAAAGGGAATAGAATATGAGTGCTGAACTTAGAAAATAAATGGAAAAGTGTTACATCATTACTAAAATTAATGCTACCTTAGAAGCAACAAAAAGAACAGTTGATAACAGTAATAGATGATGCAAGAAGGCTAGACTTGAAAACAATCACAAAAAATTAAGTGGAAATTAACAAAAAGATAACAGTGAAATGATGAATAGGAAAAATGAAATATATGAAAGATGGATGAAGGAATAGGACATACTGTATGCATAATTTATACTGCTGAAGAAGAGACTATAAATATGAAATTTAAAAATACATATACTTCTCCAAGTATAGAAAAACTAGAATTTTCAGTAAAAAGCATAGTGAGTTTGAGGGAGAAAATGATATGGAATAATTATTACCGATATATATTGTAGTAAAATTTTTAAAAATCTTTGAAGATAAAAAAAGAATCGAAGAAACACCCAAAAAGAAAACTCATGTCACTTATCAAAGGGGAAATGTAAGGGTGATACCAACATTCCAAATGGCATATTTTGATACTGAATCACATTTCCAAAGAAACAAAAGTTTAACTTAAAAGTTTCATACTCAGCTGCATGTCATTCAAATATTCTGACATATACAATAATTTGAAAGATAAAACAACCATAAAATTTTTAGAAAACAAGAAACACTTTACCTAAATAAAAGTGATCAACAATAAATGGATTCAAATGAAACAAACAGGGCTAAGGGAACAGAAACTTTGACTTAGGATGTAGAAATCTGTGAAATGATTGTTTCTACCTTAACAGCAAGTGAAAGCCAGACATTCCATAAAATCAAACTTCTCTTGAAACCCTTGAAAGGTGGAGGTCTTACGGTAACAACTAGCCTTAAATTTAAAGAAAGGCAAGGACCTCGAAGGAGAGATGGAAGGGAGCTCTGGATTACCTAGAGCAGAGCACAGGACTGCCATACAAAATGGAAAGAAGAATTCAGCCAAAAATTTTAATAAGTTGCTAGTGGCCAAGTGTGGGCTAAGATGAGAATATAGAAGCCCTGGGAGCCACAGACCCAGGGGAGTCTGCACCCACTAGCAAATCCTTCTGCATGGACTGCACCAGGTGCTCAAGAGAAAGATGGCGAAATGAGGAGGCTGGAGAATGCCTTCTACAGGCGCAGGATCTGGGGAGGAGGTCAGATACTGCGACTGGAAAGCCCGCATCCTTCTTCCCAGTGGAACAGAAGACTTATGCCACTGGGGAAGGAGGGCAAACTCTGTGGTCCTCAAGGTTCACCTGAAGACCCATGGCAGCTGTGAGAATGAAAGGGAAAGAACCCTCTATCCTAGGGAGAGGCAGAAAAATGTCCTGGATTCAAAATTTAGAGAATCCTTCACACTGTGAGAGGGCGGAGGGACTTCTACCAGATGAAACTAGCCCTTTATTGTTTCAACCTCCACCATCCACAGGACTCTAATAATCAGGCTCTAACAAATAAATCTTTAATTCAAAATACAGCAGATTTTGTGAAATTTTTTGAGAGGTCTTAAAGTAAGCATTCACATTTCTTATTAGAAAAGGAAGGTACCAGAGAGAAATAGAATGGTACAATTTCATATATTCATTTCTGCTACTTTACAGAATCAGAATTCTCAGTGAATATTACAAAGGGAGGTCAGATAGTTTAGCTTTGATACAAGAAACCATTTTAAAATTCTAATTAGATGACAAAGGAATATGATTTTTTAAATTAAATTCTGCAATCACTTCAGTTTAAAATTTCCCTTCTGTTAAATAATAATAATAAAAAAAAACCTTATGGAGTGTGCTAATACTGATACCTTTTTATCTACTAGGTGCCAAACAACCCCTTTTTAAAAGAATGAAATTTCATCATAATAGGGAAATTTAATGAGTTCTCATGAACAATTAAAAAGATTATTTGCGTATTTTTAGCCTATTGGAGGAAAAAAATACCAAGCAGTAAAGGTTTAGCAATAATCACATGCTGAGAAGGAGTGAAAAGGGAAACATTAAATGCTTTTCTTTCTTCCTGAAGCCACAGATAACATTTCAGGAGGCTTATTAGCATTCACGTTGGAGTGACCTGGTTACCAGTCCTCTGTACTTAGGCAGGTGTTTATTATAGGTGCTTCATCTTTGGTATTTTTATCCCTCTAAGAAAAATTAGGAATACAGAGAGTACCCACGTCTGATTATGTTCACAGTAGTGTCTATTACAGCAGTGGGAAAAGGGAAATTACACCCAAAGCAAATCTTGAGAAACATGTGACAAGCCCTCTTCGAAGAGTCTATTTTGTTCTTTGTCACCCGGTCTCTGGTACACAGAGCCATCAAAAACATCTGGCCCCCAAGTCAAAGCGGCAGAGGTAAGGAGCTGGAAAGAACATGAGCTTTCAGAGTCAGAAACGATTAGCCATTTACTACCAAGTGACCTCTAACAAGTTGTTTTTTCCTCTATAAATGTGTAGATTGCACATATGTAAAGTCTGTAATAACGTCTACCTTTTAGGGCTGTTGTGATGATCAGGGAAAAATGTGTTTTTCCCAGTACAGTTTCCTATATATAGAAGGCACTCACTGCTTGGCAGCTAGGGCAAAACATTTGAATAATAATAAACACCCATTAGCAGACAAGCAGCACATCATTAATGGAGAGAATACTCAAGCTAGTATCTAACATGTGGAAAACAATATAGTCAATAGAGTCGTCTTTGATTCTGAAGACCAGCGATGATTTCTGTTACCCCGTATCTTTTCCATCTGCACCTTCAATTAACCCTGACACTGGAATATACTTCTTTCAAAATGGAACAAACTGAAAACACTGGCATACTCCCACATTTCATTCCATCCACTCATTTTTATTTCAGCCACAGCTCTGGTGGGCTGTGCTGACTCATGCTGACGTTGTCCCACTCCAAAGGCACTCTGTACATCTCTCTGTTTTTTCACCTCAGAGCTTTCTCAGGAGCCACCCAGCTCTCTCAGACTATAAAAGCACAGCCTATAAGTGCAAGAGGAGAGGGATAGGGAGGGTGCTGTCAATCTCTCAGGCAACTTTCAACCAATGGGAATAGGAGCCAGTGGATAAATCCCCCAGACTCCTGTCCTTTGGAAGGAAAATTCTAGAAGGCATTCCTTATGCTTTGTGTAGGTCTCTTCTGCATTGAGCCCCTGTTGCCTGCAGCAGGGATCTCTTTAATGAGTGATTGGCTTTCATTCTTTTCTCTTCTCTCCCCACTCCCCTTTTTGAACTCCCTGGCATTGTCTACCAAAGAAACTTCCTGTTTCAGGCTCTGTTTTCAGGGGTGTCCAAACTAAGCCACTTTTCAAAAATGGGATGGATATCAGTTGTAATTTAGATCTGGACACATTCAGAAGGCACACAACTCATAACTTTGATATTATAATTTGAATAAAACAGCAGGTATCACTTTTCACAAGATCTTTCATACAGATGGAAGATAGATATACAGTAAGAAGAGGTGACAGATGGTCAGGAAGAAAAGATTTTGAAAGAAAAAATATGTAACTCAGTTATTTAGTATCTCACATTCATTTTGCTTGGTCTTATGTACATAAAGGTAATGAACTCTTAAGAAATATAACAGATTACAATGCAGAAGAGAATCTTAGTTGAAGATGCTCTTTACAGTTTTATTAATATAATGGATTCAAGGATGAATTTTATATTTCACGACGGAAAAAAATGTAATTTGCTGACGCCTACACCATTAGTACCAGAGTTTTTAAACCTTAATTACGAAAAATTTCCCCAATACATAAAATATACAGAATAATATCATGAAATTCCCATGTAACCATATAGCCCAGCTTCAACAACTGTCAAAATTTTGCTTCTCTTATTTTATCTGTCTCCTTAATTTTTTCTTGAGTATTTTAAAGCACCCCTAAGATATCATATCATTTAACCCATAAATACTTCAGTAGGAATCTCTGCCAAATAACCACAAGGTATTATCATGCCTAACAAAATTTAATATTAATATCTTAACATAATCTAGTGTCCAGTCCTTATTAAATTCTCCACTTGTCTCAAAAAAGTCTTTTTATAGTTAATTCATTTGAATAAAGATCCAAAAATGGCTCTAACTTATATTTGGTTGTTAAGCCTCCTAAATACCTCATGATTTATTGTAGTTCCTCTTCCACATTAAAAAAACTTTAGCGAGATATAAAGTATAGTAAAAGGCACAGATTTTACTATGAGTTCTGATAAATGTATACAGTACATTAATATAACCACTCCAATCAATATGTGGAATATTTTCATCATGCCAGAAGCTTGCCTAATATTCCTTTGCAGCCAATCAACCTTCCACCCCACCACAATGGAGACAGTCATTGACAAGATTTCTAACAATTTAGCTTAGCTTGACTGTTTCAGAGCTACATACAAATAGGATCACAAGATGGGTACTCTTTTGTGACTGGCTTTTTTCTCTCAACATAGTGTACTGAGATTTATCCATGTTGCTGCTTTTATCAGTATTACTATCGAGGAACAATATTCCATTGAATAAACATGCCATTTATTGTTTATCTATTCACTTGTTGAGTGGTTTCCACTTTTTGTGATAAATAAAGCTGTCCTGAATATTCTTGTACAGGCATTTTTGTGGACTTGTGATCATATTTTTAAAAAAATTTCTCTTGGGTAATATCCAGGAGAGGCATTTCTTGATCATACAGTAAGTGTATGTTGTAACTTTATTTAAAAAAATCATAAAACTGTTTTATGAAGTGCATGTAGTCTTTTAAACTTCCATCAGCAATGTATGAGAGTTCTTGCTGCTTCACACCCTCACTAAATTTGATGTTTCAGTCTTTTAAAAATTTTGGCCATTCTAATGGGAGTCTAATGGTATCATACTCTGTTTTAAATTTTTACTTCTACAGTGACTAATGATGTTAAGTGCTTTTGTATGTGCTTATTGATCATTCTCGCTTTCTAAACTGTCTAATTCTTTCATCTGTTTGTATTATTTTTGTCTTCTGATTACTATGTTGCAGAAGTTGTTCATACATACTTGATACAAGTCCTTTGCAAGTTAGCTGTATTACAAAAATCGTCACCCAGTATGTGGCTTGCTGATTCATTTTCTTAAATTTTTTTTAAGAGTAAATGTACTAAACTTTGATAAAGTCCAATTTATCATTTTATTAGTGCTATTATTCATGTTTTTAAAAAGTATTGCCTACTCTCTATTACAAAAATATTCTCACATTTTCTTACAGTTTTATAATTTCAGCTTTTACATTTAGATCTGTGATCTATCTCAAATTATGGTGTGAGATTGGAGTCAAAGGTCTCTTCCTTTTTCAAATGGATATCCAGCTTCCCCAGAAGCACTGGTTGAAAAACTATCCTTTCTCCCACTGAATTAACTTGTCATTGTGAAAATCAATTGACTGTATACCTGTGGATCTATTTCTGAACCCTCAATTCTGTTGCATTTGATCTATCTGTCCCCACATACACTGTCTTGGTTGCTTTTATTTTATATTGATCCTTGAAATCAGGTTGATCAATTTCTCAAATTTTTACCTTCTTTATCAATAATTTTTGGCTGTCTTAGGTCCTTTGCATGTCCACATAAATTATAGAATCAGCTTATTAATTTCTATAGCCTATGAGAATTATTAATTTATATTACTTACTTATTAATTTACTTATTAATTTCTATAGCCTATGAGAATTTTGGGGGGGTTGTAGTGAATACATACAGACAAATTTAGGTAGAATTGATGTCTGACTACAAACATTGAATCTTTCAATCCATGAGCATGGTATATCAATTTACTTAGGTCTTCTTTTATTTATTTCAGCAATGTTTTTTAAGTTTCGGCATATGGGTCTTACATATACTTCATTAACTTCATTCTTAAATAGTTAACGGTTTTTGTTACTACTTATAAATTATCATTTTTATTGTATTTTTATATTAATTGTTTCTTATGTTTAGAACTATAATTAATTTTTGTATATTGGGCTAGTGTACTATAATCTTACTAAATTCACTTATTAGTTCTAGTGGAGTATTGTTTTGTTTTTGTACATTGCTTAGAATTTTCCAAAATAAGCAATCATGCCATACTCATTTTCCATTGTCCTCAGATGTTATTAATGTAAATGAGCAAAGAATGGAAGAATCACATCATTGATTAATGATTATGAAGAAACTAAGGAATGTGGAACATAATGCTTTTCCAGATGTGTTTCTCATTCACAGCACTACACAGATACTGTCAGATTTTAAATACAGAACAAAATAAGATTTCATTGGCTTAGTGCTCTTTAAATATAGGTCAACTCTCACCCCATTGCTTTGATGGTATTTTAATCTTTTGTATTTTTTATGTTATGCCCAAAGAAATACATAAAAATATTATTTCAGTACCAGCCAAGAAAAATGTGATAAGGACTTGCCAAGCACCGGTATAACAAGCAAGAGAACTACCCAAAAATATACCTGCAGATGTTGACAGAGTGTTGTGGCATACACTATGTGTGATTTTGGTTGTCAGTAATTTCAACAGAGCTTTTTGCAGTGACAGGAGCAGAGCATCTGATTGGAGATTGTCAAGAGCTACTAGAGGAATTACTTGCCAATTCAGATAAATATTTGGAAACAGAAAATTGGTCCTGTGGGGACTATAAAATTTCCTTCTTGCAAGCCATTGAATGATGTTGATGAGAACTGCTTTCAGCTTGTCATAAATTCCAGTTGTCAAATCTTCAAGTCAAAGAAATGCACAGTCCCTGTGATCACTCAGGTCAAGCTGTTCCTCTTATGAAGCACATCTCCAGATAAATCTTGCTGGTGTTAAGTTCTGTCTTGATTACCAAGGAAGCCTAGTCACAATGGGTCCTCTATGACCAATGGCCTAGCAAAAAGTATATGTGATGTTCACTATTAATCTTACTGTCATTTGAAAAGATTACATTGATGTAGCTTTGGGGATTTAGGCTCCAGAAAAGAAAACAAAGACGGCATTTCAAACATTTCAGAATGCTCTGAATTTTACTTGTTTCTTGGTGATATTACTTTCATCTATTCTTAATTTGCAGCACAAGGGAGAGATACATCCAAAGATGCAAATTTCCCTACGTTAAATTATGAATGACGTGCACAATACCTGCTGTCCACCTACCTGATGTAGAGAGATATGTTAGCAATTAATTTCTAGAAATAAGAAAAAAAATTATTCCAGTTCTAGAGGAAGTAAAATAAGACAGGAATTTTGCACATTATTTTTAATATAATTAGCATCACCAATGATGGTAAAGCAAACAAAGAGATAGTAAATTGTTTTCGAATTTTCCTTAGGAGAAACACTTTTTGTAGTACCTGGTATATGAAATAAACAGCAGATGTATGATAAATGGAAAAATGATTAATAGCTGGGCTGATGCACAAGAGACATGGAGTCTGCCCCTAACATTGTTTTCTTATATTTGAGAGATGAGGTTTATCTAAGTTATGAAGACTAATAAACAGAATGAACACTCATCTACACACTGCCCATCTTAAGCAACAGACTATTACTAATAATTTATGAGATTCCTCTGAGCTCTTTGTGATTGCATTACTTGCCTCTTCCCCTGAATTTCAGGTTCATCCTTCTCTTGCTATAACTTATTTATCTATTCCAAAAAAATGCATTGTTCAATTTTGAAGTGTTTTTGAACTTTTATGTAAATATTAGTCTTGCTGTGAATAGTTCTTCTGCACAATTTTTAAAAGGTTTTCTGAGATTTACTTTTGAACCTGTGGCTATATTTGATTTGTTGTTACTGTTGCATACTATACCATCACATGGAACTATGATAATTTACTTATCCCTCCTTCTTCAGTGGACATTTGAGTTGTTTCTAGTTTTCTTTTTTTTTTTTTTGCGGTACGCGGGCCTCTCACTGCTGTGGCCTCTCCCATTGCGGAGCACAGGCTCCGGACGCGCAGGCTCAGCGGCCATGGCTCACGGGCCCAGCTGCTCCGCTGCATGTGGGATCTTCCCGGATGGGGGCACGAACCCATGTCCCCTGCATCGGCAGGCGGACTCTCAACCACTGCGCCACCAGGGAAGCCCTCTAGTTTTCTTACTACTACAAAAGATGCTATACATATTCTGATATATTTCTCCTGTAGAACACATGTAACAGTTTCACTAATATATGTACTTAGAGTAAAATTTTTTAATCATTTTTAACTTTCTTGGAACACATCAAGTGTCTAAAATGTTTGTTCCAGTTTACAGTCCCACCAGAAGTGAACAATAATCTCTTGGCTTCACATACTTAAGTAATGTCACACTTTTAAAATCCTGCCTACCTTAAATGTACGAAATGGTGCATTGTTTTTCAATTTGCATTTTGCTGATTGTCTTTTGAGCACTGCAAATAACGCTACTACGAATACTGGTGTACCTCTGAGTGAATTTTAAATGTAAATTACCTGGAATAAATTAGATTTGGTCATAATGTATACTTCTAAAATATGTTAGTTATAGTTTACTAATGTTGTGTTAAGGTATTTTGTATCTATATTTATGAAGATATTGGTTGCTAATTTTTTCTTTTGTCATATAATTTTTTATTAGCTTTTGGTATTAGAGATTGGTTGGCCTCATAAAACAAGTTAGTCTTAGCCATTAATCCCTATTCTATTCTCTGAAAAGGTTTATGTTATTTCTTCCTTGACTGTTTGATAGATCTTACCATACGATTCTTGAGTTTTCTTATTGGAAAGATTTTTTATAAGCAATTCAATTTCTTTAATATACAGTGGGCTTGTAGATTCTTTGGTTCTTCTTATGTCAATTTTGAAAGGTTGGATTTTTCAAGAAAATTTGTCTATTTCATAAAATTAAAAAAATTTTGTCATAAAGTTTTTTATACTGTTATCTCATTATCTTATCATATAGTATATAATATATATATAAAACATCCTATCTGTATAATCTATGGTGATAATTCCTTTCTCACTGCTGATTTGGTGATTTGTACTCTCTCTTTTTCTTGATCAGTACAGTTACAGGGTTTGTTAATTTTATTTATATTTTCAAAGAACTAGCTTTGGGTTTGATTGCCATTCTCTATTGTCCATCCCTGTTCTATTTATTAATTTCTTCTCGTTACTATTTTCTTATTTCTATAACTTTCAGTTTACTTTGCTTATCTTTTAAAGATTCCTAAGGTGGAACTTGAAGGCACTGGTGTTAAATCTTTTATCTTTTCTAACATAAGAAATTTCTAAAATAATTTTCCATTTAAGCAATGCTTTAGCTGTATCTCACCAATTTTGATATGTTATTTTTTTGTTATTTATCTTAATGTCCCTTAAGATTTTGTCTTTTTCTCTTGTTTAATTTTAAAATATGCTGTTTTATTTTCCAGTACTCTGGGGTTTCCTGGATATTTTACTATTATTAAAAACATAATTTGTATGATTTTAACTATTTTAAATCTATTGAGACTTATTTCTATTACCCAGCACATATTTCTTTTTAATCGATGTATTTTGTGTGCTTAGAAAGTGTTTATTCTGAAATTGTTGGATGTAATATTCTATAAATTCTTATTAGATCAAGATATTTAGAGTTATGTTTTTACTAATTTTCTTTTCATTGTTTTATCATTTGCTGTGAGAACAGTGATAAAATCTACTACCATTGTGGGATTTTCTATTTCTCCTTTTAGTTCTATTTCTTTTTTTTTTAACATCTTTATTGGAGTATAATTGCTTTACAATGGTGTGTTAGTTTCTGCTGTATAACAAAGTGAATCAGCTATACATATACATATATCCCCATATCTCCTCCCTCTTGCATCTTCCTCCCACCCTCCCTATCCCACCTAAAACTCTATGTCTTTATTAGTCTTTTGTGGAAAGTATATTGAAAGGCTTGCTTTTTAATTCACTCAATCTTTGTCTTTTAACTGGAGTGTTTAGACTATTAATATTTTATGTGATTATTGATATGGATGGATTTAGGTCCATCATTTTATTTTCTGTTTTCTGTTTGTATCCTGTTTTTCTGTTCCTCTGCTTCTGATTACCTAGCTACTTGGATTCTTTTCATTTGTTTATTTTCCCTTTTATCTATTGCCTTTAGGCTACATCAATTTGTACTGTTTTTTAGTAGCTGCTCTAGGGATTAAGATAGGCAAACATTCCACATCTACTTAAAGTTAATATTGTTCTACTTCACATAAAATATAAAAATCTTGGAACCATACAGATCACTTTTAAAACCCTCCAGTGAACTCTATGTAATAGCTGTGATATGTATTGATATTATGTCTACAGACACTGAAAACCCCATACATTTATATTCCATCATACATACTTTAAAAGCAGTCATACATATTTTAAGAACTTTTCAAGAAAATTATCCAGATATTTGCCATTTCTATTGCTCCTCCCTCATTCCTGTTGATGCATCGTTTCCTCTGGTATCATTTCGCTTTAGCCTAAACAACTTTACTTAGCATTTCTTGTAGATGAGATTTGCTGGCAAAAATTTCCCATAATTTTCCTTCATCTGAAACTGTATATATTTTAGTTGCATTCCTGAATGATATTTTTACTGGGTTAGGCTTTAGGTTGGAAGTCTTGTCTTCCTGCACTTGAAGAATATCATTTCAATTTCTGGCTTCCATGGTTTTTGGTGAGAATTACAATGATACAAATCATTTTTCTCTGTGTCTAATGTGTTATTTTTCCAGGTAGTCTCGATGCTTTTGTTGTTATTATTTGTTTGTTTTGCTGTTTTATTGACATGGATCTCAGCATGATTTTCTTCGAGTTGACTGTGTTTTAGTTTTGCTGAGCATCTTCAATTTGTAAATGTAAGTCTGTCACAATGCTTTATTTACATTTACATATCGATATCTATTTCTGTATAAATATTTATCTATTTGTATCTATCTATCTAATCTTTATATTTTTTCCCACATTTCTTTTCTACAGCTCTAATTATACACAGATTAAATGTTTGATGTTGCTCCACAGATCTTGAGCTCTATTTTTTCCATGACTCTCTGATTTTTAAAAGTCTTTTTCTCTCTTTACTTCAGATTGGATAAATTTTAAGACTATCTTCAGATTTACTCAGTGTTTCCTCTGTCATGCTCATTCTGCTCATGAGTCCATTTGTTGAATATTTTAACTCAGATATTGTACATTTAAGTTCTAACTTCCACTTCACTATTTTTATAGTTTTTCTTTTTTATATATAATTTTTTTCTGTCATGATCGCCTGTGTTTCCCTTTATATCATGGAGCATTGTAATAATTGCTGTTTTAAAGCCTTGTCTGGTAATTAAAACATATGGGTCATTTCAATGTTGGCATTTGTTCATTGATTGTTTTTTACCTTGAGAATTACTAGCGATTTCCTGGTTCTTTGTATGTCTACCATGTAAACTATGTCGTGTAGATTCCGAGTCCTGTTATATTCTTCTGGAGAATGTTGAGGCTTCTGCTTTACCAGGCAATCAACTCAGGTAGGTTCATACTACAAGTTTGTTTTTTTTTTTTCCCTTCTGTGCAGTGGTTTAAAGCCAAGTTCATTTTACCAAACCTTTTTTTCTACCAGTTTAGAACTGTCGCATTCATGAGTAGATCTTGTGTGAGCCTGAGCCTTTGGTAGATTCATACACAAAATACAGGTTCCCTCTCCCTGGCTCCTTCTGCTCTGGCATTGTCACACACTCTGTGGCCCAAAGGGGTTCCTTTTCCTGGTTCCTATGTCCAGAATGATTTTTTTTCTCAGATTTTTGGCCACACATTTCATCACCACTGCCAGGCTTCTCCATTATTGGAGCTCACAATAGAGCACAATAAATATCATATATATAAATAATATATAAATAATTATAAATAGTAAACAAAGAACTCATATCCAGAATAAACAAATAACTCTTACAACTCAATATTAAGAAGGCGAACCACAATAGGTAATAGGGAAAATATTCAAACAAATGTTTCACAAGGTATGAAAATAGCCAATAAGCACATGACAAAATGCTCAAGATTATTAGTTAACAGGAAAAGGCAAATAAAAAACCATAATGAAATAGCACTACCTACTCCCTAGAATGGCCTTTTTTTTTTTTTTTTGAAAGATTGAAATGGTCAATTGATGGCAAGCATGTAGAGAAACTGAAACTCTCCTACACTGCATGTAGAAATGTAAAACGGTCCTTCCACTTTGTAAAATCACTGGGTAGATTCTTAAAAAGTTAAACCTATACTTACCATATGCCATTCCCCAATTCATTATGCAGAATGAAAAAAGTGAGACATATGAAAAGCACATGCTTTACAATTCCACTTACACAAAATTTTAGAAAAAAAAACTAATGTATAATGACAAAATGTGAATCAACTGCTGTGTGAGACTAGGAGCAAAGAATGGGGTGTACTTCTGAAAATGATATATTCACCATCTTGATTGGGTCAGTGATCTCAGGCTGTGCACATCTGCCAGAGCTTACCAAACTGCTTGCTTTTAATGGATGTGGTTTATTTTACATAAATTACCCCTCAAAAAAGTTATTAAAGATATAGTATACATGTAAACCTAAAACAGCTTCATAAGTTAATGAATAAAAGTGCAAATCTCACATTTCAGTAACTTTTGGT